>NC_045427.1:57526538-57869871 GCF_902635505.1 Sarcophilus harrisii | reverse complement strand
CCGGGCAAGAAACCTAAAATAATGACTCCCTTAGAATGGAAGTCTGAGACTTTGCGCCACTCATTACTGATAGTCTGCTTCCCCAGGAATATTCAAGTTGAAAGCTTGAAATGCAAAAATATTCTCTCTACTCTCAAGGAAGTAAGTAGATACAGATAAGCCACATGCCTAACAGAAGGACAGTCATCTGAAAAAGGAAACATTAAGTTCTAGGGGAGTTTCCAGAAAGAGAGCTTCATTAAAGTTGAATCTTGAAAGTAGTCAGATAAAACCAAAGGCAGGTAAAAGAGCAGACTATTTACTGCAGAACACGGACATGAGGTTGTGTGTCATATTCAAGAAACAGAAATTAAAGCAATGTATACTCATCATAAAGTAAATGGAAGGGAATAAAAGGTATTTAAATAGAAGGTACTGAAAAGTTACCAAAAGGGATCAAGTTATGAAGTGGTTATTTTTTATAATAGCTTTTTACTTTCAAATTACATGCAAAGATCGTTTTCAACATTCACGCTTCCAAAACCTTGTGTTCCAAATTTTTTTCCTCTTTTCTTCCCACTCCCCTCCCCTGGACAGCACTTAATCCAATATAGGTTTGAACATTCTAAACATATTTTCACATTTAGCATGCTACATAAAGAAAAATCAAAGGAAAAAGGAAAAAAATGAAAGAAAAAAACAAGCAAACAACAATAAAAAAATTTATGTTGTCATCCACATTCACTGTCCATACATCTCTTTAAAAATGCAGATGGCTCTCTCCATCACAAGTGTATTGGTACTGCCCTGAATCATCTCATTGCTGAAAAGAGCCAAGTTAATCTCAGTTGATCATGACAAAATCTTGTTGTTGCTGTGTATAATATTCTCTTGATTCAACTCACTTCACTTAGCATCAGTTCATGTAACTCTCTCCAGGCCTTTCTGAAATCATCTTGCTGATCGTTTCTTATAGAACAATAATATTCCATAACATTCATATACTATAATTTATTCAGCCATTCTCCAATTGATGGACATCCAATCAGTTTCCAGTTCCTTGCCATTACAAAAAGGGCTGCTACAAACATTGTTACACATGTGGGTCTTTTCCCTTTTTATGATCACTTTAGTATACAGACCCAGGAGAGACACTGCTGAACCAAGGAGTATACACAGTTTGATAGCCCTTTGAACACAGTTCCAAATTGCTCTCCAGAAGTTGAATCAGTTCACAATTCTACCAACAAGGTATTAGTGTCCCAGTTGCTTTGTATATATTTATTTCCATGTTTTCTTCACCATTGCACTGTACGCTCCTTGAGGGCATGGACTGTTATTTCCCTTCTTTTGTATATATTTGTTTGCATGTTGCTTCCTTATTAGATTGTAAGATCCTTGAGAACAGGTACTGTTTGTCTTTTGCCTCTTTTGAAATCCCAGTGGCACAGTGCCTAGCATATGGTATGTGCTTGATAAATATTTGTCAACTGATTAATTGATGCAAGAGGGAGTCACTGAAGTTCACCGGGCAAGAAAGTATGTGAACAGAATTTTAGTTTAAGAAAATAAGCTAGATAACTTAATCAAAGATAAGAGAGTGGGAAGAGTCTTGAAGGAGGTAAAACAGTTAGAAGACTACTAAAGTAACCCAGATAAGAGAGGTGATATGAGCCTGAACTAGAAATGTGTCTGTTAAGGTAAAGAGACTTTGTGAAAGAAGAAATCACAAAATCAGAAAACAGGCTTGAGTGAGAGGAAGAAGTCCAGGAAGACATTGAGATTGGGAGCTCCTGGGAAGATGGTAGAGTCAATGATACTATGATAAAAGTACAGTAGAGAAGGCTATGGAAGAAATATCGTAGTTGTGTTTTGGACATATTGATTTTGAGATACATATGGAAACCCTGATCAAAATGTTTAAGGCAGGAGAAGATGTGGTACTACTGCTCAGAATAGATACTAGGGGAGTTAATCTGGAAATCATCTTCACAGAGACTGATGCAAATGATACAGCACAAAATATTGTGATTTAGGCACCAAAAGTTGGGGTCCAGTCATATGAAGAATTCACATTGGCCATTCTCTCAGACAAATGAAGGGAAACAAAAGACACCAGGAATTGTAAATATGAAACAGAGTGGGTGAGCATATGAAAGACAAATTCCTCAGTAAAACTCACAATTACCTAGGGAATGGGGAATATCCTATGATGTTGGAGCATGCTTTTAGCCAAAAGGCTAAATTCTGAAAGGTACTGAGCACCCTAAAAGAATTAATTAGCTCTAAGGAGGAGAGGGAGAGTCAGAAGCATAGTGAGGTTAGGAGAGATACCATGTGCCATGGAGGAGGGATAAGAGGAAAGACACCACAAGACAGAGTGTCACAGTGAACTAAACCCAAACAAGACAGCACCATGGCATGAGCCCTAAGTAGGTTTATAAGGAAAACTGACCTTGGGGACATAACTGAAATTTCAGACAGGACATGGCAAGGTGAAGCTGCCCATGTCCTCCACAGAGGATGGGATCGGGGAGTTATACTGATCTCTATCTCTCTGCCTGCCCCGGGGAACTTTTTTATTAATACTTCAGTTTCTCTGTGCCAACCACACACACCATTCAGGACCTTAACAGACATGATTATTGCATCCCTGGGAACAGATGAGATGGCCCAGTGAGATAAGAAGAGAACCTGTAATACAGGCTTGGAGGACAAGATAACCCAAAATCACTAGATGTGATATGAATTAAAAACCAACAAAGAAGCCCTAAAACCTTGGTCAGTTTTGAGGGAATCCAAAGATCAGGAGGTCTTTTTGAGGAGGAGGCTCATGAAGGAAAAAACAGGGAACTTCTGTTCCTTCACCCTCCTCATCATTGTTCTAGTAGCAAACCAAGACGCTCCAGCCAGATGCCTGAGAGTTCTTTAGGTTCGGCAAGATAATGCTCAGTTCCATTCATGGCACAATTTAAAAGAGAGAGACACACACCAGCCAGCCAGACATATGGACACAGATGTTACTTGGAGGAAGTAGTTTCAAATACTGGGGCCCTTGGCTACTGAAAGAGAAGTAACTCCTTATAGTGTGCCAGGCATGTGCTAAGCACTTTACAAATATAATCTCATTTAATCCTCACAGTAGCTCTGGGAGATAGGTGCGATTTTTATTAGTTGAGAAAATTGAGGCAGATAGAAATTAAATGACATATGCAGGATCACACAGCTCAGTTCAGATGTGGACTCGTCTCCCTGAGTCCAGGTAGAGCATTCTATGCACTGAACCACTTAACTGCTTACAGAGAAAAGACCCAGGAGCCCAGCAGAGCAGCCTAACGGAGCACTCCATAGAGAAAGGATTGCCAACTCCATGGAACCAAGACTGGAGAGTCACCTTTGGCAATGTGTATGATCCCACACATTTCCCCTTCTCTCACTGCCATAACACTCACCCTTCCTATCAGTGCTGTGTCCATGTCAATGGGTGCCTTTGTTTACAGAGGGAATGTGTCATGGCAACGTCATTCCAGTGCCATCTTACCGCTTTTACTAAAATTTAATGGTAAATACTGACAATAAATACTGACACATTGGTACAGGCTTCCAAGTTATACTATTAGTAGTGCAAACTCAAAGGATTAACCCCCAGTTCTCAATGTAGTAGTTACTGTCAGGAAACCCAACTCATAAGTCAGAGTTTAAAATGGGGAGTCATCCAGCAGGGGTTATTGAGACACTGGGCATGTGTCCCAAAGTCCTCTTGGAAGAATAAAGCTCAGAGGAAGAGCCAAGATGGTGAAGTAAAGATAGATAGATACTCTCCAAGCGACTCCCCAGTCTCTTCCTAATCCCTTTAAAGAATGACTTCAAACAAATTTTAGAGCATCAGTACCCACAAAAAGACAAAGTGGGGCATTCTCCAAATAAAGACAAATTATAAAGTAACCAGGAAAGATCTGTGGCATCAGAGTTGGAGTCCAATGGGCACTCCCAGTGTATGGTGTGCCAATGCAGTTCCAACTCTGGTCTCTGTCTCAAGTCAGCTTCAGCCTCAGCTCTAGACCCAGTCTGCGAGTCAGCAATGTAGTAACATTCCTTGGGCCTGTGTATCGGCACAGTACTGGCAGATTCCAGACCTCTCAGTCCAGAGACACCCAAGATAATTAGGAAGGTCAGCAGTGGAATGAATGGGCCTTGGGAAACCAAGAAACCTGACTTGTGCTGGGGCAGCAGCGGCAGCTGAAGCTTCCAGAGGACTTGACTCACAAAAATGTCTCTTTATTATCACTGATGAAGAAGTCTGTTATTTTAGCACACTAAGAGCGGAGGACACTTCTCATGATTCCAGGGTAGAATACTTGTGAGCAGGTCCTTACATGGATTTCTGAAAACAGTTTGGGACAATGCACCCTCCAATCTGAAAACAGATCCTTACCTTAAAAAGTAAGAGGTAAAAGCCAAGTAATGGCTGGGAAAATGAGCAGACAGCAGAAAAAGATTCTGACCATAAAAAGTCACTCTGGTGACAAGGAAGATCAAAACACACACTCAGAAGAAGATATCAAAGTCAGAGCTCCTACCTCCAAAGCCTACAAGAAAAATAAGAATTGATCTCAGGCCATGAAAGAGCTCAAAAGGGATTTTGAAAAGCAAATAAGAGAGATAAAGGGAAAATTAGCAAGAAAATTGAGAATGATGCAAAAGGAAATTCAAAAATCTAATAAGGAAAAGAATGACTTTAAAAGCAAAACTGGCCAAATAGGAAAGGAGGTACAAAAGCTCATTGAGGGAAAAAAATTTCTTTGAAAATTAGAATTGAATGAATGTAAGCTAATGACTATGAGGAATCAAGAAACAATAACCACAAAACCAAAAAATTGGAAAACAATATGAAATATCTCACTGGAAAAAATAACTGACCTGGAAAACAGATCCAGCAGAAACCATTTAAAAATCATTGATCTACCTGAAAACTATGATTAAAAAAAGAAGCCTAGACATTATCTTTCAGAAATTATCAAAGAAATCTGTCCTGATATTCTTCAACCAGAGAATAACATAGAAATTGAAAGAATCCACCTCCCCAAAAAGATCCCAAAATTAAAACTCCCAGGAATCTTATAGCCAAATCTTGCAACTGTCAGGTCAAGGAAAAAATACTGCTAGCAATAAGAAACAATTCAAATATAGTGGAGCCACAATAAGGATTACACAAGACTTTGAAGCTTCTACATTACTTAATTGAAGAACTTGGAATATGATATTCTCTGGAGAGGATTACAACTAAGGATCACTTACCAAGCCAAACTGAAAAAGGGGTTATTTAATGAATTAGAGGACTTTCAAGGATTTGTAATGGATAGAACAGAGTGGAATAAAAAATTGGATTTTCAAATAGGGGACTCAGGAGAAGCATAAGGAAACAATCAGGAAAGGGATATAAGGGAATTGATAAGGATTATCTATTTACCTTCCTACATGGGAACACAAACACAAACACAAGTTTGCTTTGAATATGAAGGAATAATACCAAAAGAGAAAAAATTAAGGGATGAGAGAATGGGAAAGAGAGTACTTGGATAATGGGAAAGTAAAAGTTGGAATGGTATGAATTATCTGCTATTAAAAAAAGGCAAGAAAAAGTTTTACAACAGAGCCAAAGAGGTGAAGAAGACGGGGTGTGAGTGAATCTTACTCTCATCAGAATTAGATCTAAGGAAGGAGGGAAGGAGGGAGGCAAAAAGAAAGGAAGAATAGATTGAAAAAAAAGGGAGGGAGAAACAGAAGGGAGAGGGAAGGTAGAAAGGAAGTAATGAAGGAACAAAGAAGGAAGGAAAAATAGGTTGATAATGGGTTAAAGGAGACAAAAAAAATCAGTTTAATTGCCTTTTATGCTCCTAGTACAGGAATTCTCTAAAGTATAAGATTTTGATGTGAAATTATCTTTTACTCCCTATAAACATTTTTAACCCAGAGTTTGAGCTAATGAGGACAAAACAGTTAGGTTCTATCTGTGGCTTTATTCTTCCTAAATAAGCAGACATGTATACATGGGAACACAGTTAGAACTGAGCTCAAGATGCATGTAGGAAGCAGGGGTTATAAACACAAAAATCACAAGGGTTGGGTTTAATAACATAGTGGACTTTATTAGGTCATCTCTGGATTAGATTGTTTTTCAAAACTGGATATTGCAATGAATTAGTCTTAGTTGGTTACCTGTTATGACAAAGGAAGTTCTGCATGGAACTTCCAATGCATGAGTACTGCAAGAAACTTCTGATAAGCCCAGCAAGGAAAGTTGGTTTTCTCTGATTCCCAGGTCAAGCCAGCTTCTTCTGAATAGTAATGGAGCTTGAGCAAATCAAGGTGATTAGTAAAGTCATTAACCATTACATTTTCACTTCCAATTATTTTAAAACTGGCATCATTTTTATATGATCATCTGTTTTATTGACTTTCTCTAAATATATATGCTTATTACCTCCTGAGCTATTTAATATTTACCAAATTTTACCAGGAATTAAAGGGCATCCTTAACCAACTGAGCTTTAGCCTTTTCTTTTGAAAATCTTTGCCATGACAGCCTACATTCTCATTTTTTGTAAAAAAAAAAAAATAAGAAAAATAAATCTTCTTTTTATGATTGGAGTCATTTGGTTCAAAATACTGAAAAGGTCAATTTCATTTACAATTTTAAAATACTGCTTCCTCTGGGATAAGTGGATTATATTTTTCAAAATTCACATTAATACGTTTTTCAGAATTATATGTGTGATCATCATAAAGTTCAATAGAGACAGGCCCTTCCATGACATCATCTGGAAGAAGAAGCATGCATTGTGAAAGATGGATGAGGGTAAAGAGGATTAATAGATGGAAGGACCTTCTTTAAATTCCATAGAGCTCAGCCTTTGGGCAGATCTCTTCTTTCTTGCCATTTGGGTAGCAAAAGCAAACTTGGCCTGGGGGGCTCACTGTCAATGTCCATGTTGTTGTTTACTCAATCATTGTTAACATTTATTAAGATCCAACTATGTACCAGATACAGTCTAAGCCCTGAGGATAAAAAGAAAGGCCAAAGGAAACTGTTGTCCTTAGAAACTCCATAATCCAGTAGAAGAGACAAACAGTTCTATACAAAAATGCTAACTACAAGACAGATTTGGAAAAAAGGAGCAGAGGAAGGACTCTAGAGTTAAGGATGATTGACAAAAGCTTCCTATTAAAGGCGGGATTTTTAGTTGTGATATGAAAGAGGTTGATGTGAGAGAAAGAGCATTCCAGGCATTGGGGATAACCAGCACCTTAAACTTCCAATTTATCAAATTCTTCAACTTTCATGATGTTCTTCATCTTTTCACCTTAGCCACACAGAGAAATGGTCATTTCTTCATTTCATTATCCTCCCTGTTCCATCACTCAGAATTCCATCATTCCCCTTTCAGAAAATAACTTTTGGGGAACCTTTGGTGATGAATGAATGGTAAAGCTTTCATCCTTCTTTCATTTTTTCCAAAATTCCTAGTGATGAAGCCAGGGGAGCAATTTCTCATTTGAAATAAACATGTGACAATTTCACAATCGCTATTCTCTTTGCCAAAGGTAGGCTTATTTAGAAGAGTTTATGTTTTGGGCCAGAACTCTTGTATTTAAAACAAGGATTCTTACAAGGTGCTAATTCAGTGGAATTGATGAGACAGTGGTTATATAATTTAGCCTGGTGATTAATCGCTCTCTAAGTTCAGTATGATTGATTTCATCTTATAACAAATAATGGTTTCCTAGTGATATAATGATTGGTTTATACTCAACATAGAGCATATGAAGCTGCAACAAACTCAGCCAGAGTGAGAGCCAGAGATAGACTCAGAAGGGCTCAGAGAGAGACTCAGAAGGGCCAGACACAGACTACCACATAGAAGTAAAGCAGAGGAATTAGGCATGATAGCGAAGTAAACTGAGATCTTTTGGGAGTCCCGGATCCCCTTCTGGGGAGCTCCCAGACCCTGGAAAAACCTGCAAAGCCCCAATTAAGTGATTTTGTTCAGGATTTCGTCTAGCTCCTTATTCTGGACTCCCTTCAAATTAACCAAGTCTATAGGACTTAGCTGTTGAAAGCCTACAAAAGTGTGTTTCCTTTTTGTTTATCCAATAAGGTTGCTCGGTTTAATTCTATCAAAGAATGTTATTCATGTGCAAACAGAAGGATCAAAGAAATAAATGGAATCAAAGACAATTTGAAGGGACCTCTATGGTCACTTAGCTCAACTCATCCATGAATGGGAATCCCCATTGTAACATACTGGACAAGTGGTCATGAACCTCTAAGGAAGATGAAAGATCAACTCTCTGGGCAGCCTCATTGACTTCTTAATTTTTAGGAAGTTTTCCTACTTCAAGCCTAAATTTGTCTTGTTTGCAGCTTCTAACAAAGACTTCTGGTTGTTCCTTCTGGGGCCAAACAGAAGAAACCTGTCCTTCTCCCATGTGATGGTCCTGCAAATACTGGAAGAAAACTATGAATGTTCCCTTTGAGTTTCTGAAAGCTAAACTTCCCCCATTCCTTCAGTCAGTTCTGTTATGAAGGAGTCCTTTACCATCCAGGCTACCCTCCTCTGGACACTCTCTAGTGTCCTTACTCTGCAATGCTCAGAACCAAAAACAATCCTCCAGATGAGGTCTGACAATAGCAGCACCATCTCTTCCTCATCTCTGTAGAAAACCTTGTCCTTCCATGCAGCCAAAAACAGACCTTGGTTTTCTAAACCCATTCAGTTGAAGATTGTTTGTTTACAATGCTCTCCCCTGGTCTTCCTGTTTGTTCTACCAATCCTTCAGGCTTCTTTGCTGTTTTTTCATTCATATTCCATCCACTGATTGTGATTCTCTTGTCCTTCAGTGCTCTATCTTGAGTTCTCTTCTTATCTCACTGAGTAATCTCATCTACTCCCATGGATCCAATGATCATTTCTGATGTAGTCCTGAATGGTGAGTGTGGTGGGCAGAGAGAAACTGAAGTATTGCTAACATTATTCCTTGGGACAGGAAGAGGGAAGGGACTGATAGAGATCAGTTTAGCAACATGGACCCACCCTCTGTGGAGGTCATGGGCAGCCTCACTTTACCTTGTCCTGTCAGAAATCCCAGTTATGTCCCCAAGGTCAAATTTTCCACATAAATGTATTTAGGGCTCATGCCATGTCTTCTTTTGGTTTAGTCCACTATGATACTCTGCTTGTGGTGTTGTTCCCCCCTAACCCTCCCCCATGGCACACATGTGTCTCTCCTAACCTCATTATACTTCTCTTTAAAGTTAACTTATAGAGTGGTAACTCTCTTGCAGAATTTAACATTTCATCTAAGAGTGTGCCCCAACTTTCTTTTTTCCTTTTTTCCAGGGTAATTGGAAGTTCCACTGAGAAACTTCTCTTTTATCTACTCTTCCACTGTATTTCATATTTAGCATTCCTGGTGTTTATTGTATCCTTTCATTTTGTCTGTAACCTCTTCTAGATAAACCTACTTTTTGCTAAAGAGAATGGCTATTTGAATGCTTCACATGACTGAACCCTAACATTCGGTGCTTCTTCTAAAGTACATCATTTGGTGCCACATCATTTGCTACATCAGCTACAACAATGTATCCACTAGAACATGAGACAATTTCAAATATGAAATAATAAATTTCTACTTCAAGAAAGCCTGTATAATAAATACTATACATGGTGTTTGGAACTGTTTGGTTTTTTCTTTGATTCTTTGAAGGTTTTCTTTAGACTTCTATTTGTGAATTTTTACTTTATTCTTTTTTGCCCCTTCCCCTCCTTTAACCCAAGAAAATAAGTTAAGCGTGGATATATTTATATATCTATGCATACATACATATACGACTATATATACACATATACATACATATACCTAAGTGATCTATAATCACATACATATATACACATGTACATCTATATAAAGTTATAATATGCTTTTTTTTGTCCTGTTTATCTGAAGGTGGATAATATCATCATTCCTATGGCCAACTCTTTCCATATTTTTCTAAATCTACCAATTCATCATTTCCTACACAACAGAAATATTCCATCCTTTTACTATCTAGCGATTTAAAATAGTCTAATAAGGTATCGATTAATATGGTGATATATAGTATAGTTTCCCTATTTTCCTGTTTTGATTAAATCTATTTTAATTTTAACTTTGAGATCATGATTTTAACTTCTTTTTTATTTAATAATTTCTACTTCTGAACTCTATTGTTATGTTCATGTTTATCTCTTATTTTCTATAACTCTTGACTTCTCTGCTTTACTTCTACCTGGTACCTTCCCTTCCTATTACTTTAACCTACTCCTCCTTAAAGGATCTCTCATTATCCTCTCCCTTTACCCTTCCCATCCCTTTTTATTTTATACCTGTTAATCTAAACAGCCTTCTATACCTCCTTTCTTAACCTATTCCCTCGTGTCTGATATATATATATATAGATATACTTATATATATATATCTATATATATATATGTATGTGTGTATGTATGTATGTATTTCTCCCCCTTTAATTCATTCTCGATATGAGTAGGATTCCATAAGTACCAGCCCTTTTCCCCTTGTGGCAGTTCTTCCTGCACCTCATTCATTTAGCATAAGTACTCTTTTTATCTTTTCCTACATGGTTTTGCTTTTTAGAATCACAGCATACTTAGCTTTGCCCCAATCTTTTTTTCAAACTATTCAATTACTAAGGACAATCTTAGCTATATGGTTTATATTTCCAAGTATAAAGTATATACAATGTGTTTTTATTGAGTCCCTTTAAATTAGTCTTTGTATCTTATATTTCTCTTGGATCACATAAGTTAAATTTTCTTTAAAGTTCAGATTTTTTTGCAACAAAATCCTGAAAGTCTGGCAATTCATGGAATGTCTTTTTTTTTTTTATTCAGGATTAAAGTTAAATTTGGTGGGTATGATATTTTTGGCTCTAACTCTAGTTCTTTAGCTCTTTGATATAGCATTATGTTGTAATACGGGGGAGCCACCTGCCAGCAGCTGTTGGAGGTCTAACTCAGACCTGTAGAATGGATCTTTTAATGTGAGAGGATGACGATGATACAAGGAGACTGAGAGGCAGTTGCTGTTCTTTCTCCCAGGACAACCAGACCAAAGCCTTATTCTTTACCCAGTGCTTGTGGCTAGAATTTTATTAAAAACCATTAGGCGAGTAGTATAATTATCTGGAATAAGACCTGACAAGATATATATACATGCAAGGCTGACAATCAGTAACCTCTGAGGGGGAGGTTATATTATACACATGAGATTTTTGTTTATAACATGTTTTATATGTTTAAAACTTATCCTGATGTAAAGGATCAATCATTAAACAAGCTTGTAGATTCTTAGTAAACACATTCCTTGTTTAGAAACTATAAATCCTAAAGACTCATTTCTCAGGGCTGATGACCTTGCTTACCCTTATGGTTTCAAGAAAGCTGGCCAGATTACAAATTAAAGGGGGTTGACAGAGACCCCAGGGAAGGGGGTGAGTTTACTGTTGCCCACCTCAACTATTCTTAGAGTTTTCATGAGCTGTGCTGTTTGATACCTCCCCACATTCTGTGAATGGGGAAAAGGTGTTGCACACCTTACAGTTGGAGGTGAACTGATAAGACTTTCATTTCATCCCTCTTGTTCTGCACACAGTAATTACCAATTTTAGGTTTAACATGATTTCGATAATTCCAAATAGTTAACAATTTTAGAATTTTCCTAAGTAATAGCTAAGCAGTCTTAGCTGTAATTTCTATTCCCTTAAATAAGTTTTCCTTTTGTTTTAGGGAGAAAATAAGACAATTGTTAAAATTGAGATAGAATAGATCTTAAAATAGAAATTAAAATTGACTTAACTTGAGTTAATGAAATTCCCTAAATTCTGATTAAATGTTCTATGCAAATGTACTATCTTTTCATTTGCTATTGCCAGTCTCTCCTAATTCCCAGGGCTTCAGAGAAATCTCTGGTAAGTATTTGTATCAAGCTTACTTCTTTCTGAGGTCATCAAAGGTCCTCTTGCTGCTATCTCATAGGGACATAGTTGAAACACAACAGAGCACTGGAGAGCATTTGCAAGCAAGCTCAGGAACTTTATTCACATGGTTATATCCTACTCTATGACTTCCTACATTCTCTTAGTTCCTTCTCCTGGAAGAGATCCAGGTGAAGAGGGTCGAGCTCCTCCCCCTACAGAGCTTATATTGGATCCATGAGATCACATGCACAGACAATCCCTTACAATTCTTCTCTCTTTCAAAGCAGTGATCGCTCATTACATCAAGCTAACTTAGCACCAATAATAATTTGCTAGATCAATGAGATTACTGAGTATTATGCTCAAGGAGGTAGAATGCAACAGACTAATAAACAAAGGTATGAGAGTGAGAACTAGGCTCAACAATTGCCATAACCAATCATGGGTAACATGATGTTCAACCCATTCAATAGAGTTATGCTCAAGGAGATAAGATAACAAAGAAGCAGGATGTCAGTGAGACAGGATATCACTGTGGTAGGAAGTCACAATTCTATAGTTACAATTGTATACATCAGGGCGTCACAATTCTATAGTTACAATTGTATACCTCTTTTGAGAGAAAAACCCAGAAAAAGGTGCATCCAAGCAAAGTCATGTCCTGTGGCACTGCCTCAGTAACCTTGGTAGGTGGGCGTGTTGATTTTTCATCTGCTAATTTAGAGGCATAGTCTATAAGTGGAAAAACAGGGCAAAGCCTCTCCTCAGACCACCATATGGCAAGTAGCCATGGGAGAAGCACACAAGCCCATTGTCCATTTAACAGTCTATGTGTATTGTACACCACCCAAGACAGTCCAATTCAGTTGCTACACTGGAGCTGGATCTGCTGTCTCTGGTGTCATGGTCAGAAAGGACATGGCTGCCAGCAGTGTCTGAAGGTTTGCTGACATCTGGCTGATCCCTCTGGGCTGTCATTTGGTCCTTCTCTTCTTGGTTTCCCAGATCACAGATGTTTCTGGTAGGGATCCACTCCTCTGCTGTTGGGTCTGCATCTGGAATGACAAGAGCATTCAGGAGTACGCTCCTGAACCCAAACCTTGATCCAACCTGGGTCTTTCTAAATGACATCTAAGCCCGTCCACATTACTTTGGAGAGAGGGCGCTTGTCCTTATTGGCCAGTTTGTTAGTTAGCCATGCTTTAGGCGGGCCTGCATGAGTCAGGTGGAGGATCTTGTAAACCCTAATATCCCTTTTTCTTGCTTAGACAGGAGCATCTTGAGAGTACGATTAGTCTGTTCAACAATGGCTTGTCCCATAGGGTTATAGGGGATGCCAGTGGAATGGGCAATGCCAAATTCAGTGCAAAAGGACCTAAAAGCAGAAGATGTATAAGCTGGTCCATTATCTGTCTTAAATGCACGTGCAACTCCTGCAATGGAGAAGCAATGATAAAGATGGCTGATTACATGCCTAACTGCTTCTCCTGATTGGAGTGAAGCCATGAGAAATTGAGAGTGTGTATCCACAGTTAAATGGATGCTCTGTTTTTTTTTTTTAACATGAGTTACGTCCATTTTTCATAGGACATTGGGTGACTAACCATGAGAATTTGTTGCAGTATTTCAAGGAGCAGGACGAAAAGGAGCACAAGTAGTACAGTGGCGAACAGCTCCTGCTTTAGAGATGTCATACAGCCTCCACAATAAGTGGGCAGATAAACAAAATGAAGCACGTGCCTTATGAGCAGGGGAATCATGGTAAAAGCCACACAAAGGATAAATGACGGCATCAGCTACCCTATTGCCCTCAAATATGGGACCAGTGCCATCAGTATGAGACCTAACATTTATGATAAAAATAGGCGTGGCATGCTGTTTAATGTTTCTTGAGCCTGATGAAGATCAATGATGGTAGAGTGCCTGTCATCTATATATGTATGTGGTAGCTGTTGGATGGCTTGACAGGCATAAAGATTGTCTGTAATGACATTAATAGCCTCTTTATACCATTGCCTGGCATGTATGGTGGCCATACTCCTTTTTCTGTAGAATCATAGGAAGGACATATGTCTCTTGAGTGTCCTCCCTGTATATAGCAGCCCTGTGATCTTTGGTAGCATCAGTAAAAATACTAGGGCCTTGCACTAGCTCTGAGGAAAGAGATCCAGTGGCAATACTTAATTTTAATCTTTTGTACAATTGCCTAAGTGGCTGAGAAGTATGCAAAGGTGCTAAGGAACAAAGCTGTAACAAGACAACCCACATTAAATTACTCTGGGCAATAGCAAGCACTTGCTGTGCTGGTATATTGAGGGGGTCACCCCGACATAAGTAAGGCCCGTTGGCAACATTGCCATAAGAAGGAACCAAGTCCTTCAATCCTATTGGTCAGAATGCATAAAGGTCTGGTAGGGTACAGCCACTCTATGGGTTGATCACCTTGATGCAGTGCAGCAAAAAAGGGCTTATCAACAAATGCCCACAGTATCAAGGGCGGTGAAGAATCAGTTCTAGAAGTGGGACACGTGCACAACAAGGGGATAGATTGCAGTGCTGCACAAGCCTCTGCAGACCATGATCGTGGTGACATCAGAGCAGAAGGGCCTTTTAAAATATCATAGAAGAAGTGCATAACAGAAGGGGGAATCAGATGGATGGAGTGCAGCCATTGTAAAGTTCCCACCACTTGTTGGAAGTCGTGAAGTGTTTTATACTTACTCTCATTCATCTTAGGGGACACCTTGGACACAGTAAGGTCTTGAAAAATGTGCCCAAGATAGAGAAATGGAGGCTTAGCCTATAATTTATGCAGTGCCACTACAAAGTTCTGCTGAGCCAATATTTGAATAATGTGTTGCATGATATGTTGCAACTGTGACTCTTCCTTAGGGACCACCAGTGTATCATCCATATAATGGAATACATAAACTTTTGGATATAAACTTCTGCCTGGTGCAAGAACCTTATCTACATGCCATTGGCAAAGAGTGGGACTGTTAGCCATTACTTGTGGCAACACTTTCCATTGCCATCTAGTGGCAGGAGCTTGTAAATTAATAGCTGGAACTGAAAAGACAAGCTTCTCCCTGTCTATGGGATGTAAAGGGATAGAGTAAAAGCAATCCTTTATGTCAATAACCACCATATAATATTCTTTAGGAACCATATTAGGAGATGGGAGGTTGTAAGGCTCCCATGACTCTCAAATCAATTAACATGCGCCATGCTTTATTCTTTTTCCTAATTACAAAAAGAGGTGAGTTATAAGCACTGAAGGAAGACTCAATATGACCCAATTTCTCTTGTTCCATAATGATGGATCTGAGGGCAGTGATTTTTTATTTGAGAGGGACCACTGATCCACCATATAGGACAGTCTTGTTTCCATCTTAAGGGTGGCACTACCAGAATCTTCTCAGTGGCCCCTATTAGCTTTCCTCAATGTATAATGTGGTCCGAAGGGCTTTCAGTAAATCTCTTCCCCACAAGGAGGTTCCAAGCCCTAAGAGGCCTAAAGATATCCTTCTGATTTTCAAATTCCCAATAAAGTGTTCTACTAGACTGGGAAGCATGTTGCATTCTACCCACTCCATTAACTGTTACTCTTTGAGTTTGAAGCGGCCATTCAGGAGGCCAATCAACTTTTGTTATAACAGATATATCAGTCCCAGTATCAGTCATTCCTAGGAATGGCTTATTTTCTATATAAATAGTACATATGTGTTTTTCTTGCCCAATCATTTGAGTAAAATTCACCCCACCAAAAGAAAGTAATGGGAATGCTTTGGCAATTGGATGATCTCTCTTTGAGTTCACAGTATATGGGTAAGGATTGGTAACCAAGATAAATGGTTCCATATGTTTTAATATCATAGTATGTACAATCACAGGCGCATAGTCTGAAAGTGTGATTACTAATCTATCTCCAGCCTTGGGTTGTACCTCAACATGTGCAGTAGTCCATGGGTTGATATTAAAACCCTCAACTGAATTCATCAAGTGCTGTCCATATTCCTCATCAAGGCCTAATAATGCTCTTCGAACCCTGTAGCTCCTCTCTGGGTAGGTTCCTGATCTATCTAGTATGCATTTGGGGTCCTCGTGGGACCCCCTCGCCAGTTTCCCTGAACCATAGTATTATTCCTCTTCCTGGACCTACAAAATTTTGCCACATGACCTATCTTGCCACAAGCAAAGCAAAAGGATTTTCTGCCCCCTATTAACTGCTTATGGCATTGGTATTGGAAATGTCCTTTTCTGCCACAGTTATAACATTTCTTTCCTTCATCCTTCTTGTCCATTCCTTGTGTGATTCCCTGAGCTATAGCTGAGGCCATTGCCTCTGCATTAACAGCCTCATAATCTGCTTCATTACATTTATCTATAATTTCAGCCATAGGAGTTTCTTTAGAAAGTCTAGCCACTATACAGCTGCACACCTTATTCATTCCCTTTTTTAACAGTTGCCAGAAAAGAAGGTCAGAAGCACCATTTCCCCCCATGACTCTGTAGTATTTCTTTGTAGTGAGGGGGGCAATTCTCCTAGTTTCCAAAAGAAAACAACTACCTTAGAAGTTGCATTTCCAATCAGAGTGAGGAAGCTATGGAGGATTAGACTCCTAAACAATTCAATAGAAGATGGTGGAGAGCAGACTGGACTTTCTGTAATCTTCTCTGACCTTCTCTCACACCAATAGTAGTTTAAACCTCTAAACTGGTTTTGGAGTCACGGAACCTATAAATATTTGGACTGCAACACATTTCTAGAAAAAGATGCCTTGGAAGAACTTTAGAACAGGTCTGTTTCAAATGGGCAGGGGGACAGTCTGCTGAGCCCAGATTGCAGCACAGGGAGCCCGAGGCAAAGAGCTAAGGTGGGGAGTAAGAGTGTTGAAGTTTCCAGGCATCTGTGAGCCTCTTAGACTACTCTGTCCTGGTTGCAAGAGGGTAATCTAGCAGATGTGCTACAAAAGGCAAACTGTAAACCACTGAGCCCCAGAAGAACATGGGACCTCATAGCAATTACTCATTACTGGAAGTCAATCAGCAGAACTGCCCCAAGGCAAGCTAAAGCAGCTGTCATTCCTTTGTGTTAACAGCAGACCTCAAACATTAAAAATAAAAAAGAAAAAAAAACAGATAGCTTTTATGGAGAGAGAGAACAGACATCAAATCCTGAGGTGCCTAAAGGAAAATCAACTCTAGATGAAGCCCCAAAAGAAGATATGAGCTGGTCCCCATTTCACAAGACTTTTTGGAAGATTTCATAAAAAAATGGGGAAAGGAAATAAGATAATTGAAAGAAGGGATGGAAAAGCATATAACTCCTTACAAATAGATATGAAAAGATATCAGCTCATTGAAAAACAGAATTTGTGAAATGGAAAAAAATGCAATGACCAAACAATTCAATTGGCCAAATATAAAAGGAGTTAAAATGTAACTGAAGAAAATAATACATTAAAAATTAGAATTGAACAAATGGAAGTGAATGACTCCATAAAACTTCAAGAATCAGTCAAACAAAACCAAAAAGAAAAACTGAAAAAAATAGAAGAAAATATGAAATACCTCCTAGGAAAAACTACAGACTTGGAAAATAGATCTATGAGAGACAATCTAAGGATTATTGGGCTTCCTGAAAGCCATAATGAAAAAAAGAACTTAGACATTATCTTACAGGAAATCATAAAGGAAAACTGCCCTGGTTTCTTAGAATCAGAAGGTAAAATAGCTATTGAAAGAATTCACCGATCACCTCCTGAAAGAGACCCCAAAATTAAAACTCCAAGAAATATCATGGCTAAATTTCACAACTATCACACCAAGGAAAAGATACTGCAAGCAGACAGAAAGAAACAATTTAAATCTCAAGGACCGCAATTAGGATTACCCAGGATTTAGCACCTTCTACCTTAAAGGATCAAAGGGCCTGGAATCTGATATTCTGAAAGGCAAAGGAACTTGGATTATAGCCAAGAATAAGATATCTAGCTGAATGAGCATTATCTTTCAGGGAAGAAGATGGACATTAAATGATATAGGTGAATTCATCGATTTCTGATGAAAAGATCAGAACTGAACAAAAAATTTGATCTCCAAACACAGAACTCAAGAGAATCATAAAAAGGTAAAAAGGAAAGAACTCTTGAGAAGTATATTATACTTAGAGAGTGCAGGTACAATTTGATTTTACTGTTCTAATATAGAAAAGAAACTAGAGGTGGAAACAGAATTGTACTGGAAAAAGAGGGAAAAGAAAGTAAAATAAGGGAAATTACATCTCATGAAGAAACAAAGACCTATTATGATTGAGGGGAAAAAGAGAGGGGGATGAACATTGTGTGAATCTTACTCTCATCAGATTTGGCTCAGAAAGAGAATATCAGACATATTTGGTTTCACAGAGAAACTTGTCTCATCTTATAGGAAAGTTGGAGGGGGAAGGGGAAAAGGAAAAGAGCAGGCTAATAAAAGAAAAAACAGAAATAATAGGAGAAAAATGTAAGAAAGGAGAAGGGGCTTTAAAGGGGAATGGCTGTTTGAGGGAGGTGGTAATCAGAAGCAAAATACCGGGGAGAAGAGAAGGGGGAAAGGAAAGAGAAAAGTATAAGCTAAGGTATATAAGATGGAAGGAAATACAGAATTAGTTATTTTAACTGTGAATGTGAATGGGATGAACTTTCCCATAAAAACAGAAGCAGATAGCAGATTGGATTAAAAGCCAGAATCTTACAATATGTTGCTTACAAGAAACACATTTAAAACAGTGTGAAACATACAGAGTAAAGTTAAAGGACTGGAGCAGAATCTAATATGCTTCAGGTGAAATAAAAAAAGCAGGGCAATCTTGCTCTCAGCTCAAGCAAAAACAAAGATACATCTAATTAAAAGAGATAAGGAAGAAAACTATATCTTACTAAAGGATACCATAAGTAATGAAGCAATATCAATACTAAACATACATGCACCAAGTGGGAGAGCATCCAAATTCCTAGAGGAGAAATTAAGAGAGATTCAAGAAGAAATAGTAAAATTCTACTAGTGGGCAATCTCAACCTTGCTCTCTCAGAACTAAATAAATCAAACCACAAAATAAAAAAGGAAGAAGTTAAGGAGGTAAACAGAATGTTAGAAAAGTTAGGTATGATCGATCTTTGGAGAAAATTGAATGGAGACAGAAAGGATACACTTTTTTCTCGGTGGTTCATGGAAACTATATAAAAATTGACCATGTATTAGGACATAAAAACTTCAAAATCAAATGCAGGAAAGCATAATTAGTAAGTGCATTTTTTTAAGATCATGATGCAATAAAAATCACATGCAATAAAAGGCCAGGAGAAAATAGACCAAAAATTAATTGGAAATTAAGTAATTTAATCCAAAAGAATGAACGGATGAAACAACAAATCATAGACACAATCAATAACTTCATCTGAGAGAATGACAATAATGAGACAGACAACATACCAAAATTTTTGGGATGATGCCAAAGCCAATTTGTGGGTTATTAGGGGAAATTTTGTATCTCTAGATAACTTAATTGCATAAAATAGAGAAAGAGAAGATAAATGAATTGGGCTTGCAACTAAAAAAAAAACTAGAAAAAGAACAAATTAAAAACCCCCAATTAAATACCAAACTTGAAATTCTAAAAATAGTTTTATAAAAAACCCAATAAAATAGATAAATCTTTAGCTAATTTGATTAGAAAAAGAAAAGAAGAAAATCTTGTTAGTTTCAAAAATTAAAAGGGTAACCTTTCCACCAATGAAGAGAAAATTAGAGCAATAATTAGGAGTTATTTTGCCCACCTTTTTGCCAATAAATTTGGTAATCTAAGTGAATTGGGGGAATATCTACAAAATATAGATTGCCCAGGTTAACAGAAGAGGAAATAAATTATTTCAACAGTCCCATTTTAGAAAAAGAAATAGAACAAGCTATTAATCAGCTCCCTAAGAAAAAAATCTCCAGGGCTAGATGGATTTACATGTGAATTTTACCAAATATTTAAAGAACAATTAACTCCAATACCATTCAAACCATTTGAAAAAAATAAGGAAAGAAGGACTCCTAGCAAATTCCTTTTCTGACACAGACATGATGCTGATGAAAATAGAGAAAGAAAAATTATAGACCAGTTTCCCTAACTAATATTGATGCAAAAATCTTAAATAAAATATTAGCAAAGAGATTACAGAAAGTCATCTCCAGGATAATACACTCTGACCAAGTAGGATTTATACCAGAAATGCAGGGCTGATTTGATATTAGGAAAACTATTAGCATAATTGACTATATCAATAACCAAATTAACAAAAAGCCTCTGATTATCGCAATAGATGCAAAAAAAGCTTTTGATAAAATCCAACATTCATTCCTATTAAAAACACTAGAGAGTATAGGTATAAATGGACTTTTCCTTAAAATGATCAGTAACATCTATTTAAAACTATCAGCAAGCATCATATGTAATGGGAACAAACTAGAATCATTCCCAGTAAAATCAGGAGTGAAGCAAGGTTGCCCACTATCAATGTTACTATTCAATATTGTATTAGAAAATTTAACTTTGGCAATAAAAGAAGAAAAAGAGATTAAAGGAATTAGAATAGGAAATGAGAAAACAAAATTATCACTCTACAAATGATGTGATGGTATACTTAAAGAAACCTAAAGAATCAACTAAAAATCTACTAGAAACAATTCACAGCATTAGGAAACTTGTAGGATACAAAATAAATCCACAAAAATCATCAGCATTTTTATATATCATCAACAAAGTCCAGCAGCAAGAGATACAAAAAGAAATTCCATTTAAAACCTGTTCATAATATAAAATATTTGGGAATCTATCTGATAAGGGAAACTCAGGAACTATATGAACACAACTACAAATCACTTTACACACAAATAAAGTCTGATCTAATCAGTTAAAAAATATCAAGTGCTCATGAGTAAGATAAGCAAATATAATAAAAATGACAATACAACTAAAATTAATCTACTTATTTAGTGCCGTAACAATCAAACACCCAAGAAATTATTTTACAGACCTAGAAAAATAATAACAAAGTTCATCTGGAAGAACAAAAGGTCAAGAATTTCAAGGGAATTAATGAAAAAATGGCAATGAAGGTGGTCTAGCTGTGCCAGACCTAAAATTATATTATAAAGAAGTGGTCATCAAAACTATTTGGTACTGGCTAAGAAATAGAATAGTCAATCACTGGAATAGATTAGGATTACACGACAAAATGATCACTAACTATCACAATCTAATATTTGACAAACCCAAAGGCCCCAGCTTTTGGTATAAGAACTCACTATTTGACAAAAACTGCTGGGAAAATTGGAAACTAATACAGAAGAAACTAGGTATTGACCCATACCTAACACCACATACCAGATAAGGTCGAAATTTGTTCATGATTTGGACATAAAGAGTGATATTATAAGCAAATTAGAAGAACATAGGATAGTTTACTTCTCAGCTCTTTGGAGAAGGAAGGAATTTGTATCCGAAGAAGAATTGGAACTCATAATTGAACACCAAATAGATAATTTTGATTATATTAAGTTTAAAAGTTTTCGTACAAACAAAACGAATGCAGAAAAGATTAGAAGGGAAGCAATAAATTGGGAAAACATTTTTACATTTAAGGATTCTGATAAAGGCCTCATTTCTAAGGTATATAGAGAATTGACTCATATTTATAAGAATTCAAGGCATTCTCCAATTGATAAGTGGTCAAAAGATATCAGCAGACAATTTTCAGATGAAGAAATTAAAATAATTTCTAATCATATGAAAAGATGTTCTAAATCACTATTGATCAAAGAAATTCAAATTAAGGCAACTCTGAGACACTGAGACACCTCTGAGATTGGCTAAGATGACAGGAAGAAATAATGATGAATGTTGGAGGGGATGTGGGAAAAGTAAGACACTAATACATTGTTGGTGGAACTGTGAATGGATCCAGATATTCTGGAGAGTAATTTGAAATTATGCTCAAAAAATTATCAAACTGTGCTTACCCTTTGATTCATCAATATTTCTACTGGCCTTGTGTCCCAAAGAGATCTTAAAGGAGAGAAAGGAACCCACATGTACAAAAACGTTTGTGATAACCCTTTTTGTAGTGCAAGAAATTGGAAACTGAGTGGATGTCCATCAGTTGGAGAATGTCTGAATAAGTTATGGTATTTGAATGTTATGGAATATTATTGTTCTATAAAAAATGATGAGGATGATGATATTAGAGAGGCTTGGAGAGACTTACATAAAGTGATGAGAAGTGAAGTGAGCAGAACCAGGAGAACATTATACACAATAACATCAATATTATATGACGATTAGTTCTGATGAATGTGACTCTTTCCAACAATGCAATGATTGATGCCAGTTCCAATGATCTTGTGATGAAGAACTCCATCTACACCCAGTGAGAATTCAATGTGGATCACAATATAACATTCTTATTCTTTTTGTTGTTTGTTTGCATTTTGTTTTCTTGTTTTCTTTCCTTTTTGATCTGATTTTTTTGTGCAACAATAGAATGTTATAAATATGTTTATACATATTGGATTTAACATATATTTTAACATGTATAACATATATTGGATTGCTTGCTATCTAGGGGAGGGGGTTGGGAGGGAGGAGAGGAAAATCTGGAGCATAAAGCTATGCAAAAGTCAATGTTGAAAAATTATCTGTGCCTATGTTTTGAAAATAAAAACCTTAAAAAAATTCAATAAACATATATTCAACATTTACTATAACCAGGCACTATGTTCAGTATTGAGGATACAATAGAGGCAAAAAGTCCCTACCCTTCATGAAATTACAATCTTAGAGGAGAGTTAACATGCAAACAAATCTCAGTGAAGCAATCTACATGCAGGATAAAGAGGAAATCATTAACAGAGGCAAGATACTGGAGTTAAGAGGAGTTGGGAAGGTTTCCTGTGGAAGTTGGATTTATAGGGGCTTTCTGAGGTCTTTTGCAATAAAGAACCTGAGACCTGGAAAGGACCAAGTTCTAGTCCCATCTGTGAGACCTTGGATATTTTCTTCCCTAGAGAAGTCCAGTCCCTTGTGTGCAATGAGAAGGATGATGGTACCACAAACATAGAAAGGCACTTCCTACACAAACACACAGATACTCACACACACATAAACACACTTATACATACTCATACACATATAGACATATACTCACACACATATACACACACTCACACAGACATACTCATACATACAAACACACAAAAGATACAGACACACATATACATGAAGGGGTTAAACTTCGTGAAGACCTTTCATAAAAATGTAACCTTGACTGTACCCTAATTATAACATGAAACTTTACAATAATAAGTTGTGCTATAGCTAAAAGCCACAGATGTTTGCTTATCTTAGATAAAAATACATTTCTCTCCTGTTCTACCTGCCCTTTTTGCCACAATTAGCATTAAGTTCCTAATATAGTAAAGAGTGTATCATTGGCTAATATTCTTTGTCTCTGGGTAGATTTTTATTTAATTTCTGGACAGTTTTCCTTGTTTTAGAATATATGCCTGGACTTCCAGTCAATAGGGGAAAAAATCAGAAGGAGATGGGGATTTCTGCCTTATGATCTATATAATCCTATGTTTCGCAGCTTGTGCTATGCACTCCTATACCAACACTACTATTGTTGAGAGCTGCCTTTTTTGTGAGATTGTAGTAAATCCTTTTTACTTTTTACCTTGAGAATCTCTGATTTTAATTTGGGTAATGGTCACTGGCCCACACAGCATTGAGGGCTCATCCAGGATATTTCCTATTTGTGTGGGGTCTCCCCTGTACTAAATTCTTGGGCAGGCGCTCTCCAGAGTGTTCTTTGGTGGTCCTTGGATTCAGCTTGGGAACTCCCATTCTGATGGAATAAATTCCCAAAGCGAAATATTTGAAGAAAGCAAAAATTAAAAAAAAAATGGTGCTCCAGATTGGGCTAGTGATAATAGAGAATTAATTTGGCTCAAGAGATAAGCCAGTGGAGAAAAGTTTGGAATCAGTCACCTAAGTTGTGCACACAACCCAGGTAAGCAAGAAATTGGTGAGCTGGGGGACTCTAAGCAGGTCAAGTACTCTCCTTCAGCAAGAATTGGTCAGTTCCCTGGATGACTGGGAATGTGACACTCTAAGTGGTTCAAATTCATGAGTGTTCCTATTTCATTTTGGTAAGACTGGATGATATCTCCATCAAAAAGGACAAGATACAGTTGTGTGGGATGTGGAAGACTCCTACCCAAAATGACTACTCAGAGTTCACTCAGAGTAGAAAGCAGAAAGATTATTTATTAAATTCTCATGAGAATGAGCAGTCCCACCACGAGATAAGCTCATTTATAGATTTTGTTACAAACGATTGTTAGAATTCTTACAAGGTACTAAGTCAGTGGAATTGATAGAGACAATGGTTGTTTAGCAGGTTGCTTAACAGTTCTCTCGATGTACTTAGTACTTATTAGAGTTCACATCTTTAAGAGAGCATATATAAGTTAGGAGCCTCAACCAGGATGCACTTTGGGAGATTCAGAAGTCAGGATTCAGTTGAGGAGATTTACAAGTCAGAGACAGCAGTCAGGCAGAATGAAGGAAGACAAAGAAGTGGTGGCAGGCTGTCCTTTGGAGAAAACTGAAACCAAGATCCGGAAGGCCTCCAGAAAACTAGCCAAACCCCAAGTGAAGGAGATAAGATTTTGAAGGAAACAATAAAGGATCTGGACTTTAACCCCTGGCTGCATTTGAGGTGATTATTACTTTGAGCTGAAACAAAGGCTGCTTCCAGAAGCCCCTTAAGAAACCTGCTCCCAGAGAACATTATATTTTAGAGAGGAGAACATTGCAAAAGATTATATCACAAGTAAGAGAGCACTGGGGGGGAAGGGGAGCAATCTAATTGGTTGTTGCTATCCAGAGAGATTGGAATGGAAGGTTTCTATTTCCCCGAAATCACTTGATTTCTAGGAAACAGAAAATTAGGCCTTCAGGCTTTAGATAATCAAGCAGACAGTGTTTATTTTTTATTTATTTTTTTTTTTTGAAGTTCAATTTTTTATTTTTTTTTATTTTTATTTTTTTAAATTTAATAGCCTTTAATTTACAGGATATATACATGGGTAACTTTACAGCATTAACAAGTGCCAAACCTCTTGTTCCAATTTTTCACCTCTTACCCCCCACCCCTCCCTAAATGGCAGGATGACCAGTAGATGTTAAATATATTAAAATATAACTTAGATACACAATAAGTATACATGACCAAAACATTATTTTGCTGTACAAAAGAATCAGACTCTGAATTATTGTACAATTAGCTTGTGAAGGAAATCAAAGATGCAGGTGTGCATAAATATAGGGACTGGGAATTCAATGTAATGGTTTTTAGTCATCTCCCAGAGTTCTTTTTCTGGGTATAGCTAGTTCAGTTCATTACTGCTCCATTAGAAATGATTTGGTTGATCTCGTTGCTGAGGATGGCCTGATCCATCAGGACTGGTCATCATCTAGTATTTTTGTTGAAGTATATAATGATCTCCTGGTCCTGCTCATTTCACTTAGCATCAGTTCGTGTAAGTCTCTCCAGGCCTTTCTGAAATCATCCTGTTGGTCATTTCTTACAGAACAGTAATATTCCATAATTTTCATATACCATAATTTATTCAGCCATTCTCCAACTGATGGACATCCATTCAGTTTCAGTTTCTAGCCACTACAAAAGGGCTGCCACAAACATTCGTGTACATACAGGTCCCTTTCCCTTCTTTATAATCTCTTTGGGATATAATCCCAGTAGTAACACTGCTGGATCAAAGGGTATGCACAGTTTGATAACTTTTTGAGCATAGTTCCAAACTACTCTCCAAAATGGTTGGATTCGTTCACAACTCCACCAACAATGAATCAATGTCCCAGTTTTCCCACATCCCCTCAACAATCATCATTATTTTTCCTGTCATCTTAGCCAATCTGACAGGTGTGTAGTAGGTATCTTAGAGTTGTCTTAATTTGCATTTCTCTGATTAATAATGACTTGGAGCATCTTTTCATATGACTAGAAATAGTTTCAATTTCTTCATCTGAGAATTGTCTGTTCATATCCTTTGACCATTTTCAATTGGAGAATGGCTTGATTTTTATAAATTAGAGTTAATTCTCTATATATTTTGGAAATGAGGCCTTTATCAGAACCTTTGACTGTAAAAATATTTTCCCAGTTTATTGCTTCCCTTCTAATCTTGTCTGCATTAGTTTTGTTTGTACAAAAACTTTTCAGTTTGGTATAATCGAAATTTTCTATTTTGTGATCAGTAATGATCTCTAGTTCTGCTTTGGTCATAAAAACCTTCCCCTTCCACAGGTCTGAGAGGTAAACTATCTTATGTTCCTCTAATTTATTAATAATTTCATTCTTTATGCCTAGGTCATGAACCCATTTTGACCTTATCTTGGTGTACGGCGTTAAGTATGGATCAATGCCTAGTTTCTGCCATATTAGTTTCCAATTTTCCAAGCAATTTTTATCAAACAGTAAGTTCTTATCCCAAAAGCTGGGATCTTTGGGTTTGTCAAAGACTAGGTTGCTATATTTGTTGACTGTTTTATCCCTTGAACCTAATCTATTCCACTGATCAACTAATCTATTCCTTAGCCAATACCAAATAGTTTTGGTAACTGCAAGCAGACAGTGTTTAAAGTAATAGTCTAAATATCGATAAATGTCAAATACTGATAAATATTATCAGCTCAAGTTAAGTAAATATGTCTATAGCTGGCCAAGGCTCAAGTAAATATAGGCCTACACATATTGTACTTATTCAGGTCATGGAGACACAGAAATAATGAAAATAAAATACAGAAAAAGAATTCACACATTCCTGTAAGTTCTTCACCTTATCTCTCTATTCCACACACAGTGAACCATGGGAAAGGAACAATCTAAGGTACCTGGCTCTAAAAACCTATATAGTTCCCCAGAAGATAGACTTTTAGGAAATAAATTTAAGAATTAGAATGATATGCCAAAATTTACAGGGAATGAGAAAAAGAAAATTATCAAATACCTTTTATTTTGTTTGGGCAGGTGCCCCACATGGAAGAAATGTCTTCTGGCCAATGTATGGATCCCCTGATGTCTGGGTATGCCAATAATTGAATCTATATGGAAATTCAGAGGAGCCATTTAATACTGAAGAATGTGATTATGCAGCCTTGTGAATCCCAACTGTGGGACAATTTTTATTGAAAGAGGAGGAGCCAGGAAAACTCAATCTTTGGGACACCCTCTCAGCATTGCCTCCTTCCCATGGCAACTGCCACTCTACAGTTGTGGATCCAGAACTTCCCTCCTCGTCTCCTCCCCAAGGAGGGTCCAAGAATGGGCACTTGACTGATTTAGAACCACCATCTAGTTCTTCTCACAGCTCTCTTTAGAGCGAACTTAAGCAAATATTAAAAGATCAAGAAAATAATTTCAAATCGGTTTGTGTGTGTATGTAGGGTGTGTGTGTGTGTGTGTGTGTGTGTGTGTGTGTGAGAGAGAGAGAGAGAGAGAGAGAGAGAGAGAGAGAGAGAGTCTGTATTTTGTCTTCTATGTTTCTCTCAGTCAGCAGAATTACAAAGGAAAAGATGTGGCCATTTGGGATTTAAAAATGCTTGTCTTATATTTTTGTTTTCTATCTCTTTTTGTCTGTTAGGCATCTTGATTCAAACTAACCTGAATTTTTCTTAAAAGTTAAGTTTTCAAGCTTCTCTCTCTTGAGGGGACAGGGGAATGGCCAAGGTCATTGCATATAGGAATGATATGTCCAATCCAATCTCTCCAAAGATCAATAGACTCCCTGAAATTCCCACTCCATGTTCTGGAGTCAGCCTCAGTTTCTCTCTAGATGGATTCCTGCATCCTGATCCACCAGAGTCCTAACATTTTTCTCCAGGGACTCTGGACTCTATAAAAAAAAGTGTGATCTATTCATATGTGGCTTGGGAAATGTACAGAATAAAATCTTTCTCCCTTCCCTATTTGAGTAATTCACATGGGTTTATAGAAAAGTACAAATATTGCCTGGGAGATAGGAACTATTATAAAGATTTTGGGAATCTAGGATTGTGAAATTTTTAAGGGGGAAGAGGAGTTTTTTTCTAAAAGTGTAACTTAAATTTGTGTGTTTAAATTTAAATTGTATATTATTAGAATTACTTTCACTTGATGCATTTGTGAATATATGCGCATTGATATTGAAGTATTGTTACTAAAAATTTAAATCTGCATTTGATTTGAAGTAAAAAATTGGGTATTAAAACAAAGTTCTCTGGTAAAGAGATTATGTTTGTATCTCATAATTAGATGAAATATATTTAAGGTGATATGTTGCTTTCTAAACCATATATTGTGCAATTTGTAAAAATTGTATGATCTGTGCTTTAACATTTTGTCAGCCCTGTTAAACATGTAGTATTAATTTTGTGAAATTTTTTCCAAAGTTATTTAGATATTACCTATATTCTGAATCTCTATAGTAAGGGAAAAAATTATCCTAGTCTCCAAAAGAAAAATTCTATCTTAGAAGCTGCAGCTCCATCCTAGGTAAAAAGAAGCTATGGGAGATAAGAATCCCAGACAATTCAATTCAATAAACATTTATTAAATGCCTGCTATAACCAGGCACAGGCTAAATGCTGAGGAGACAACAAAAAAGTCAGAGCTGGAAGAATGATTGAAGACTCTAAGACCTTCCTTTTATTAGAGCTGAGAACAGGGAGTCCAGGCAGGAAGCTGTGGAAGACTTTTGCTCAGGGCCTCTCATTCCCAGACCAACTCACTATTCATTTCATTAAGCTGATTGTATACGAAAGGGGGATAGCGAATAAAGCATTAAAAGTGATATATTGCAAAGCTGAAAGAGAGAGTGTAATGTTCTGGATGGTTTTCTGAAGGTCTTTGGACAGCCTTCCTTTCAGCAGAATAATCACCAGGAGAATAGCCAGCTATTAAAGTCCAAATTCTTTATTATTTCCTTCACAATCTAGTTTCCTTGCCTGGGGCCTGGGTTAGCTTTCTTGAAGTCCTCCTCAATGTGTCTTGGTTTCTCTGGGGGAGGCAGGAGGACCACCACAACTGTCTCTGTCTTGAAGTCTGTCGCAGTTCCAGATCTTGTGCTCCAGCCTCCAGTCCTCTGTCCCCTCTGAGTCTGTCTCCGAGCCCTTCTGAGTCTGTCTCTGACTCAGATGGGTCTTGATCTCAGTGGAGAAATGAAGGAGGACAGACAGACCTGCCACCACGATGGTGTGAGATGGAATGAATCTGTCTGGCTGAGTTTGTCCCAGCTTATGTGCTCTATTATAATTACATTATCATAAGTGTGAATCTTGTAGAACTATATTAAGTACTAAGTACATGTTTGAACTAGAGAGCTATTACTCACCTAAACATTGTCTTATCAATTCCACTGAGTTAACACCTTGTAAGAATCCTTGTTTCAAATACAGAGTTCCGGCCCATAACAAAAGAACTCCCAGGAATAGTCAGAAAATATGATACTGTGCTCAGAAAACTCGAGATTAGAATTCACAATAACATGTAGCTGTGCACAACTATACCTGTATATGAGGAAAATACCCAGAGGGGAAACAGTTAATAATGTGCTATTAGATACAGCATTGAAGTGGTGCAGTGAGTAGAGTCTTGGGCTGAAGTTAGGGGACCCTGAACCAAAATCCAGCTTCAGTCACTTACTAGGGATGGGTCTACTTCAGTTTCTTCAAAAGCAAAGTGGAGATAATAAAAGCACCTTCCTTCAAGGACCACTAGGTGGTGCTATAGTGGATAGTGTCTGGACCTGGTGTCAGGAAGACTCATATTTCTGAGTTCAAATCTGGCCTCAGACACTGACTAGCTGTGTGATCCTGGACAATTCACTTCACCCTGTTTGCCTTAGTTTCCTCATCTGGAAATGAGCTGGAAAAGGACATGACTTATTATTTCTGTTATCTTTGCCAAGAAAACCTCAAATGACATCCCAAAGAGTCAGACAGGACACAAAAATGACTGGACAGCAACCCCAGGATTGTTGTGAGGATCCAATGAGATATTTGTAAAGTGCTTAGCCCAGGGCCTGGTATATAATAGGTGGTTAATAAATGCTTGTTTCCTTCCCTGCTTAGAGACCATAGTTCCAAATATATGTTTGGTTCTGTTGTTTAAGGTAAAGCAGCCAATTAAGATAAATTTTTGAAAACTGTTAAAATTAATAGTACAGGTACAGAATGAGGAAATGTGACTTGGTGATTTATATGGAAAATCTGTGAAATTTAGTAGCTTGCTTTCTCAGTGACTTGGATCATATGAATTCACCCTCACAACGTCTCTGCCCACACCATTCCCTGTAAACAAGAAGTCAACATCATTGCTCATCCCCTGCCATCTCTCATCTGGGCCCTCATTGACTCCAGTCGCAAATTCACTTTCCATTTGGTTACCAAGATTATTTCCTTCATAATAGTGCAGCAGCCTGCCTTCCAGACTTCCTTCATGTTCTGGTCTTGCTTTCGTGAGCACTGTGTTCTATCCAAAATGATCTCTGCTTCTTATCTGAGCATGGCATTCCAGCTCACATTTGTACAGTAACTCTAAAGGTTTTCAAAACACTTTGCATATATTTGTTCATTTGATCCATGAGCCAGACTCCTCTGTTTAGCTTTTAAAATATTTCACATCTTGTACCTACTTATCTTTGGAGCCTTATTTTATGTTATCTGCTATTTTGTGCTCTTCCATCCAGCCAAAATAGACTTCTCTGTTCCAGAGGCAAGGATCTTCCCCTTCCCTTGGCATCCTCCATGCCTATGTCAACTAAACTGGAACCGGCCTTTCACCTGCTGGTGGTCAGAGCCAAACAGAACAGGCTGAACAAAGGAGTCAGGACACAAAGAGAAGTATAATTAATTAATTTCAAAGTAAGGAACATAGCTTGCAAGCAAGGACACATATACTGGAGCCCCATCCCTACTAGAGGGACCCAGGACAGTGTGGGGAGATTGCAATACTTACACCTATGGCTGTACTGTGGGCTGGAGCCCTGATAATAAGGAATAACAGTAACAATGTGGCAAATTTGAGTCATAGCAGGACTTCATGATTGTTTAAGATCAGAGACTTCCTGAGGCCGGTGGGAAACAATTCTAGGATTTCGCTGTGGTTATCTAGAGGATGAGATCATCCAAAGATCTAAGAATGGTTGTTGTGCCAAGCTCAGGGGACAACCTACTTGCTTGAGCCATAACTCTGGGAAACAGAGTATCTCCCAATACCTTGACACCTGGAAAGCAATTCCATGTCACCTGAGTTTAGCAGAAACCCTCACCTTTCCTGGTCTAATCCCTTCTCCAACACTCCAACTACTAAGTCCCTCCCTCACTAATTACTTTGTATTTTTTCTATTTATTCTTTATCTTGTCTTCCCTCCTTCCCAACATACAAGTAGCTCTGATGACAATGAAAGTCCTTAGCAGTCTCCAAGGCTATTTATATAAGACTCCTAAATTAACCAATCACATTTTAGTCCCTAGCTGGAACCACAAAGAAGCTTTCCCTATTTTGGCATGTGCACAATACTTACTCTTCGCTATCCTCTATTAACATCAGAGTATATTCATATTATAGAGTCCCCTCCCCCTTTGGTGGGCAATCCAAGTGCATTCTGGGCAATAACAAACATGGTGTTCTCTTTTGTTACTTCCTTTCCCTATAGTGTCCAGCCTTTGTACCAGCCAGTCATAAACCCTCCTACTCTATAAAGGATCCACTCTCCATCCTAGCTGGACTGTTGCTTTCCTTAAGGAGAAGAGCCTGTGGGGCAGATTACCCAAATAAATGCCTTTGCTTGAGTTGGAGAAAGTCTGAATCTCAGTTCCTGCTTTCTTCCCCTTTCTTCCTTCCTTCCCTCCCTTTCTTCTTCCTTCCCTCCTTTCCTTCCATTCTTCCTTCCTTCATTTAGTTTCTTTCCTTTTTTCTCTTTCTTTCTCTCACCTTCCTTCCTCCTTTTTTTGTTTCTTTTTCTTTTTTGAGTTTTTCTCTCTTTTTTGTCTGTCTTTCTAATATTTTCATTTCCCCCAATTACACGTAAACAACTTTTTACATTACAAAAAAAACATTGAGTTCTTGATTCCCATTCGCCTTCTTTCCCGTCCCCAGTCCCCATTAAGAAGATAGTCAAGGTATGCCAAAAATTCTTGTAAAAGTCATATTATGAAAGAAAAACATAAATCCCAAACCCCCAAAAAACTATTAAAAAATAAAGCTAAAAAATATTTTAATCTATAGTCAGAGACAATCAGTTCTTTTTCTGGGATATGGATAGAATTTTTTATCATAAGTCTTTCAAAGTAGTGGTAGACCATTATATTGCTGAGAATAGCAAAATCATTCATAGCCGATCATCCCACAATATTGCTATTACTTTGTACACAGTACATTTCACTTAGGTTGAATTCATAAAGGACTTTCCAGATTTCTAAGAGTATCCTGCTCATCATATCCCATAGAATCCCACACTACATCCCATAATTACATACTACCATCTATCCAGCCATTCCCCACCTCATAGGCATTCTTTCAATTCCCTGAGAAGAGAGCTGCTACAAATATTTTTGTCTTTATAATTCCTTTTCCTTTTTTAAAAAAAAGTGTTTTGGGATTCATGCCTCGTAGTAGTATTATTGAGTCAGATATACATGATTTTATAGCCCTTTGGGCATAGTTCATATCTTTTGATCATTTATCAATTTAGTAATGGCTTTTTAAAAATAAATTTGATTCAGTTCCTTATTCATTTGAGAAATGAGGACTTCATCAGAGAAATTTGCTTCAAATTTTTTCCAATTATAATTTCTAACTGCATTTCCCCCCCTTTCTTCAATTTTCTCTCTCCTTTCACTTTGACTCTTCAAAAATGTTTTATTACTGACCATTTCCTCACTCAATATGCTCTCTCTTTTATTACCTCCCTCCTATCTCTCCTACTGTCTTGCAGGATAAGATAGATTTCTATATCCATATTGACTCACATCCCTCTACTTCCTTTCTTCCCTTCTACTATAAAAGCTTTTCTTGCCTTTTTTATGGCAGATAATCATACCATTCCAATTTTCACTTTTCCCTTCTCCCAGTAATTTCTCTCACCCCTTATTTTTTTTAGATATTGCCCCTTCCTATTCTCACATTTGTATCCTCTGTGAATATGTATGTGCATATATATATATATATATATATATGTATGTATATGTATTCCTTCCGCCTCCTAATGCCACGATGAAAAAGTTTTAATGAATTACAAGTATCAACATTCCATGTAGGAATATAAACACATAAATCTTTTTAAGTCTCTTTTGATAGTTCTTTTCTGATCACTTCCTTCTAATTCTCTTGAGTCCCCTATTTGAAAGTCAAATTTCTATTCAATTCTGGTCTTTTCATCATGAATGCTTGAAAGTCCTCTATTTCATTGAATAACCATTTTTTTTTCTTTGATGGATTATACTCAGTTTTGCTGGGTAGATGATTCTTGGTTGTAATCCTTGCTCCATTGTTCTTCGGATTATATTCCAAGTCCTCTGATCCTTTAGTGTAAAAGCTGCTAAACCTTGTGTTATTCTAACTATGGTTCCACTATACTTCAATTATTTCTTTCTGGATACTTATAGTATTTTGTCTTTGACCTGGGAGTTCCATAATTTGGCTATAAGTTTCTTGAGAGTTTTGATTTGGGGATTTCTTATGAGAAGTGATCAGTAGATTATTTTCCCCCTTTTTTTATTAAAGCATTTTATTTACAAAACATATGCATGAGTAATTCTTCAACTGTGACCCTTATAAAATCTTGTGTTCCAAATTTTTCCCTCCTTCCCCCCATCCCCTTCCCTAAATGGCAGGTAATCTAATACATGTAAAATATGTTAAAATATATGTTAAATCCAATATATGTATACATATTTATATAGTCATCTTGCTGAACAAGAAAAATCAGATCAAGAAGGTCCATATTCAGTTCCCACAGTCCTCTCTCTGGGTGTAGGTGGCTCTCTTCATCACAAGATTATTGGAACTGATCTGAATCATATCATTGTTGGAAAGAGCCATGTCCATCAGAATTGATCATTATCATCATATAAACTTCTTGTTGCCATGTTCTCCTGGTTCTCCTCATTTCATTTGGCATCAGTTCATGCAAATCTCTCCAGGCCTCTCTAAAATCATCCTGATGATCACTTTTTCTTGAACAATAATATTCCATAACATTCATATACCATAACTTATTCAATCATTCTCCAACTGATGGGTATCCACTCAGTTTTCAGTTTCTTGCCACTATAAAAAGGGCTGAGTGGATTCTTTAAATTTCTATTTTACCCTCTGGTTCTAGAATATCAGGACAGTTTTGCATGATAATTTCTTGAAAGTTGATATCTAGGCTTTTTTTAAATTTATGGTTTACAGGTAGACCAATGATTTTAAAATTATTTCTCCTGGATCTATTGTCTAGGTCAGTTGTTTTTTTTTAGTGAGATATTTCATATTCTTTTCTATTTTTTCATTCTTTTGGATTTATTTTATTGTTTCTTGATTTCTCACCAAGTCATTAGTTTTCATTGACTCAACACTAATTTTCAAGAAATTATTTTCCTCAATGAGCTTTTGTACCTCCTTTCCCATCTGACCAATTTTTAAGGCATTCTTTTCCTTGTTAGCTTTTTGTATTTCCTTTTGCACCACTCTCAATTCTCTTCCCATTTTTTCCTTTATTTCTCTTACTTGAGTTTTAAAATGCCTTTTGAACTTGTCCATGGCCTAGACCAATTCTTATTTTTCTTGGAGGCTTTGGATGTAGGAGCTTTGACTTTGATATCTTCTTCTGAGTGTGTGTTTTGATCTTCCTTGTCACCATGGTAACTTTCTATAGTCAGAATCTTTTTCTTTTGTCAGCTCATTTTCCTGGCTTATTACTTGGTTTTTAAGTCTTTGTTAAAGTATAGTTCTATTTACAGTATGGACAGTACACTACCCCAAGCTGTTTTCAGAGATCCTTCTAGGGACCTGACCATAATCACTCATTTCTGCCCAGGAACTATGAGGAGTGTCCATACTCCACAGTGGTTTAAAGTTCTAATGTACTAAAGCAACTGAATCCTTGTTCAGTGCTAGTGAAATGAGCCTCCTGTGAACTGAGGCCTCCAGAAGCTTCTATTGCCACAAGGGCCCATTCATCCTCCTGGTTTTCTGGTTTCTCAAGCCGATATCACCATACAGACAATTCTTTCCTGCTGATCTTCCAAGTTGGTTTTGATGTGTCTGGGCTGAGAGGACAAGAAACTGTGCTGAGTACTGTTCTGATTCAGAGACCCCAAGCATGTTATTGCTTTGCTGTTCCACAGGACATCTATGCTAGAGACTGGGCCCTGGTTAGGGCTGGGTCTGAAGCTAGCCTGAGTCTAGGGCCAAGATGTAGGTTGGGGCCAGGGATAGGGTTATGCTGGCATGGCATAAGCTGAGAGTGTACAGTTGACTCCCATTATGATCCTGCTTATCTTCTAAGTTGTCTTCAGCTGAAAAATGTTCCACTCTGCCTTTTTGTGTGTAGTGATGCTGTAAAATTTTTTGACATCATTATTTAAAGGAATTTGAAACGGTTTAGGGGAGAACTTAGGGAGTCTCTATGTTGAGGGCCAGCTCTGAAGAGTCAAACATGTCAATTCAACTCAGGTGCTCCCCGTTGCTTGTCCTGAAGCTGAAGGCAGTGTAAACTCAGGAATGTTGGCTCGCTGCTCCTCTACTCTGTCTCTTGAGAACCAAATTATCTTTTTGATAATAAGAAACCTAGGAAACTGCCAAGGAAAAGTTCTCATGATAAAGTTGCTTGTTACCCTCATTTCAATAAATGAACTTCTTTGATAAAACACCCACTTGTCCCGCATCATACTTTCCCCTCAGTGAGTCCCTTGATCTGGTCTCATTCCTGCCTTTACTTCATACCATCTTGTTCTGCCTTTGAATCTGAATTCTATCAAGAGGATCCTGGGACACATACCCAATCCTTCAACAGCTCCCTTCTGGATGACTTCCCATTTTAAATTCTGACTTGTCAATTGGGTTGTCAAAGAATTTGACTGTAAAGTTCAGGAATTAATCTTTTGGATCCCCAAGGAGTTTGCAATCTAATGGGGAAGAAAACTTGCAAATATACGCAAAACAAATTAAATACAAGAGATATAGGAAATAGAGAGACGGCACTAGAATTTAGAGGGTTTGGGAAAGACTTCTAGTAAAATATAGATTTTAGTTGTAATTTAAAAGAAGTCAGGGAAGATAGAAGTCAGAAATGATGGAGAAAGCATTTTAGACATGGGGAATAGGCAGAGAAAATGCTCAGAGCCAAGAGATAAAAGTTAAACTTATTCATTGAACAGCCAGAGTATCACTGGGCTGAAGAATATGGATTAGGGAATAAAGTACAAGTAGACTGGAAAGATAGGACAGGACTACTCATGAAGGACTTTGAATACCAATCAGAACATTTTTTATTTTGTTCTGGAGGTATTAGAGCCTTATTGGAGTTTATTGAGTAGGGGAATGACATGATCTACCCTGCACTTTAGGGAAATTATTTAGGTGGCTGAATAAAGGAGGGATTGGAATAGGGGGAGAACTGAGGGAGGAAAATCCACTAGAAGCTACTGTAATAGTCTAAATGTGAGGTAATGAAGGCCTGTACTAGAGTGGTAGAAGTGTCAGAAGAGAGAAGAGGGACATGTAATAGAAGTAGTGCAGACCTGACATCTATAGACCTTGACAACAATTTGGTTAGGGAGGTATGAGATAGGAGTCAAGGATTACTCCTGGGTTGTGAGCCTGGAAGGGAAGATGGTTTGCCATCTTTGGAGTTTTTGGAGTTTTGGAGTTAATTGTTTTTTAAATGTTTGGTAGAATTCACATGTAAATCCATCTGATCTTGAGGATTTTTCTTAGTGAGATGTTTCTATGTAGATTCTATGTTTTATTTCTTTTTCTAAAATGGGCCTATTTAAGTAATTTATTTCATCTTTTGTTAATCTGGGCAATCTATGTTTTTATAGGTCTTCCTCCATTTCATGTAGGTTATCAAATTTATTGACATAAAGTTGTGCAAAATAACTTCTAATTATTGCTCTAATTTCCTCTTTATTGATGGAAAGTTCTCCCTTTTCATTTTTGAGACTAACAATTTGATTTTCCTCTTTCCTTTTTCTAATCAAATTAACTATTTTGTTGGTTTTTTCATAAAACTAACTCATAGATTTGTGTATTAATCCAATAGGTTTTTTTCCTTTCAATTTTTTCTTTTTTTTTACTTTCAATTTTATTAATCTTTCCTTTTATTTTTAGAATTTAAAGTTTGATATTTAATTGAGGGTTTTTAATTTGTTCTTTTTCTAGCTTTTTTAGTTGCAAGCCCTATTAATTGATCTTCTTTTTCTCTATTTTATGCAATTAAGTATCTAGCGATATAAAATTTCCCCTTATTACCACTTTGGCTGCATCTCACAAATTTTGGTATGTTGTCTCATTGTTGTCATTCTCTTGGATGAAATTATTGATTGTGTCTATGATTTGCTGTTTTACCCATTCATTCTTTAGGATTAGATTATTAAATTTTCAATTAATTTTTGGTCTATTTTCCCCTGGCCTTTTATTAAAGGTATTTTTTTTTGCATTATGACATAAAAAAATTACTTTCTGTAATCTCTTTGCTAATATTTTATTTACTATTTCTGCCTTTCTGTCTTTGATTTTGAGGTCTTTCTGACCTAAGACATGGTCAATTTTTATATAGGTTCCATGAACCGCCAAAAAATAAAAGTGTACTCCTTTCTGTCTCCATTCAATTTTCTCCAAAGATCTATCATATCTAACTTTTCTAATATTCTATTTACCTCCTTAGCTTCTTTCTTATCTATTTTGTGGTTTGATTTCTTAGAGAACAAGTTTGAGATCCCCCCCACTATTATACTTTTGCTATCTATTTCTTCTTGCAGCTCTCTTAATTTCTTCTTTTGGAATTTAGATGCTATACCATTTGGCACATATATTTAGTATTGATATTACTTCATTATTTATGTTATCTTTTAGCAAGATATTCTTATCTCTTTTATTTACACCTATGTTTTGCTTTTGCTTGATCTGAGATCAGGATCTCTACCTCTGCTTTTTTTTTTTTTTTTTTTTTTTACTTCACCTGAAGCATAATAGATTTTGCTCCAGCTTTTTACCTTTACTCTGTTTCACTCTGTTTTAAATGTGCTTCTTGTAAACAACATATTGTAGGATTCTGGCTTTTAATCCAATCTGCTATCCACTTCCATTTTATGGGAGAGTTCATCCCATTCACATTCACAGTTAAAATGACTAATTCTGTATTTCCACCCATCTTATTTACCACCAATTATGCTTTTCTCTTTCCTTTCCCCCTTTCCCTCCTCCCCAGTAATTTGTTTCTGACCACCACCTGTCTCAAGCAGCCCTCTCCCTTTATAGCTTCTTTCCCTATCTTATTCCTTTCCCTTACTACTTCTGTTTTCTCTTCTATTAGCCTGCTTCTTTCCTTTCCCCTTTCCCCTCCCACTTCCCTTTAAAGTGAGACAAATTTCTCTGTAAAACCAAATAGCTCTGATATTCTCTCTCTGAGCCAAATATAGTGAGAGTAAGATTCACATAATGTTCATCCCTCTTCCTTCTCTCCCTCAATTATGATAGGTCTTGTTTGCCTCTCCATGAGATATGATTTCCCTCATTTTGCCTCCATTTTCCTCTTTTCCCACTACAATCCTCTTTTCACCTCTAGTTTCTTTTTTATATCATAACAGTAAAATAAAATTGTACCTATACTCTCTATGTATACCCATAACAGAGATATAGTTCTCAAGAGTTCTTTTTTTTTTTAACCTTTTTATGCTTCTCTTGAGTTCTATATTTGGAGGTCAAATTTTTTGTTCAGCTCTGGCCTTTTCATCAGAAATAAATGAAATTCACCAGCATCATTGAATGTCCATCTTCTTGCCTGAAAGAAAATGCTAGTTTATCTGGGTAGTTTATTCTTGGCTGCATTCCAAGTTTCTTTGCCTTTTGGAATATCAGATTACAGGGTCTTTGATCCTTTAAGGTGGAAGCTGCTAGGTCCCGGTTAATTCTTATTGTGATCCTTCGGTATTTGAATTTTTTCTTTCAGAAATTTTTTTTCCCATGATTTCCTGAAAGATGATGCCTAGATTCTTTTTTTCATGATGGTTTTCAGGAAGTCCAATAATCCTCAGTTTGTCTCTCCTAGATCTATTTTCCATGTCAGTTGTTTTTCCAAGTAGATATTTTACATTTTCTATTTTTTCATTTTTTTGGTTTTGCTTGATTGATTCTTGATGTATCATTGAGTCATTCATTTGCATTTGTTAAGTTCTGGTTGTTATTGAATTATTTTCTTCAGTTACCTTTTTTGTTTTTTGAGGGGTTTTTGTATTTGGCAAATTGAATTTTTAAATAAGTTGTTTTGCTCTATGACTTTTTTTTCCCCATTTCACAAATTCTGTTTTTAGGGAGTTATTTTCTTTTTCCATTCTGTCAAATCTATTTTGTAAGGAGTTATATGCTTTTTCCACTTTACTAAATTTATTTTGTAAGGCTTTTTTTTTCCTGATTATTTCTGTGTTTCCTTTTCCAAACCACCTTGCCACATTCTCATTTCCTTTCCTCATTTTTTCCTAGCTCTCTTTTAAGATCCTTCTTAATTTCTTCCAAGAGAGCTTTGTGAAATAGGGACCAATTTATATTGCTCTTTGGGGCTTTATCTGGAAATGATCTGCTTTTAGTGATCTCAGTGTTTGAAATCTGTTCTTCTCTTTCACCATAAAAACTATCTATGGTCAGAGTTCTTTTTGCTTTTTTGCTCTTTTTTTTTTTTAAAGTTAAGGCCTACTTTTAGGGTAAGGAGAAGATTGTCCAAGCTTTCTCTACAACCAGCGGTAGCTATGCTGGGTCAATGCGGACTAATTCAGGTGCTGTGTGGGTATGCCCAGGTCCCCAAATTCTGGCATTTGGGGGTTCACTATTTGTCTTTGTTGGATTTCTTATAACTAGTCTGCTGATATACTGGCTTGCAACTAGGGTAGTGTAGACAGCATTGCTGTAGATTCCTCCCAGTAGTTTCTCCAGCATGGAGTCCACACCACCCTCACTCCTCATCTGCGCTTGCTCTGTGCCCATTTGAAATAGACCTTTTCTGTAGATCTTCAAAATTATCTTCTGCTGGTAATATGTTACACTCCCAATATTCGTTGGTTCTGTCACTCCAAAACTAGTTCAGAGGCTGCTTACAGAATAATTGTTGAATCACATGATTCATTATTAAGGTTTTTATTGTTGTTCAATGTGTCCACCTCTTTGTGACCCCATGTAAGGTTTTCTTGGCAAAGATAGTGGTTTGCCATTTCTTTTTCCAGTTCATTTTTCAGATGAGCAAACTGAAACAAACAGGTTTAAGTGACTTGCCCATAGTCACTCAGCTTGTAAGTGTCTGAAGTTGGATTTTAAAAATTCAGATTTTTCTGATTCCAGGCCTGGTGCTTAGCCACTGGTCATCTACTTGATTGTAACATTAAGGTTGCAATATACTGAGAGCTTTCCACTATAATCCACCACATCTTTCCAAGATCTTTCTAACCATTTTATATTTCCCTATCTTATACTTGGATAAAGTTGATTTTTTTGTATTTAAGTCCTATACCTTAGGTTTATCCCCATTGAATTTCATCTAATTAGATTCAGCCATTTACTCTAGCCTTTTGAAATTTTCTTTAATTCTGAATCATCACCCTCACTCTTAGCCACCCTTCCAAGCTTGTATTGTCTGCAGATTTGATGAATATATCACTTTAGTTTTTTTTTTCCTAAGTCACCAAAACATGTTAAACAGCACAGGGCCAAACACAGATCTCTAGAGGTACTCACTAGAGACCCCAATATTGTCACTCTTCACTTAGATGTACATAAACTATATTAGCTATTCACACCTTATATGTGGGAATCTGTCAGCTAAAAATAGATAATAATTTCTTGTAGCTTATTTCAGAAAGCTTTAAAAGAAAAGCTTTGGAAATCGACTTTAACTGTGGTTTTGAAGCATTAATATTTTGTCTCAAAGGAAGTGAATTATTTTCTTACTGGCAATGTTTAAATAGCTTTCAGCTTGAACAATCTTAAGCAGGCAGACTATCAGTAATGAGTGGCTGCAAAACCCCAGGCTGCAATTCTAAAGGAGTAATTGTTTTAGATTTCCTTGTGCTGTTGCTGGCCTCCACTGAGTTTAAATTGTTCTTATGTGGTCCAAATGTATCTCACTAGAGGCAACTGATAGATATCTCTGGAATCTTTTCTATTGCTCAAGTTTTTACCTGGAAGGTAAGGCACTGCTGGCTGGCCACTTAGTTCTCTAACTGAGAAGGCTATGAGACCAGAATTTTATCTGTGCTGCTAAATGTTGTTGTTCTAGGAACATGGCTTTTTTTTTTTTTTTTAAGATTTTGCCTGATTTCATGACCATTATTTTTTTTTTACTTGGGGAAGAGTAGTCTGAGCTTATACCTGTAGACTTGACCTACAAAAGTTCCCCAGTAATATCATCACAAATAATAAGTCGTGAGTCACCATATTTATCCAAACAGAAAGTGAACAGAAATTAGAGAAGTCATACAGATTGGAATATGCCAGAAAATATAAAAATAGAATGAACTCTTCTACAGATTAGTTCAATCAAAAAAGAGATACTTTTCAATCAATCAAAAGAGAGAAAAATTCTCTGGTTTCTAATCCAATCAAAAAGTAGTTATTAGGTAATATAAATGGGATCATAAAGAGTTGAGTTAAGCCATTCTCCAATTGATAAATGGTCAAAGGATATGAACAGACAATTATCAGACAAAGAAATTGAAACTATTTCTAGCCATATGAAAAGATGCTCCAAGTCACTATTAATCAGAGAAATGCAAATTAAGACAACTCTGAGATACCACTACACACCTGTCAGACTGGCCAGAATGACAGGGAAAGATAATGCGGAATGTTGGAGGGGATGTGGGACAACAAGGACACTAATACATTGTTGGTGGAATCGTGAATACATCCAGCCATTCTGGGGAGAGACTTGGAACTATGCTCAAAAAGTTATCAAACTGCGGATACCCTTTGATCCAGCAGTGTTACAACTGGACTTATATCCCAAAGAGATCATAAAGAAGGGAAAGGGATCTGTATGTGTACAAATGTTTGTGGCAGCCCTCTTTGTAGTGGCCAGAAATTGGAAACTGAGTGGATGCCCATCAGTTGGAGAATGGCTGAATAAATTGTGGTATATGAATATTATGGAATATTATTGTTCGGTAAGAAATGACCAACAGGATTTCAGAAAGGCTTGGAGAGACTTACACGAACTGATGCTGAGTGAAATGAGCAGGACCAGGAGATCATTATATACTTCAATAACAATACTATATGATGACCAGTTCTGATGGACCTGGCCATCCTCAGCAACGAGATCAACCAAATCATTTCCAATGGAGCAGTAATGAACTGAACCAGCTATGCCCAGAAAAAGAACTCTGGGAGATGACTAAAAACTATTACATTGAATTCCCAATCCCTATATTTATGCACACCTGCATTTTTTATTTCCTTCACAAGCTAATTGTACAATATTTCAGAGTCTGATTCTTTTTGTACAGCAAAATAACGTTTTGGTCATGTATACTTATTGTGTATCTAATTTATATTTTAATATATTTAACATCTACTGGTCATCCTGCCATCTAGGGGAGGGGGTGGGGGGGTAAGAAGTAAAAAATTGGAACAAGAGGTTTGGCAATTGTTAATGCTGTAAAGTTACCCATGCATATATCCTGTAAATAAAAGGCTATTAAATAAAAACCAAAAAAAAAAAAAAAAACCCACGAACTGATGCTGAGTGAAAGGAGCAGGGCCAAGAGATCATTATATACTTCAACAACAATACTCTATGATGATCAATTCTGATGGACCTGGCCATCTTCAGCAATGAGATGAACCAAATCAGTTCCAATGGAGCAGTAATGAACTGAACCAGCTACACCCAGCGAAAGAACTCTAGGAGATGACTAAGAACCATTACGTTGAATTCCAATCTCTATATTTTTGCCTGCCTACATTATGGATTTCCTTCACAAGATAATTGTACAATATTTAGAGCCCAATTCTTTTTATACAGCAAAATAAATGGTTTGGACATGTATACTTATTGTGTATCTAATTTATACTTTAATATATTTAACCTCTACTGGTCATCCTACCATCTAGGGGAGGGGATAGAGGGAAGGAGGGGAAAAATTGGAACAAAAGGTTTGGCAATTGTCAATGATATAAAATTACCCATACATATAACTTGTAAATAAAAAGCTATTAAAAAAAAGAGTTGACTGAAATAACTAGACAACAAAAACAAAGTCAGATTTAAAAAAAAAATCTATTTGATTTTCTTTTAAATTTATTTTTATTATTCTTTTTAAATTTTTTTCTTTAAAACTTAAATACAAAATAGAAAAACAAAAACAAATTTAAAAAATAAGAACATTGCCACATGTACAACAGAACATGAGAGAATTAAAAATATGAGATAAGAAATTTCCATTTCAAGAAAACCTATGTAATAAATATTATACATTGTGTCTGGAGATGTTCATCTTTTCTTTGCTTACTTGTATGTTTCCTTTTGCTTTTTGCTATGCACTTTTTACTTTATTCTTTTTTTTCCCCTTACTTCCTTCTCTACTTTGTCCTGACCTGTCTCTACAAGTAAGCATGAGGACAAAGAAGCTAGTAATCTTACATAGATATATATAATTGAATATTTGCACATATGTGTTTATAGATATCTATGTATGCATGTGTATGCATGTATATATAAATATATCCATGCTTACTTGTAGAGAGAGGTTGGGACAAAGCAGAGAGGGAGGTAAATTTATATATTTATATATATAAATTTATATATGTCTTCCTAGGAATTTCTGAATCTCTTCTGTTCAACATCACATTACTATTCTATCACAATCATATACCACGATTTGACTGGCCATTCTCCAAATGATAGATGTCTCCTCACTCTCTAATTCTTTGTCATCACAAAAAGTGTTGCTAGAAATTATTTTTACATAAAGGTCCTTTGGCTTTTTTTTTTATCTCTATGGGATATAGACCTAGTAATAGTATTATTGGACAGGCAAAGTTTTATAGCCCTTTGAGTATAGTTCCAAATTGTTCTCCATAGTAGTTAGATCAGTTCACAACTCCAGCAATAATGCATTAGTGTCCCAGTTTTTCCACATCCCCTCCAACATTTGTCACTTTCCTCTTCTTTTATATTAGCTAATCTGATAGCCATGAGGGGATACCTCTGAATTGTTTTAATGTACATTTCTTTAATCAATAATTATTTAGAGCATTTTTTCACATGACTAGAGATAGCTTTGATTTCTTTCTCTGAAAACTGCCTCTTCATATCCTTTGACAATTTATCAATTGGGGAATGAGTTGTATTATTATAAATTTCACTCAGTTCTCAATATAGTAGAGAGATACAACCTTATCAGAGAAACCTGCAATAACTTTTTTGCCCCTATTTTCTTCTTTCTTTTCAATATTGGCTGAATTGGTTTTGTTGGTGCAAAAACTTTAATGGAACCAAAATTATCTATTTTACTTCCTGTGAATCTTTCTATCCCTTTTTCTGTCATAAATTCTTGCCTTACTCATAAATCTAACAGGCACAAGTCCATTCTCCCCTAAATTGCTTATGAAATCACTTTTTATTTCAAGATCATGCACTCATTTTCACCTAGGTTAAACATATGGTGTGAATGATGGTCTATGCTTAGTTTCTGCCATACTACTTTTCAGTTTTCCTAGAAATTTTTGTCAGATAGTGAGTACTTGTCCCAAAATCTTGGCTCTTGGGTTTATCAAACACTAGATTAATATGGTTATTTTACTACTGTGTATTGTGTCTACAACTTACTCCACTGAGCAATCATTCCATTTCTTAGCCAGTATCATATTATTTTCATGATTACCGCTTTGTAATACAGTTTGAGATATGATCCTACTTGGCTACCTTCCTTCATATTTTTTTCATTAATTCCCTTGAAATTTTTTGACATGTTTCTTCAGACAAATTTTATCATTTTTTTCCTATCTCCATAAAATTACTTTTCTAGCTCTATACAATATTTTTGATAATTTGGTTGGAAATAAGTAGATTAATTTAGGTAGAATTGTCATTTCTATTGTATTGGCTCCATCTACTTAGGAACAGTTAATATTTCTCCAATTGTTTAAGTTTGTTTTTGTCTGAAAACTGTTGCAATTATGTTCCCACAATTGTGTTCCTAGGCTTGTCTTTGCAGGTAGATTCTCAAGTATTTAATATTATCTGCGGATATTTTAAATACAATTTCTCTTTCTATCTTTTCCTGCTGGACTTTGTTGGTCACATACAAAAATGCTGATTATTTACATGAGCTTATTTTATATACATGTAACTTTGCTAAAGTTAATTCTTTCAATTAGTTTTTTAGTTGCTTCTTTAGGATTCTTTAAAGTATACCATTATGTCTTCTGTAACAAGTGATAGTTTTGTTATTTCATTGCCTATTCTATTTCTGCTAATTTGTATTTCTTATCTCATTCTATAAGTAACATTTCCAGTAGAATGTTGAATAATAGTGGTAACAATAGGTATTCTTATTTCACCCTTGATCTTATTTTAAAAGCTTCTAGTTCTTCTTCATTACAGACAATGTTTACTGATGGTTTTAGATAGATAATATTTATCATATTAAGGAAAGCTCTACTGATTCTTATACTTTCTCATATTTTTTAAGTGGAATAAATGTATTTTGCCAAAAGTTTTTTTTTTTGGCTGCAGCTATTGAGATAATTATGTGATTATTGTGGTTTTTGTTACTGATATGGTTCACATTAAGTGACTTGCCCAGGGTTGCACAACTAATAGGTGTCTGGGGCAAGAATTGCATTCATTTAGGTCTTTCTGATTCCACAGAATTGCCTAGAGCTCTGTATTTCTTATGAAGGCTACACCATTGTTTTATCATCCTTTCTATTAATTAGGACAATTTTAGACTAATGATCTAGGATTGAAAGTTATGTTGCAGTGGTATTGGTAGGAAGCCTAGGGAAGAAAGAGAATCCAAGGTTCTGCCAAGTTTCATGGGGTCAGCTTGGGTTCTGGGAAGCTGGGGGAAGAGGAAAGGAGGATGAAAGCTTTACCAGCCATTCATCACCAAAGGCATCAAAGAGAAATGATGCAGTTCTGAGCCATGGAGGCTGAACATATTGGTATTGAAGCCATTTCTCTGTGTGACTAAAGTAGAGGGAGGAGGAACACCATGAGAATTGAAGAGTTTGATAAATTTGGTGGCGTAGGTATTAGTTGCTCCTATGCCTGGAATGCTCTTTCTCTCATATTGACCTCCTGGCTTCCCTAGCTTCTTTCATATCCCAACTAAAAACCCACCTTCAACAGAAATTTTTTGTCAATCCCCCTTAATTCTCCAGTCTTTCCTCTGATCATTTTTTTCAAATCTGATTTGTGTTTAGCTTGTATGTATGTAATTGCTTAGATTATGGGGTTTCTGAAAACAGCAATTTTCTTTTGCCTTTTTTGTATCCTCAGTGCTTAGCATGGTACCTGGTAAATAACTGGATCTTAGTTTATGTTTATTTATTGAATGATTGAGTGAACATCAATAAGAACATTGATAGTGTGGACCCAGGCCAAATTCTGTATTGCCAACCAAGGAGCAAGAAAGAAGAGGTCTGGTCAAGATAGGCCAAAAGCCTGAATTTCATGGCAGCTGGAGAAGGTCTATCCCTCTATTAACCCACTTCACCTCCATTCCCCCATTCACAATACATGCCATTTCTGCAAAGTGATATAACTGAAGAGCCTGTCTCTGATGAACTTTATGTTGATCACAGATATAATACTGAAAAAGATATTAATGTAAATCTTGAAAAATCCACTCTACTTGTCTTGAGGCCATGCAATCTAAATTGTCATTTAAAATGAGCAGCCTGAGAGCAAATGTTAACAGGGAAATCAATTCCAAAGCCCTTAAAATCTTTTAAACCTGTAAATGAAATTGATCTTTTCAGTATTTTGATCCAAAAGACTTCAATTATAAAAGGAAGATTTATCTTATTTATCTTTTTTTTACACAAAGAAGAATCTACAGTCATGGCCAAGACATTCAAAAGAAAATGCTAACACTCAAATGCCTAAGGATGCCCTTTAGTCCTTGGAAAGCTTGGGAAAATAACGAACAACATGGAAGATGATAAGCATGTAAATTTATAAAAAATCAATGAAACAGATGATGTTTTCACAGACAGTCATGACAAAAATATGTCAGTTCTGAAATAAAGAGAAGTGTCTTCCTTGGGATTTGGGGATACGGAAATAAGATGATTAATGATTTTACTAATCACCTTGATTTGCTCAAGCTCCCTTAATGTTCAGAAGAGGTGGACTGAGCTGAGAATCAGAGAAAACTGAGTATTCCTTGCTGGGCATATCAGAAGTTTCTTGCAGTATTCAAGCATCAGAAGTCCCTTATAGTATCGGTCTACTTAACCCAGAACTTCCACTCGGACTGACTCTTATCAATGCTCAGTTCCAAAAAACTACTTGGTCCAGAGATGACCTGATAAAGTAAGTGATCACACCCAACCACTGTGATTTTTTTCTTTATAATCCTTGTTCCCTAGGCCCACCTTGAGCTCAGTCTAACTGTACTCCCATGTATGCATGTCTGCTTACTTAAGAAGAATAAAGCCACAAATACAACTTAACTATTTTGTCTTTGTTAGATCAAACTCTGGGGAAAATGACTGATAGGGAGTAAAGGATAATTTCACTGCAAAATCTACATTTTAAAGAATTCTTTCAGTAGTAGCACTGAAGGTAGATATACAAATTGTTTTTGGTCTTCTTTAACCCATTATCAACTTCTTTTTTACTTCCTTCTTTCTTTCCTTCCTTTCTTCCTTCCTTCTTTTCTTCCTTTCTTCCTTCGTTTCTTTCCCCCCTTCCTTTCTTTATTTGAGGCCCTAATATACATGACTCTAAACTAGTACCTTGTTAATGCTGAATTCTTTATTATTCGCATCTCTTAGAATGGAGAAAGAGTTGCTGTGCATTAATGTCTACACTGAAACCAAGTCTGTATTTGTTAATAGGACAGTATGGAAAGGAAAAAACAAAACGTTCATAAGTTATTGGATTTGTAGAGGAAAGGGGATAGTGTTGGGTTCATATAAACATGTTTAAACCACTCCCATCCAATTTTATTAATAATAATGAAGAATTTGAAAAATACCTGCATTATTTCTAATGAACAGTTAAACTTTTTTTTTTAATGTGTGTTGAATTTCACCAATGTAAGGGCAAGAAATGAGCCAGGTATTGCACCTCCTCAAGAAATTAGAAAGATCTGGAGACTTATAGATAGTAACCACTAGGATCTGGGTGAATCTCTGGAAAGAGAGAATTTCAATGAAGTAAAGGTTGCTAAGGACAGGGGAAGTGCTCATGAGGAGTATGTATAGTGTTGAACATGTCATCAGGAAGACCCAAATTCTAAATCTGCCTTAACTTACTATCTGTGGGATCTTGGAAAATTCACTTAAATTCCTCAGCATTAAGTTATTCATCCATAAAGTGGGAATAATTCAACATGATGTTCCTCATCTGCAAAGTGGGGATAATAATAGCCCTTACCTTACAGGGTTGTTGTGAGCTAATCAGATGATGTCTATCCCTTGCTGGTACATAAATGCTACTGTTATTATTACTATTATCTTCCTGGTACAACATGTCCAGTGAGGGGCTAGGCATGAGATCAGCAGCTTACGGTGTTAAGAAGATGGTCAGGAACAGAGAGTTCTTTAAAAAGCCATTTGTTAAGCATTATTAGCTTATCTCTGCTGGGTGGGTGAACTTGCCCATCTGCTTTTTTAGGGTTGTAATCTAAATTCTCATTTTAAGCAGTCTGAGAGCAAATGTTAACAAGGAAATCAATTCCAAAGCCCTTAGCTTCTAGTTGCCCTTTGACCAGCTGATTTCAGATTAAAGCCCAGGCCTGGGAATTGATCAGGCATAACCAGAAGGCTGTGCAGAGAGAAAGATGTGGAAGACTTTCCTGCTGTCCACAGTCTTGACTTGGGGGGTCCTGGGCCTTCTAATTCCAGCCCAAGGTGAGAATCTCTGCTTGACTGCCCCAGAGTGGGGAATGATTTCTGGGGGAAGGTGGGAGAGTATAGAGTTAATTGTTATTTTTTCTTTTGTTGCCCAGACTGACTGGTTGGAAAGTCTGGAGATGAAAGGTTATAGTTAATTTTGTTTTCCTGGGAAAGATCTGGGTTTGCTACTATAGACTTTGTCTTCTCCACGTTACACACAAAATCCTTCCATCAGTGGAATTAACTCTGGAAAACAACCATCTAATCTGAACAATAATTTAAGTACCAAGCATTGTGCTAGGAACTGGGGGATACAGAGACAAAGGCAAAACAGTTCCTGCCCTTAATGGGTTTGTAATGGAATGACATGTGTAAGAATATGCATAATATGCAAAAAAAGAATATATGGTAGTTTGGGGAGAGAGGGCACTGGTGGCTGGGTAGAGCAAGGATGGCTTGATATAAAATGTAACATTTGAATGAAGTCTTCAAAGCAGCCAGGGATTTTGAGAGATGAGAAGGGTGACACAGTATCATTGTGGGCTGTGTAGCAAGCTCAACAATATGGCTAGAAAACTGAGTATGTGAAGGAGAGAATGTGTGAGGACCACAGAAGGAAGGAAAAGACCAGATTTTGAAAAGCTTTAAATATAGTTATTTAAATATGTTCCATATGACCCTCCAGAGAGGTAATATGAACCACCGAAGGTTACCAAGTGTGTGTAGGTAGTCTGATCAGTGGAATATGGATATGGAAATATCACTTTGGTAATTGTGTGGAGGGTGTATTGGCATACAAAAGAATATGAGACTATTGCTAAAGTCCAGCTAAGAGACACCAAGAGTCTGAACCTGGCTGATAGCTGTATGAGGGGAGAAAAGGAGATGTTGGAGGGGCAGAAATGACAATGTCAACAGAGTGGATTTGTGGAATGAGTTGAAGTGAGGAATTGAGGACTTTTAAAAACTTGTTAACTTGTAATGTCCTCTACAGTAATAAGAAAGTTTGGAAGATGAGAGAATTTGGATAGAAAGAAAATGAACTTTGCTTTGAATATGTTTGGTTTAATATTACTTTAGGACAACTACTTCAAAATGTCTCATAGGTAGTTTGTGTTATAAGAAATTGTGACTGGGCATATAGAACTGATAGACAATGGCATAGAGTTTATATTTGAACCCATTGAAACTGACAAGATCAATAAGTGAGAGAGAACTAGATCCAGGACAGAGCTGAATTGGATACCCAGCTAGGACATGTATAATGAATGGATGAAGGAGGCAGGAGAATCGGATACGAGGAAACTCAATAAAGAGCGATTAATAAAAATCCAGACGGGGCAGGTTGGTTAGCTGGGTCAAATGCTGACAGGGTGAAGAGAATTGAAAAGAGATCATTCCCTTTGGCCCTTAAGAGGTCCTTGGTAACTTTGGAGAGGGTAATTTCAGCTGAAAGATGAGTGCCAGATTAGAAAAGAGGGAGAAGAGGAAGATACTTAGTCTATAGACAACCTTTCAAAAACTGTAAAAAAAAAGGAAAGGCTATAAACAATGATAGCAGAGATGGTGTGACAAAATAAAATTTTAAAGTGAGGAATTTTTGGAAACTACAGAAATGAGACCCATGTGTGAGGAAATATAGATTATAGGATCATGGATTTAGAGCTTGAAAGACCCTCAGGCCAACCCTCTCATTTTACAGATGAGTAAACTGAGGTTCAGGGAAAGTAAGTGACTTGATCAAGGTCACATAATGAGTAAGTGGAAGAATGATCTTAGAGCATCCTGATTCCAAGTCAGAACTCTGCACAGTGTCTTGGTGATTTGATTTTTTATTTTCAACCTCAAAAAAATCTGTTGTCATAGAGGAGAAAACTCAAAGTTCACGAATGACCTATGTTTCAGTACACTTGTGTATTTTTCATTTTTTAAATAATCTTAGTAGAGATGATTGATAAGCTTTTCAAGGTGTCAGGCAGAGCTGTGAGCCCTTATAGATCTATATCATCAGTTCCTTTTCCTAGCTCCTTAATCTGGGCCGGCCAACTTGTATTTTAAAATATATTTTAATTACAATTACATTACAATGTTTTCCTTGGCAAGCTTGTGTATTTGAAAACATGATTCTGAGAAAAGATCTCCAGGCTTCAGTCACAGAGCTCCATAACACAGAGAAAGGTTAAGGACCCCTTGACTCCTGTGTCAGAGAGAGGGTGTGACTATGGACCATGGAACATAGGGCAGCAAACTGCTTCTGTATCAAAAGATTTAGGACTTTAAGAGACCTTAAGGGTCATTAAGGTCAGTCACTTCATTTTCGAGAAGAGGGAATTAGGTCCAAGGTGAGGAAATGATTTGCAAAAATTCCTGTAGGTGTTCCGTGGGAGGGTTGAGATTCAAACCCTCATCCTCCCTTTCCTGAATCAGTCCTCTGCTATCCAACCATGGCTCCTACTCAAACCTTTTATATACTCCAACCCCCACAGAACCATTTTCTATCTTCCTCCCTTACCATTTTCTTGGCCTCGTGTTCTAAATTTTTCTCCTTCCCTCCCCCCCTCCCCCTTTTAAACAGTAAGCAATCCAATATAGGTTAAACATGTGCAATTCTTCTGGCATATTTCCACAAGAAAACCAGAGCAAAAGGGAAAAAAAGAGAAAGAAAAAAAATCAAGCAAACAACAATGAAAAAGGTGAAAATACTATGTTGTGATCCCCATTTATTCCTAATAGTCCTCTATCTGTATGCAGATGTCTCTCTCCATCACAGGACCATTGGAATTGGCCTGTATTACCTCATTGTTAAAAAGAGCCAAGTCTATCATAGTTGATCATCACATAATTGCTGTGTACAATGTTCTCTTGGTTGTACTCACTTCATTTAGCATCATTCCATGCAAGTTTCTCCATACAAGTCTCTCCAGGCCTTTCTGAAATCACCCTGCTTATCATTTTTTATGGAACAATAATATTCCATTACATTCATAAACTATAACTTATTCAACCATTTCCCACTTCAGTTTCCAGTTCTTTGCCACTACAAAAAGGGCTGTTTTGGATGTGTATCCTTTTTCCTTTTTAATGATCTCTTTGGGAAATAGATCTAGAAGGGACACTCCTGGATCAAAGGGCATGCACAGTTTTATAGCCCTTTGGGTATAGTTCCAAATTATTCTCCACAATTCCACCAAAACTGTATTAGTGTCCCAGTTTTCCCATATCCCTTTCAACATTTATCATTATCTTTTACTGTGATTTTAGCCAATCTGAGAGTTATGAAGTGGTATCTCAAAGTTTTCTTAATTTATATTTTTCTAGTATTTTTTTCATAGGACTAGAAATGGCTTTAATTTCTTCATCTGAAAATTGTCTATTCATATCCTTTGATCATTCATCAATTGGGGAATGGCTTTTATTCTTATAAATTTGAGTCAATAACATATTTTATAAATGAGGCATTTATTAGAAACACTGGATATAAAAATTTTCCCCCACAATTTTTTGCTTTCTCTTTGCTGTACAAGATTTTGCTTGTACAAAACCTTTTTAATTGAATATAATCAAGATTATTCATTTTGCATTTCATAATGTTCTCTAGTTCTTCTTTGACCATAAATTCCTTCCTTCTCCACAGATCTAAGAAGTAGACTATCTCTTATTTGGAGGACAATTCTGTTTGATTCTCTTGTTTAAATACCCAGTTTAAGTGCTGCTTCCTTCAGAAGTTTTCCTCATCATCTTCAGATTTTTCCCCAAAACTTTAATTTGATACATTTTGTTTTTATATAATCTTCATCCATAAATATATTTCTCCTCTTTTTAAAACCATTCCTTATAACAAAATATTTAAAAAAAAAGAAAAGAAAAATCAGTTTAGTCAAGCTAACATATATCAGCTATGTCTGATGGTAAATCCTAAATTCTGTACTCATAATTAGCACCCCAACTATAAAAAAATAGAGCCTTATCAGATTTTTCTATTACTTTTCCTGGATGTTTTCTCTCCAATTATTTTGCTTCTCCCTTGTATTCTCAGTTAGATTTCTTTTTGAGGGGATGGAGTACAAGGGGGAAGAGGGAGGAAGGTGAAAACATACATCTTCCACTCATAATGCAGATTTCCAGATTGAAGCCTGTATTAATTTTTTCCTTTTTTGTTCCCAGCTCAGAGCTGAAGGCCTTGCCTCAAGCATCTGCTAAATAGATATTTCTCCAATGGAATAATTTTGCTGGGCTCTGGAAATGACTTTAGCTCTGTGCTTTTTTTCTTTTTATTTATTTTCAATTTTTAAGACATTTTTATTTAAAATTTTCAGTTCCAAATTCTATCCTTTCTTCCTTCCCTGTCCTCTCCTCTCCCTGAGAGGGATCATATAGGATATATATATATATATATATATATACATATATATGTAATTATTTAAAACATTTCCATATTAGTGATTTTGTATAAAAAAGTCAAATAAAGGAAAAAATTAAAGAAAATGAAAAATAACATTCTTCAATATTCATTCAATCAATATCAATTCTTTTTCTAGAGGCCGATAGTATACTTCATTATTAGTTCTTTTATATTGTCTTGTATCAGTATATTGCTGAGACTAGCTAAATCATTCACATTGTACAATATTGCTATTACTATGTACAATGTTTTCTTGGTTCTGTTCACTTCAGTTCATGGAAAAATTTCTAGGTTTTTCAGAAATCATCCTGCTTTGTGCTCCAGGATTGTTTTAATTTGTATTTTTCTTATCAATACTGATGTCATGGTCCTCTTTGAGAACAAAGAACAAACAACATCAAAAGTGATTTAGAGCATTTCATATGATTACAGATAGTTTTGATTTCTTCATCTGAAAACTGCTTATTCATAGCCTTTGACCCTTTATCAATAGAGTAGTGACTTGTATTTTTATAAATTTAACTTAATTCTCTTTATATTTGAGAAATGAGGCCTTTATTAAGGAATCTTGTTGCAAAATTTTCTTCCCAAATTTCTCCTCAGCTTTCTGCTTTCTTTATAATTTTTGTTGCAATGGTTTTGTTTGTGCAGAAACTTTTTGATTTTATATAATCTAAATTATGTATTTTACATTTTATAATCTCTTTGGTCCTAAATTCTTCTCTTATCCATAAAATTAACAGATAAACTATTCTATATTCTCTTAATTTGCTTAAATCATGTACTCTTTTTAACCTTGGTATACAGTGTGAGATAACGGTCCAGACCTAGTTTCTGCTATATTCTTTTCCAGTTTTTCCAGCAGTTTTTGTCAAACAATGACTTTTTGTTTCAAAAACTTAAATCTTTGGGGTTGTCATTATACTAGATTACTATTTCTTTCATTATAATATAATTTGTATCTAATCTATTCTACTGATTTACCACTTTGTTTCTTAGCCAATGTAAAATTGTTTCAGTAATTATCACTTTATAATGATATGGTACACCTTGCCTTCTTTTTTAAAGCTTTTTATTTTCAAAACATATGCATAGTTTTCAACATTCAATCTTGCAAAACTTTGTGTTTCAATTTTTAATCCCTCCCTTCCCTCCATGCCCTCCCCTAGACAGCAAGTAATCCAACATATAATGGATTATGTTAAACATGTGCAATTCTTCTAAATATATTTCCACAATTATCATGTTGCACAAAAAAAGTCAGATCAAAAAGGAAAAAAATGAGAAAGAAAATAAAATGCAAATAAACAACAAAAAAGTGAAAATACCATGTTGTAATCCACACTCAGTTCCCACAGTCCTCTCTCTGGGTATAAATGGCTCTCTCTGTCACAAGACCATTGGAACTGGCCTGAATCACCTCATTGTTGAAAAGAACCACATCCTTCAGAATTGATCATCATATAGTCTTTTTATTGCTATTCTCTTGGTTTTACTCATTTTACTTAACATCAGTTCATGTAAGTCTTTCCATGCCTTTCTGAAATGATCCTGCTGATCATTTCTTATAGAACGATAATATTGCATAACATTCATATACCATAACTTATTCAGCCATTCTCCAACTGAAAGGCAATCACTCAGTTTCCAGTTCCTTTCCACTACAAAAAAGGCTGCTACAAACATTTTTGCACATATGGGTCCCTTTTCCTTTTTATGATCTCTTTGGGATACTGATTCAGCACCTCTGTCTTCTTAAGCTAAATTGGAGGTGGAATTTCTGGGAAGTAGTAGCTTGACTAGTGCTCAGGATCCTAAAGCTAGACAGTCCCTAGGGCAGTACCAAAGCTGCCTAAAAAAGCAATCATCCTTCTCTGGAGTGAGTTCCTTATCTCTGGAGATCTTGAAGGGAAGTGATGACCACATTCCAAGGACATTGTGGAGGGGATTCCTACTCAGGTATGGATTGGAAGAGAGAGATCTAAGGTCTTTCCCCTTCAAAGCTTTTGTAAGAGTTCAGTTTATAAAGTGAGTATCTCTAGATGAGGGAAAGTGGTCAGGATACTTTTTGTTTTTAGGGTTTTTTTTCAGAGAAAATTGGAGTTAAGTGATTTTTCTTGTCACATACAATTAGTAAGTGTTAAGTGTCTTAGACTGAATTTGAACTCAGCTCCTCCTGATTTAAGGGCCAATGTGCCATCTAGCTGCCCCAGGACTTTTTAACTCTACAGATCACTTCTGGAGATATTTAATTTCATTTTTTTCAATGAATAGAAATAGATTTTTTTTCTCCTTTCCTTCCCTTCTCTCCCATTACAGCAATAACAAAATAACAACATCAACAACAACAAGAAAAAACCAAAGCTCTCATAATAAATATACCCTATTAATCAGAACAAATTCCTAATTTGGCAATATCCAAAGACATAGCTCCTTCTACATATACCCTGGGTCATTAGCTCTCTGTCAGGGATTAAGCAATATGCTTCATCATCAGTCATCTAGAATCATGGCTGGCCATGGTATTGATCAGTTAAGTCTTTCAAAGATGTTGATTTGTTCACTACTATTATTATTCTATACATTTCTATAGGTTACTTGTGAAAGGGGGGTGTTTACAAGACTTAGCCTGTATTAATTTCTTCATCTTACCTCTGAGATGAAAGTAATCATGACAGAAATAAGAGTCCTGCATTCCCATTCAAGAAAAGATGGTGGAGTGGGATAGATAGTAGAATGGGATAGGACATTTCCAGTGTTTTTTCATTCTGGACTCTCTGTCTATCCCTGTGGATTTTCTTCACCTTTACTCACAGGGGACAAGGCTGATGACCCCATCAGGACCACAGAATATGGAAAGATACGTGGGACTCACATCAACATCAAGACACTTGACAAAGGGGTCAATGTTTTCCTGGGAATCCCCTTTGCCAGACCCCCTACGGGGTCTCTGAGGTTTTCTCCTCCACAACCACCAGAACCATGGAATGATGTGAGAGATGCAAATATTTACCCACCCACGTAAGTAACTTCCTCAGTCTTTCTGTTACCAGATGGGCATAAGGCACCATCATGTCTTAACTAATGTATATCTTTCCCAGTGCCTAAAACATAGTTCTCTGTAAATATTTGTTATCTAGTTTCTTAAATGAATAAATGTCCCAGGCTAGGACTATGTAGCCTTGAAAATTTTCTTACTTTGTCTACATTTATAAAGGATTTTAAAGCTTCAGAACAGCATGGTAAGGTACTCAGTACACATATTACCATAGATAGGAAAATTAAAGCCTTGAAAGATTAAAAGTTTCATCTGAAGTCACAAAGCTAGTAAAATTTCAGATCCCAGATTCATTGACTCATAAATTATAAGAGTAAGAGGAGGTCATAGACACCAACTAACTCAATCTTCTTGTGTTTTTTTTTTTAATTTAAGAACTCCTTGATTTTTTGCTTTGTTTTATTTTGTTTTTTAAATATGACCTAGTTCTTAATATACACCCTTCCTTCCCTGGACTTACCATGGAGACTTTCTTTGAAAAAAAGGCCATTCAATGGACTACAATGCCCATATACAACATTCTGCACCCCTAGTCCCACCCTCTACTGAAGGGAGATAGGTTTCGTCATCTGTTCTTTGGAACTAGTATTATTTACAATATTGAATCTTGAGTTCAGCTACCTCTCTGGGTGCTTAGGTTTGCATAACTATTGTACATATTATTTTCTTCTGATCATTTACCCCCTGCATCTGCTCATACCCAGTATTCTCTGAAATTATCTCTCATCATTTCTTATCATTATTATTATTATTTTTAAAGGGTTTTTTTTGGAGGCAATTGCAGTTAAGTGACTTTTCCAGAGTCACATAGCTGGTAACTATCTGAGAGATTCTCATCATTTCTTACAGTGCAATAATATTCTATTCCATTGATATAACACAATTAGCCTGGCAACTCCAGGGTTGATGGGCATCAGTTTAGTTTCTGTGGAGTATCCCAAAAATTTTAGTTCCTTTTAAATTTTAACACATCCTGAATGCCAGACTATTTTTTAATAGGTGAGGAAGCTGAGGCCAAGAGAGATGAGTAACTTATTCAACGTTGGCTTAAACCAGTGGTTCTCAAACTTTTGTTTTCAGTATCTTTATCCGATTAAAAATTATTGAGGATCTCTCCAAAGCATTTTTATTTATCTGGATTATATTTATAGACATTTACCATATTGGAAATAAAAACTATTTTTGAATTTGTAGACCCTCTAAAAGGGTTTCAGAGATCCCCAGGATTCTCTAGACCATACTTTGAGAACCACTGGCTTAAACCAAAGGTTCTGTTATGTCTATTGTGTTAAAAACAAAAACAAAAATAAAGACACAAATCCTAACATTTCTATAGTGCTTCAAGATTTTCAAAATGCCTTCCACACATTAATTCATTTGAAATTTTCACTTTACTGTCCTGTCCTCATATAATTGTTTGTACTAACAATTCTCATAAACTTCTACTGTGATAGAGTGATCTGGCAGGAAGTTTAGAGATCATTTAGCTTAATTCCTTCAGAGGCAAACTGAGTCCCATTGAGGTCAGGTGAATATCCTGAGATTTCAGGATATTAAGTGGTAAATCCAAGGTTCAAAACCAGGTACAGTGATACCTTGGTACTTGTCTGCCTCAAAACTTGTTGAATTCTGCATTTGAAGCATTTTAAAGAGGAAAAAAAATGCTTCAGCACTTCATGTTTGCTGTGTACTCGTCCACTTGGCTGCCGTATTGTTGGAGCAGTAAGGGATGTAAGGTCAGCCAGGAGTAATGCCCAGTCCCTACTCCCAGTGCTATTGCCCTTGGTCATGGGCAGCTATTTCCTAATGAAGGCTATAGTTTATAGGAGTGTCAGCTTGAAGCCCATGATGCTGAAGTTGTGTAAATTGGTGGGCAGGTTGAAGGGCAACACCTGCATGATAATGTGGCAGCAATATACAGTCTCTCAGCTCCCAAAAGAATAGTACTGGAAGGGTCATTAAGCAGCTGGCATGATCAGCAGAAGGAAAAGAGGCAGGAACAGGAGCAGTACCAACAGTGGCATGAGCATCACTGCCATGAACCTAGACAGAAGTGGCAGCAGCAGTCATGGTGGAGGGGAAGGTGGAGGTGGGCAGTGAAGGAACCAGGATTCCTGGCAGCCCTATGTCCTGGGTAGAAGCCAGAACCCTGGGTGGCAGAGAGCATGGGCCCATAGCTTCTGCCTCCATGTCCATTGTGTGTCCTTTCCTCCCCATAAGAAATCTTAAATGACTTAGTGTGTGTGGGGGAGAGTATAAAGATAACAGTTCTTCCAGAAAATAAGTTGGATCAAGTAGGGAGCCCGGCTAGGCTGGACTGTCTTGTTTCTTTACAGCTGGAAACTCTACTTGCTCCTTTGAGGAATTGGGTGGGGAGAGATGGTTAGGCTGCAGACTGGAGATGTACCCCCTATAGGAAAAGTTTATTAGTACTCATGCCCTTCACCATCCATTGTGCCTTCTGGAACCAATTAATGATGAGAATTGAGGTACCACTATATTCTAATAACTTTTTTTTTTTTTTTTTACTAATTGGTACTTATCTGCCTCTAGATTACTAATAACAATAGTTAGTATTGCATAATGCTTTAAAGTTTTCAGAGGGCTTTATAAATAATATTTCAGTTGATCCTCCCTCAGACCTTGTAGGTAGGTGTAATTATTCCCATTCCCAATATAAATATTCCTAAAAGGAAACTGAGACAGATAGAGGTTAAATAACTTGCCCAGGTTTACATAATTAGTAAGTGTCTGAAACTGGGTTTGAATTCAGTATTACTGACTCCAAATTCAATTGTCTATCCACTGAGCTGCCCAGTTACTTATTTCTGCTTTGTCCCAGAGAACTATTTTAGGAGAAAGAAAGGGTTGCTTTCTTTGTACATCACAATGGGTGGCAAACACATATGCTGAACTTTATTTTGCACCATTAACTTAATAATAGGTTCTAGCAGTTCTCAGAGTATGGTCTGGCATCCTTTTACATGGTCCACAAACACAAAAAATTTTAATAATAATACTAAGATGTTTTTATTTATAACATAGTAAATATCAATAGCTATACCCCTTATAAACAAATGCTTTTGGGAGGAAAGCTTCAATAATTTTTAATAGTATAAAGGAGTCCTGACAACAAAACATGGAAATGTTTTGTTCCATGTAGTTTGGAAATCATCATTACTGTTTCTGTTGTTAATATTGTCATTAATATTAATTAACTGGCCCAAAGTAAGAGTGGATGGTGGGACAAGAGTAGAAATGGAGCTGGAGTCCATTTGAAACCTGGCATCATTATACCCTCAAATGAACAGGATTCCTTCTGTGATTCACTTCAGGTTCATTCTTTCCTCTTTTTTTCCCCAGGTGTTTGCAGGATATTATTATTTTAGAAAAACTGATGATGCTCCTGAAAGTAAACTTCCCTATTATTGCTACTTCTGAAGACTGTTTGTACCTCAATATCTATGTGCCGGACCATGCAAAAGAAGGGGACAGATTGCCAGTAAGTGGAATCTTTGTAACTTCCACAGCATGGGATGAGAATCCTAGGGCATTAGAACTGGGTGGGACCTTAGAAATTGATTTGTCCCAGCAGCATGGGAATAGTCAGTCTCAAAATCTCTCTAAGAAGTCATCTATCGTTCTCTGAAGTTCTCTGGGTCAAGGAGCTCACTGCTTTTCAAGGAAATTTATTCTTCTTTTGAGCAACAATTCACAAATTTACCAAGTGTTTGCTTTTATGAGGCTGAAATCTGCCTCTTTATAACTTCAGGAAACTAGTTTTGTGATCTGGAATGGAATCCATTTTCCCCTAAAAGGTTATTATTACTAACAGAAAGAATTGCTAAGATATGGCCTTTAAAAAATTTCTTGATCCTCTCTAGACCTGTCATTTCACTGCTGTAGGGAATTTCACTAAGGGGAAACTTCTACTGATGAAAATAGGTATCTCTTCTGTAACTTGGAGTCCTAATGTACTGAGATGCTAAATAATTTATATATGGTATCAGAGCTGGAGTGTGATGGGCATTAATGCTCTTGTAGACTGCCTCTGCTTCCATGGTTTCTCCATCTGGAGCAGTTAGGGTGCTAACCAAAAAGTTAGCCAACTGGAACAAGATAGAGATTATCTCCCCATGCTCCATGATCTTTCCAGGACACTGTTAAAAAGCATCATAATTCTTTCAGAAGCAGGATCCATAGGTATTCATGTGAAGAAGCTGTCTCAGCCTAATGTGTCAGTTGCTATTACATATATGTCACAGACAGGACATGAATCTAGTTCTTCCCAGTTCCAAATCCACCCCTCTCCCATTTACACCAAACTTCCTCTCTTAAGATATGATAATGAATAAAACTGCTTAAATGCCAACTCTCCCATGAAACCTTTTCTGAATTTCAACAAAGCAATATTCGTCTTGACATTTTTTTCTCTCTGGTTCTGGTTTCTTAATGGCAGGTCCTCCCCCAATACCCATACAGTTTATTCTTATGTAGTAAAAACTTCTATGATGGAGATACATTATCCTGAGGAAACAAAATAATGCAAGTATTTGGTGTAAGTGATCTAAGATACCTCTCTCCCCCCGACCCCCAAGTCAACATATATATGTGTAAGTCTTTGACAAGGTAACATTATCATATGTTCTTGGAGAAAATGATATTCCATACGCAAGGATAGATGGTAAAAAGGGCTGGCAAATATGCTGAACAGAGCAAGCATAGTCTTGGATAATGAAATGAGATTTCATCCGTTGATCCTTTTTCTTCTAATAAAGTGAGTAGCCTATGAGAATCAGCAAAAGACATAGTCTGTGCTAGTGATCTGGTCTAGACAAAATGATATTCCATATGCAAGGACAGATTTTAAAAGGGGCCAGCAAATATGCTGAACAGAGTAAGCAGTCTTGGCTCATGAAATAGGTTTTCATCGGTTGATCCTTCTTTTTTCTATTAAAAGTGGATGGTCTATGAGAATCAGCAAAAGGCATGATCTATGTTAGTGATCTGGTCCGATTCTTTAGCTTGGCTTTGAAAACAGTTAATGTTGTATATAGCAAAGTTGTAGTCACTTACTATTTATAATGCATTCTCTATTGTCTTATTGTGTCTGTGTCTTTTAGAATCCATCCAGGGGATCGTACTCCTTTTGCCTGTTCCCAAAGGAACAAGGATCCTTTAAAAGATCATGTTTTGCTCTGTATGTATCTTTGGCAACAGGAGGATTTCAGGGAGCTTATTTGTACCAGGAAGATTCCAAGGGAACTCTGAACTGCCTCTGAGTCTGGCCAAATAGGCTCTTTTTGTGAGAGTAGATCTGATGCATATCATTTCTACTTTTGATATACAGTAACTTGATAAGAAATAAATTTACTCACATTTATTGCTACTTTACTATAGAACTCAAGGGAACAGGATACATTGTTTTCCTATTGAGCAAGGAAGCTACAGAGCCATGTTTCGTGGGATTTATTCCTATAAATAAAACCCTGTCTGATTCCTGCAGGTGATGGTGTGGATCCATGGTGGTGGTCTCCTTTTTGGCTCTGCTTCCATGTATGATGGTTCAATATTGTCGGCTTTCCAGAACGTGGTAGTGGTCACTATCCAGTACAGGCTGGGCATCCTTGGGTTCCTCAGGTGAGACTTACCCCCAAGTGAAATCTAAGTCATTTGCCTTGATGAGGTCCTAGTGTTCATGTCATTTTTTGCCATGCCAACAAGCTAAGCCTACCATAATAGAGAAGTAGAGAATTTGAGTTCAAAGTATGACTATGTTGCTTATGATGTATGTGACATCTATCAAGTCACTCTGTGAGCCTCAAATTACTCATTTACAAAGTGAGTGAACTAGATGCTCTTCTTCGGAATTCTCAATCCTTGACTAAAATGTCTTTCAGCACTGGGGATGAGCATGCAACTGGCAACTGGGGTTACCTGGACCAGGTGGCTGCCCTGAGGTGGGTCCAGGAGAACATTGCTCACTTTGGAGGAGATCCTGACTGTGTGACCATCTTTGGCGAGTCTGCTGGGGGAATGAGTGTTTCCTCACATGTAGGTGATAAATGACCTCAATCTGGAAAGAGCCTTCTTGTAGCCAATCCCAAGATCAGGTTACATGAACCTAAATTTTTCTTTTTTCTTTTCTCCTTTCAAAACTGCTAGGGCTGATGATTTCTTTTCATAAGGCTTCTGCCTGCCATTTGGAAATCTCTCTAAACTCCCCCCCAAACCAACTAATTATTTTGTCCTAAGGGTGGTCCCAAACCCTTTTTACTCATATTTCATCCAAGAATGAGGGTGACTTTTTTAAATTTACTGACAACAAAGGAGAAAAGGTAAAAGAAAAGGAATGAGTCATAATGATAATATTAACCATGAACTGATGCATCAGGGATTCCTAGTTTTGTTATTAAGAATACCTTCCTACTAATACTAATCCAAACTTTGCCATAGCTGAAAAAAATCATCACTCTGTGCCCAACTTAGCCAGGCTAAGTTTAGATCATAGACTTAAGATTCATTAGGAAGCCTATAATCCAAGCTTTTCCAGATTGCTTGGACCTATTAACTTTAATGACACTGACTTAATAATGATAAATAGTATTTGTGTAGCTAGCACCTGAAGGCCTGCAAAGTCCTTCACATACAAGATTTCATTTCACCTTCATAACAGCATAAGACATCATCATTTTATGAATAAAAGCATTAAAGCCAAGATTATTGGGCTTTTTCAGAGTCTCTCAGCTAGCAAGTGTCAGGAGCAAAATTCAATCTCAAGATCCTTCTCACTCCCAATCCAACATTGTATCCAGTATGCATGTGTCAAACTCAAATTCTCTGTGGCCTCCATATTGACAGTTTTTTAATTGCAATGTTCTTTCTGTTTTATTATATTTTTATTTTGTGAAATATTTCCTAATTATATTTTTTGGGGGAGGCAATTAGGGTTAAGTGACTTACAGACTTAGTGCACTAAGTGCCTTAGCCCACAGGTAGTATGTTTCAGATCGAATTGGAACCTTTCTCCAGGTCCAGTGCTCTACCCATTGCACCTCCATTCTGTTCCTCCCGATTATGTTTTAATCTGGTTCTGGCACACTCAGGTTGTCATCCTCCAGCAGTGCATTTGACAGTTTGACATAATCTACGTATGCTGTCCTGACACAGGTACCAGGCTATGATGTGACATCTGGTAAAGACATCAATGAAGGGATAACTATGATAAGGATAATAATAGCTGACAGGAGGTAGCAGGATAGAGGATTGGAGAGGACCTGGGTTCAAATCCTGGCCCTGCCACTTACTAGCTCTGTGGTCTTGAACAAATCCCTTCCCTTCCTTAGCCTTGTTTTTTTTTTTTTTTAACTAGATTGTAAAATCTTCAAAGGCAGGTGTCTTGATTTTGTTTCTCTACTTCCAATGTTAAGCTTAATGCCTGAAATATAGTCAGTACTTTACTAGATTTTTTAAAAATTCTCTAATGTGTAAAAGGAGAAGTATGAACTTAGTTGTAAATCTATGATTCTCATATAGTAGGCTAGGATTTACAAAGCATTTTACACCTGTTGTCTCATTTTATGCTCACAAAAGCTCAGGGAAGTCGTTAGGGCTAAGTACAGGGGTGTGGAGATGCAGTGAACAAACACAGGCATTTCATCATACCTTGGACTTCAATCACCAGAGAGAGCTGGACAGCACCCAACCCTAAGTAGGCTCCCTTTATGTTAAACTAGTATTTAGTCCTGGCTGGGCCAAATGACCCAAAGGCCAGGGTCCCACAGAGAGCCTGCTGTTGGTAACTTTCCTAGATGATCAGCTTGGGGAGGGGCAGGGTAAATAACGGTCCTGACTTTCAGACTCAGTCTCCTCTGTCTCTGCTAAGTCAGGAGTGTCTGGACCTCCTATAACTGCTTGCTCCTCCACTCTGCTGTGCTTTGCTCCCCCAGATTCTGTCTCCCATGTCCAAAGGGTTGTTCCACAGGGCAATCATGCAGAGTGGTGTGGCCATCCTCCCAGGCTTGATTTCTTCCAACTCAGAATCCATTGTAAGAGTAAGTTCCTTGTTTTTTGGTCTTTATAATCCCTCTTATCCTTCCTTAAATTTATTGACCTCCCAACCCCATGGCCCCGTCCCACTGACTTTTGGGCTCTCCTGTACTAGAAAAAGGTTCATTGGAATCATTGAATGTTTAAGCTGAAAGTTACCATAGAGATAATTTAGTCCAATCACCCTCTTTTACAGAGGAAGAAACTGAGGCACAGAAAAGGAGGATTCAATTCCTTGCTCTTCTTCCAACTATGCCTGTAATTTTAAGAAAGTTAATTTCCATTCTTGGAGCTTCAGTTTCTTCTTCTGTAAAAATGGGTTAGATTAAGTGGTTTTTAAAGTCTTTCTAGTTCCAAATTCTATGTTCTAATAATCCCAGTACAGAAGTAAGAGTTCCTTAAGGGCACCCAGGTGCAAGTTAGATGAAATCATCTGTGAGATCCCTTCCACCTCTATATTTCTGTTATTCTGCAACTTGTCCAGGGATACATAATGAACTGATGACTGAGCTAGGACCACAACTGAGGTCTCTGAGGCAATATTAGGGCTCTTTCAACATACCAGACCCCCTTGTCTCTCCTTTATAAGCAATGTCTTTTCGCCCTGAAGAAATGGTTAAATTCTTTGGGGGCAGGGACTGTGTCTTTGTAACATGTCCCTTGCCCATCCCCATCCAAACTGGCTGGCACCGAGTCCTGTACACAGGAACCTTGTAATTAGTGGACTCATCACTTTAAGTATTTAGACAGATCCCCATTTGGTCTCCATTTTGCTATGACTATATCATCACCCATCCATTCTTTGTTAGGTTTTTTGGTAGTTTTTCTACTGAATTGGATGAGATTCTTCTACTTTTGTGTAGATTAAATATTCACTTTTCTCTTTGCAGCACATTGCCAACTTGTCTGCTTGTGAGAATTACAGTTCGGCTGCCATAGTTGAGTGCTTAAGAAATAAAACAAAAAGAGAGATCCTGGCCATTAGCAAGGTAAGTAAGAAGAATTGGAAGGAATAAAGAATCAGCAAGAGTTGCCAGCTCAGCCTAGAGCAGGAGCTGGACATTCATTCCCGACACTAATTTGATAAGCAATGGGATAAGGATCTTGAGAATGTCACTAATTCTCCAGATCTCAGTTTCTTCCTATGTAAAATGGGAAACTTAGACAATGGTCTGGAAAGGTCCTTCTAGATCTAAGATCTCTTCCATCTTTAACATTTTATTTTCTAGTGGTCCTTTCCAATCCCAGCATCCTATGCTTTAAATATTTAGTGTTCTTAGTCCCCTTTCTAGCACTGGACATTCTATGATCTATGTCCCAGTTCTAAAATTCCATATTCTATAATTTTTTCTTCTAAGATTCTTTCCTATTCTAACATTCTGTTCTAATAACGTTCTTTTAATATCTTTTTATTCTGTAAGTTTATGGTTCTATGGTTAGAGTTGTGAGAGTACCATGATCAAACTTGGTTTCAGAAATACATATACTCAAGTGGAAGACAGATTATATGGAGTTGAGAAAAGATTGGAGGCAGGTAGATTAGTTAAGAAACTATTGTAATAGTGAAGAATGGTGATAAAGAAGTAATGAACTGGATAAGGCTTGTGTGGGATAAACATTATAGAGGAAAACTAGCCTTTTTTTCTGCTGCTTTTTATCTTTAGCTTTTCAAGATAATCCCTGGAGTGGTTGATGGGAAGTTCTTTCCCAAACATCCTGAAGATCTTTTGGCTTCTGGAAAGTTTCACCATGTCCCCTCTATCATCGGTGTCAACAATGATGAATATGGTTGGATCATTCCTGTTGTAAGATCCTTGATTGTTTCTACCACCAATTCTCCTGCATGAATGGAATGGCATAACAGGATTAGGTGTACACAATGTTTGGGGATCTTGGTAATCTTGATCTCTAAAGAATCACAGAATTTAGGAGTTGGATGGCACCTTGGGTTACTATGGAGATTAACCCAGGGATAAATTTCTACAGCATCTCTCACAAGCCTTTATTTGAAAACCTTGAGGGGTAGCTAGATGGCACAGTGGATAGAGTCCTAGCCCTGAAGTCAGGAGGACCTGAATTCAAATCTGTCCTTAGACATTTAATGCTTACTAGTTACATGACCCCTGAGCAAGTCACAACCCCAATTACCTCTCACTCCCCAAAAAAAACCTTCCAAGGAGAGGGGACTGTCATCTTTTAAAGCTTCCCTTTTCACTTTGAAACAGCTCTGTTTGAGTAGGTATCGTTATATCAAGCCTATTTTAATTTCTATTCATTATTGCTCTTCATTCTGCCCTCTGGCCACATTGAAAAAGTTGTTTATTTTTTCTTTCAAATTTTCTCTTTCACATGACAACCCAGAAAATACTTAGGCAGTTACCATATCTGTCTCTGTTAATCCTTCCATTTCCTATTCAATTTCCTTTCCTAGCTTAAATATTCTTATTCCCTTTAATAAATCCCCATATGGCATGAATTGGAGCCCTTTATCATCTTAGCTACTCTCCCCAAATAATCTCCAAATTGTCTGTTTTCTTCTTAAAATATAGTACTCAGAACTGAATACAGTTCTCTGGGTGTGGTATGATCAGTACATGGTGCAAAAGAATTATCATCTTATTACTGGAGATTCTGACTTTCTTAATGCAATTCAAGTTCACATTGCATTTTTCCAGGCCATGTTGCATTATGAACTCATTATAAACTTGTGGTCTACCAATACTATGTATTGTATGTATTGTACCAATACTATGTAATGTATGTCTAACCATACTGTCCTCATTTTGTACTTGTGAAATCAATTTTTCCTGAACCCAAGTGTATGATTTTGCATTTGTCCACATGAAATTTACATTTCTTCTTACATTTGGTTCTCTGCTCTGAGCTGTTAAGATTCTTTGATAACTTGACTATATCAACCATATCCTTCCTGGCTTTGTGTCATTTGCAAATTATATGTTCCTCTCATCTATGCTTTTAGCAAATTCGTGCTTTTCCAATTTTCCATGGAAGAGTCAGAGGTGACTTCAAAGTCTATTTTCTCCAAAAATTGCGTGACTGTTTAACCTACTCATTTTCTCAGAGAGACCCAAGGCAGTTCTGGGTGTCTGGTAAAAATACATACATACATTCATACATTCATACACATATATATATATATATATATATATATATATATATTCTTCATAAGTTTCTTTATCTTAAAGACACAGTGAATACCAGTTCACATTGACTCAAAACTTTGTACTTTACAAGAAACAAACTGAGCTCAATGTATCCTCAATGACTAGAGGCTGCATTGATGAAGATCACCATTTTTTACAGATGAGACAAGTAAGGTTCAAGGGGGAAAAGCAATTAACCTACAATCCCACAGCAAGTCAGTAACAGAGATAGATCTAGAACTCAGGTCTCCTTACTTGTAGGGCAAATCTCTTTCCTAAGAGACTGCAGTTCTTTAGAAGTAAAGGTCATTGGGTCTACAGGGATATTATATATGCCATTGAAATGCTGCTTCTTAGTCCACGTGATTAAAGTTGAAATATTTCTATGGGTCAGATTGAAAGTCTTCTATGTGTTTCTCCTGTGAGTATTTAGCATTATTGAGTTATTATGGTTATTATGAAATGTGTCCTAAGGATTGCTTTCTGTGTCCCAAGTATTGTCTGGTGTGTGCCAGGCAATGTGCACTAAATACTGAGTATCACATCACAGCTCCAGTATTATGTGTACTGGGCATTATTTGGGAATAATTAAACAAACCTATAGGAATGGAGTTTGCTTAAAGAAAGAAATGACTTCCTTGGGTTAAATTAGTTTTAAAATATGTAATGTTCTCCAAGTATACTTATGATGCAATTTTTCTCTCGATGCAGAGCATAGGTATCTCTAAGTTCAAAGAAGAAATGAACAGAGAAAGCATCCAAAAAATACTGTTGAACCCACTCATGGTAAGATTTATAAGGATAAAGTGACTTTCTTTTTCTTCCTTCATAGTCCTAGACTCATGGTCACAGAGTTGGAAGGAACACTTAGAGGCCGTCTATAACAATAATTATAAGACCTACCATGTATATATAATATTTTAAAGTTTGCAAAGTAACTTACAAATTATTTAACTTGACTTTTAGAGCAATCCTGTGAGGTAGGTGCTACTATGATCTTCAGTTTACAAATGAAGAAAATGAGATTAAGTGATCTGCTCAGAGTCACACATCTGATAAGAGTCTAAAGCTAGACTGAAACTAAGTTCTTCCTGATTCTAGGTGCAATGCTCTATCTTCTGTATCACTCAACCTGGTCTTCTTTCTTCTGTGAGCCCCAAATAGCTTCCCCACCATCCCCAAAAAGTCATCTAATATCTTCTTGCAAAATTGAACCCCAAAAGACTAAACTCTGGGGAGGCAGCACAAGGATGTGATGGGACTCAGGATTCCCCAGCGGCTCTGCCCAATGTACTGGAAGGCTTCTTACCCTTACTCTCCCTCCTCGCTTCTCTTCTCCTCTCCCGTCTCCTCTCCTGTCCTTTCCTGTCCTCTCCTCTTCTCTCCTCTCCTTTCCTCCCTTCCTGTTCAATTTCTCCCCTTCATTTTGTGCACTCTGTAGTCTCATCTCTTAATTAACCAACATAAAATTCCCAAACAATTCAACCCAGCTAAAATCTTTTCTCTGTTAATATTTCTTTTGCTGCATCTCATATAGGGTATCCCTCCTGAGATCGTAAACATAATGATGGACAAGTATTTAGGAAATACTGAGGATCCTAAAGAACTTCGAGCTCAATTCCAGGAGATGATGGCGGAATTAGTCTTTGTTATTCCTGCCCTCAAAGTGGCCAAATATCAACAGAGTGAGTATTGACTTTGAACCTTTACCAGAACAGTGATATAAGGTCTCATCTCTGGAGTGATATATATCTCACCTGTGCATTCACAGAGAAGAAGGTTTTCTGCCCTTGGCCTTAAGACTGGTTGAACCCCTTCAATCACCTTCCTACTCTTATCCTCCCTATTTGCTCCATTTCCATGAAGGTTGTGCTTACTAGGTATTGCCAACAAAAAATAGCAAGAGTCATTACCCACATTTCTACAGTATTTTATGGTTACCAAGCCCTTCATATGCCTTTTCTTTCTGTATCCTCACATCAGTCCCATGAGGATAAAGAGCTGAGGGATTATTCTCTTTACCTTATAAGTGAAAAATCAGCCTCAGAGAATTAAAAAGATCTCCCCTAAGGTTCCATAATAGATCAGCAGCAAGGTCAGGATTCCAGCCCAAGTCCTTTTACCCCAGACCCCAGCACCTGTCCTCCCTCACAGCATCACTCTTTGACTGTACTTGTTTAGGGACTGCCTTTTAGGAGCTTGCCTGTTAATGATCAGCAACCATTGCGCTCCATTGCAAAAGAGGGAATCCATGACACCTGATCCTGTCCTGTGTTCAATATATCAGTAATTGTGGGCATTTTTCATGCTTGCCTAGGTCCCACCTCTCCAGTCTACTTTTATGAATTTCAGCATCGACCAAGCATATTTAAAGGTATCAAGCCAGATTATGTGAAAGCGGACCATGGTGATGAGCTGCGTTTTGTCTTTGGAGCTCCTCGTAAGCAAGGAAGACTGTGATGGAGGTGGGGAGGAGGGGGAGATTTGAGAAGGGGCAGAAACCCTGGGGCTTTGGATTATAAACCCTGTCACCTGCTCTAATCTCTCTGACAGCTAAATGAATTCCAGTTTCTCACGTTTCCATATATCAGCTCATTTAATCCTCATGACAGCCCTGTGAGGGTAGTATATGGATGCAAAATGATCAATCCTATTTTAGAAGGAAGGAGACAGACCTGGAGGAGGAGAAATGATTCCCAAATACACAAGTTAATAATAGTAATGTTAACAGTGGACGTTTTTATAGCACATATAGTTTTACAAATGATATGACTTTATACATTTTATCTTATATGATCCTCACAAAAACCTGTGATGTAGGTACTATTATTATTCCCATTTCATACTCCAGGAAACTTGGGCAAACACACATTCAATGATTTACCCAGGCTTTCTCAGTTAGTAAATGGTAGTGCTGGGATTTCATCCCACCTGGGCTGTACCCCAAGTCTAATGTTCCATGAAGCACTGAACAAGAAGCCAGCTGGCCTTTGAGAAGACAGATGGCCTAAAGTCTGAATGTGAATAAGGATTTGGCTCTTTGGATTGAGTCTTGGCTTTGGAGTTAGGCAGAGTTAGGCACAGATTGCATAGGTCAACAGAAATCCTGGGAGTTTTCCTAGTATCAATGCAACATGTTGAAAACTGCACTTTAGGAAAATGACCTTGGAGGCCTGAATGGGATTGTTTTGGAAAGAGAAAAGGGAAAGAGAATTTTGGAGTGGGGGAAACTCTTATACTTCATGTTAACCTTAATAAAGCTGTTTCCTTTCTGTTATTAGTTTTAGGTGGAGCCACAGAAGAGGAAAAACTACTTAGTGAGAACATAATGACCTACTGGGCAAACTTTGCCCGCAATGGGTGAGGATCCTACCCCCTGAAAAGGCTCCCTGTAAGGGGTCTCTTGATTTCTTGTTCCATAGGGGAAAGAAATTCCATAATTCATAGAGGCTGGTTCAGAGAAAACAAAATGATCTATCACCAGTTGAGTAAGGCCTGCTGAACAAACACAGCCCTTTCCTCAAGTTCATGGCCCAGGGATCACACATGTTCACCTTGGAAGGAACACAAGGATGAGAGGTGCCCTGCCTAGCCCACACTGTCACCCCTGAGGCCTTGGGACCTTTCTTCTTCCTGAGAAGCAGCAGGATGTATCCTGGAGGAGCAAGGACTTTGTTGACTTTGTCTGAGGCTCACCAGAATTCAAATCCTAGCTCTGCTTTTCTTAACTTCCTATTTGAATGTCATCTCTCTATACTTTCTCCTTTAGATGATTCTCTTCAAAGGGCCACATGAGATTAAGCCAGCCTGCTTCAGGGGAGATAAACAGGTCTGATCTCCATGGTTGCTGCCTTCCCTGCCTTCCTCCTCTCCCTACAACTTCTCAGAATTCAGGAACTATTCAGGAAATAGTTCAGGACTTATTTAATCGAGTAGATGTTAACTTTCTAAGCCTGCTAATTCAGTAACATCTTTCCTTCCTAAACCTATGTGGTTTTTTTGTCTGTAGGGACCCAAATGGTGCAGATCTACTGTACTGGCCAAGCTATAATCAGAGTGAAGAGTACCTGCAGCTGGGTCTCCAGCTGTCTGTGGGACGGAGCCTGAAGGCAGAGAAGATGGAGTTCTGGGAGAAGAACTTGCCTCAGAAAAAGGAAGCAGTGAACCCAGACGACCAGCAGTCATGAGTCCTAAGCCTAAACTATTTTTGCTACTGTTCCTTGTCTAATAATTTTCAATCATTTTCTTTAAATAATTCCTCAATATCTACTAAATATATTATACTTTGGATCAGCTATTTTGACTCTCATTCATTATTACTATTAGAGAAGAATTAAACTGACATTCAGATGGGATTTTATGATGCTATATAGAAGGGAGGTAGCCTGGTTTAGTGGATTAGATATTGAGCTTGCAATCAGGAAGTTATGAGTTTAAATCGTACCTTTGATACTTAAAAGCTATATCTTCACTTTTACTCTGAGCTTCAGTTTCCTCATTTGTTGAATAAAGGGCTTAGACAAGATAGATCTCTTAAAATTCCAGCTCTACAGTCTATGCTAAGGCCATTCCATCCATCTTCCCCATAGAAAAGAATCCTTTATCCCCAGAATTATGCCAAAAAGAGCATAATCATCATCTGACAAAACAAGAAAAGCAAGGTTCAGAGAGGAGAGATGGCTTGTCCAAGGCCACAGAGATAGCAAGTTGCAGCTGCAGACTTAGAAGCCAGGTTTTCTGATTTCAAAAACAACATTCTTTTGAGAATACTTTGCTGCTACTATAGAGTGCTGTAAATAGCAGCATCTCTGCCCTGCTTTATAGTTTCACAATCATATTAAAGATGGCATTTTTGGTGAAAAGGCAGTACTTTAGTGTAGAAAGTATATGAAACCTGGAGTCCAAAGCCCAGCATTTGAATTCCACTTTTCCTTCTAATTATGAAGCAGCTGAGTGATATCAATAAATCAATGGATTTTGGATCAGGAGAACCTGAATTCAAATTCCACTAGACTCTTACTCATTATGTGACTGATCCCTGAAAAGCCACTTAAGCTTTCTTAGCCTTGGTTTCTTTCTCTACAAAATGGGTATAATATTATAATCTATTTCCCAGGTAATAAAGTGTCTTGTAAGCACTAAGGCTCTGGGTAAATCCAGACATCCTGCCCTAATTTTAGGGCAGAATGTTTGTATTTTTAAATCTATTGATTTGTTTTTGGTAAAGAGAATGGGGTGAATCATTAGATTATCTCTCAGCTTCTTTCCAGCTTAAATAATCAATAGTTTTAAAAATCGCTCTGTGGTACAGGTAAGGCAGATATCATTATTTTAAAAGAAATAGATGAATATAACAGAGTACAATGGTTCTTACTGGATGGCAGCTGTTTGTACATAGAATAAGCAGCTCTGATGGGCAGGGGTAAAAGGCATTGTCAAGGAATTGCACATTGGGAAGAGAAAACTGGCTAGTTATATTTCAAGACCAAAGGATGGCAGGTAGAAGGGCAGAGTCTTCCCCTCCTGAGCTCTCTCAGAGAGAGCAAGGAACACATCCAACAAGATGGGTGACACTTACAGCAGGAGGACTTGGATGAGCCAACAAGTATTTATTTGGTACTTTTTTTGTATGTTTGGCACTGTGCTTGGTGCTGGGAGGTACAGAGAAAGGTAAAAGATGGCTTCTGCTCTCAAGGAACTCACATTCTAATAAAGGAAACAACCTGCAAGCAACTATCCATACACATGATAAATTCAGGATAAATTGGAGATAACCTCAGAGGAAAATACTAGGATTAAGGGGGATTGGGAAAAGCCTATTGTAGAAGGTGGGATTTTAGATTAGACCCCCCAAAAATCAGGAAACAGAGATGAGGAGAGAGACAATCTCAGGCATGGGGGACAGCCAGAGAAAATGCCCAGAGGCACGAAATGGAGTGTTGTATCCAAGACTCAGGAAGGAGGCCAATGTCACTGGATCACATGGAGAGAAGTAAGTTATAAGAAGACTAGAAAGGAAGTAAGGGACCAGGTTATGAAGGATTTTAAAAGCTAAACAGATGGTTTCATATTTGATCATGGAGGTAAAAACTATTGCAGTTTATGAAAGACTTATTTAAAGGAAATGTTAAATTGTTTAAATATTTAAAGGAAATGTTAAATTATAGGAGAGAAATCATGAAGCCATAATAGTTGGAAAGCTCAACACACACCTTTTTGAACTTAGCTAAATCTAATAAAAAGATGAACAAGAAATAATTTAAAGTCTTGGATAGAATTTTTAAGTTAGATATGATAAATCTCTGACAATTACTAAATAGGAATAGAAAGAATTCTGCATATTGATTATCTGTACATGACACTTTTACAAAAATTGAGCATGTATTAGGGGAAAAAACCCTCACAAACAAATATAGCAAAATAGTAATATTAAATCTACCCTATCCTGACAATAACACAATAAAACATACACAATAAAGAGCCTTTTAAAAGAAGAATATCAATTAGAGACAATAATTTAACTCAAAAGAATTGATTAGCCAAAGAAATCATAGGCATAATAGATCAGTTAATTAAAAACTGGTTGAAACAATTGAAAATTGATAATGAAGAGACAGCATATCAAAATTTTTGAGATGTAGAAAAAACAGTTCTTAGGAGAAAAATTATATCTTTAAACACTTTCATCGGCAAAAGAAAGAATGGAGCAATGAATTGGATATTATGTAAAACAAAACCAAGAAAAGCTTAAAATCAAAAGCCTCCAACTAAACATCAAATCAAATGAAATGAACCTATTTTTAAAAAATCATTGAATTGGTAAATAAAACTAGGTGTTGTTTAAAAAAAAAACACTGATAATATAGTAGCTGAACTGCTATTAAAAACAAAGAGGAAACCCAAAATGTCAGTATCAAAAACAAAAAAGAACAATTCACAAGAAATGAAGTTGAAGTAAAATAAATGACTAAGAATTATTCACCCCAGTTATATAATAACAATATTTTTATTATTATTATAGCTTTTTATTTACAAGTTATATGCATGGGTAAATTTTACAGCATTTACAATTGCCAAACCTTTTGTTCCAATTTTTCCCCTCCTCCTTCCACCCCCTCCCCTCAATGGCAGGTTGACCAATACATGTTAAATATGTTAAAGTATAAATATAATAACTATATTAATAATATAGATGAAATTAATGAATACTTGTAAAAATATAAATTATCCAGATTAACAGAACAGAAAATTAAAATAACTTTATTTCAGAAAGAGAAAACAATGAGCCATAAATTCCAAAGGGGAAAGTCAAGACCAGATAAGTTTACTAGTGAATTCTACTGAATATTTAAGGGATAATTAATTCCAATATTACATAAAACATTTTCAAAAATAAGAAAAGAAAGAACCCCACAAAATTCAATCATTGTGACAAATATAAATTGGATAGCTGAATCAGAGACAGAAAAAGCAGGGAAGGAAGCCTAAATAGACCAATATTTAGTGAGTATCAATGCAAAAATATTAAATAAAAATTTAGTTTAAAAAAGGTAAAACATCATATTAAAATATTGACCAGGTTGATCTATATTAGGAATGTGGGGTTAGCTAATAGAAGGTAAACCATAAACATAATACACTAATTAAGGATAAAAAAATAAAATTTATAATTTATATTAATAGATATTAAAAATCACTTCTACAAACTATAATACATATTTATGTGTGGTTTTTAATTGATTTATTGGTTTAAATAAGTCAATAAGATTTAAATAAGTCAATAAATCAATAATGGGGCTTTTTCTTAATATATTAAATAGTATCTATCTAAAATCAAAGATAGTAAGTACTCTATGGAATGGAGAAATGTTAAAGGCCTATCCAATAATTTTAAAGGCTTAGCAATGATATCCATTACTATTATAAGGTATGGTGGTAGAAATTTATGAAAAGAATAAATACAATACCAGCAGAGCTCACTATAACATGTACTATTGGAGAGGGTTCTCAAGTACCCCCAGCTGGATGGTTTTAACCAACTTTTTTCAGAAGAAAGGACAGAAGAAGAGAAAAGGGAGAGAGGCAAAGAGGAAAGAAGGAAGAAAGGAAGGGAGGGGAAGAGAATAAGGAAAAAGAAAGAGAAAACAAGAAGAGAAGGAAAAAGATAGGCAAGAAAAAAAACAAGAAGAAAAGAAAAGAGAAGAGAGGAATAAAAAGAGAGAAAAGGAAGGGAGGAAAGGAGGAAGAGAAGAAGGCAGGGAGAAAGGAAGGAAAAGAATGAAAGGCTCTGCTTTAAGAGATTGGGAGCACTCAGTACATATGAAAGTAAATGCAAAATATATTCAGAGAGACAGACAGACAGACAGAGTCAGAGAGACAGAGACAATGACAGAGACAGAGAAAACAGAAAGACAGAGAAAGAGAGAGGCAGAGAGAAATAGAGAAAAACAGAAACAGAGATGAAGCCAGACAAAAAGAGGCAGGGAGACAGAGCATCAACAAGTAGAGGCAGCAAGGTCTGTTCCAGGTACGAGTTAGATTCTGAACTGTACTTCAAAAAAAAAAAAAAAAAGGATAAAGTCTCTGCCAAGAAAGGTAAGATGGGGACAACCCTCCCAACTTGGACAAACACCTGCCCAAAACTCCTGGTTGCAGAGGTGGGGGAGGAGGTGCAGTGCCATATAAGGAGAATTCTGGCATCAGCTGGGCTGGAACAGTGGAGGTGTTTCAGTGATCTGGCAGAATCGGCCTCAGCTGTCCGTGCTGCTGCAGACAATGAGAACCAGAAGTGTTCCTTCCCCACTTTCTCCCACGTGCTCATTACAGCAGAGCAGGTGGAGCAGTGCAGAAAGTGCTGGGCTTGCATCAGGAAGACCTGAACTCGTATCTGGTCCTCAGCCAATAGCTGTGTAATCCTGGGGAAAAATCATGTGACCTCTGTCTGCCAACTTCCTCATCTGTAAAGTACCTTGTAATCCTTAAAGTATTGTATGAATCATTATTTATTAAATCATCTCATATTGAACAGACGATCTCCTTATAGTACTGTTCTGTTCTTTCTCTCTTCACCCATCCTCAGTCACTCTAACGATTGACAAACAGTTCAGACAGGTTTCTAACCATTCCACAATCCAACCACAGTCCTAGAAGTACTTACTGGCTTCCTGCCTCCTAGTATAGTTTTCACTTTTGGTTCAAAAAGTGTGGACATTTAATTCACTTTCTTTACATAATTAAGTGGCTAGGTACTGCAATGGATAGAATACTGGACCTGGAGTCAGAGTACTGAATTCAAAGCCAGCCTCAGATACTTATTAGCTCTGTGATCCTGGGCAAGTCACTTAACTTCTGTTTGTCTCATTTCCTCATTTGTAAAATGGGGATAATTATAGCACCTACCTCCCAGGGTTCTTATTAAATTATCAAATCAGATGATATCTATAAAGCACTTCGTAAACTTTATGTCATTAAACAAATGCTAGCTATTGTTAGCTAATATTACTATTAATTACAAATCATTTCCCAGAATTGTTGGCCCAATTCACAGCTCCATCAACAATGCATTAATGTCTCTGTCTTAATACAACTACTTCAACATTGACTATTCTCATGCTTTGTCATCTTTGTCAGTGTTCTGGGTTTGCCTTTCTCTTATTATTAATGATTTCAAGCATTCTTTCATTTATGTAACATAAAATACAGGTTGGCTGGGTTCTTATTCAAATTCATATTGACAAATAGGTTTTCCATTGAGTTTCAGGTATCACATTTAAGCTTTAAAAATTATTCACAAGGGATTGGGGGTGATTCTCCTAAAGTTATTGAGTCTAGTTCTTGTTCTGCTGTGTTTTCTCCCTTGTCATTTGACCCAGTTAAAGAGTAAATATCTTATTATTATTGATACTCCTATGATTATTTTATCTCCCCAGGATTATTTGAACCAATTCATATCAATCATCTTTTTACAAAGTAATATTTTCTGAGAAGATATAGCAAAAAGAGAAATATAAACATGCCAGTGGGATTCTCCTTTCTACCATCTTGGTCCATGAGAACAAACTTGAGTTTAAAGCAATTGCTACAATGTTCTTGCTACTAAGTTCACTTCCAAATTCAGCAGAACTGCTGGATCCTTGCTCCTTTGCTGCCGGCCACTGCTGGGCTGAATCAAACAGTTTACTCCTCATATCCGCTTACAAATCTGCTGCCGTGGACTCTAGATCCAGGACTCAAAGCTGATAAGATCATACTTGTCTTCCATACTTCTCCTAAAATTGGAAAGAATAGACAAAAGGACAGAAGAGGTGAGAGAGAGCATGAGATCCTCCCCGTCCAATGACCCACGGTAGTTTAACCTCTTAAAATGCTGTCAGTGAGAGACAGTTAGGGGTTGGTTTGGTTTTTTTTTCTCCATACATTCATTTCCATTAATGTAGCTATTTGAAAATCTTTTTCTTACTATACAGTTATTTTATTCACACAGAATCTTTTCAATTCATGTAACTAAAATGATCCATTTTATCTTTTGTAACTAATTCATCCCTTACTCAAAGCCATGAAGAGTAGATAACCTACTCCTCCTAATTTTTTGGCATGATTTGTAATATTCAAGGCACTCATCCACTTTGAATTTATTATGAATTATCATATAAAATGATATTGGACTAAACCTAATTTCTGTCAGACTGCTTTCCAGTTTTCCAAGTAGAATTTATCAATTAGGGTATTTTTCTTTTCTTTTCTTTTCTTTTGAGAGGCAATTGGGGTTAAGTGATTTACTCAGGGTCATATAGTTAGTAAGTGTTAAGTGTCAGAGGTCACATTTGAATTCAGATCCTTCTGACTCCAGGCCTAGTACTCTACCTAGTATACCATCTAGCTACCCCAATTAGGGAATTTTTTCCATATGCAACTACTGTTTTCTGCTTTATCAACATTTGAGTATTGAGTTGTATTGTTTCTGAATAACCCTTGTCTAATCTGTTCCATCAATTTATCTCCATATTTTTTCTTTTTTTTCTCCTTTTTTCTTTTTTTTAAATTTTTAATAGCTTTTTATTTACAAGTTATATGCATGGGTAATTTTACAGCATTGGCAATTGCCAAACCTTTTGTTCCAATTTTTCCCCTCGTACCCCCCACTCCCTCCCCTAGATGGCAGGATGACCAATACATGTTAACTATATTATAGTATAAATTAAATACACAATAAGTATACATGTTCAAACCATTATTTTGCTGTACAAAAAGAATCAGACTCTGAAATATTGTACAATTAGCCTGTGAAGGAAATCAAAAATGCAGGCGGGCAAAAAAATAGGGATTGGGAATTCAATGGAATGGTTTTTAGTCATCTCCCAGAGTTCTTTTGCTGAGTGTAACTGGTTCAGTTCATTACTGCTCCATTGGAACTGATTTGGTTCATCTCATTGCTGAAGAGAGTCACGTCCATTAGAATTGATTATCATATAGTATTGTTGTTGAAGTATATAATGATCTCCTGGTCCTGCTCATTTCACTCAGCATCAGTTCGTGTAAGTCTCTTCAGGCCTTTCTGAAATCACCTTGTTGGTCATTTCTTACTGAACAATAATATTCCATAATATTCATATACCACAATTTATTCAGCCATTCTCCAATTGATGGGCATCCTCTCAGTTTCCAGTTTCTGGCCACTACAAAAAGGGCTGCCACAAACATTCTTGCACATACAGGTCCCTTTCCCTTCTTTAAGATCTCTTTGGGATATAAGCACAGTAGTAACACTGCTGGATCAAAGGGTATGCACAGTTTGATAACTTTTTGTATCTCCATATTTTTTAATTAGTTAATAACAAATGTTTTTGCTGGCTGCTGCTTTGTAATTTGGTCTGATATCTGGTAGTGCTATTCTCTCTTTGTTCTACTTCTTTTCATTATTTCCCTTAATATAGCTTTTGTTTTTTTCCAAATGGACTTTATTATTATTTTGTCAAATTTTGTAAGGTATCCCTTTGATAATTTGATTGGTATAGCATTAAAAGTATAAGTTAATTTTGATAGCATTGTCATTTTTATCATATTGACACAGCCTAGTCATGAGCACTGAATATTCTTTCAGCTATTTAGGTTACTCTTTATTTCTTTAAGGAGTACTTTGTAACTGAATTTGTACGAGTATTTTGTGCGCTTTGAAAAGTTGATCCCCAGGTATCTAAAGCATTTTGTGGTAATTGGGAATGGAATTTCCCTTTCTAATATTGCTTCTTGCCTCAATTCTTGCCTCTCGAATTTCTTGTATTTTTTCAGTATTTTGAATGGATCTTTTTATTATTGCTTTATAGGGATTTTGCTGTGTTAAATAAAAATGCTATTTATTTTTGTGAGTTAATTTTGTAGCCTGCAACATTTTTGCAGTTATTACTTATCTTACCTAGTTTCTTTGCTGATTTCCTTGGATTTTCTAAGTAAACTACAATGTTTAAATTTAAACAAATAGGAATAATTATCTTTCTTCTTGGCCCACTTCTTTCTTCCTCTTATGTTATTGCTATTGCTAACATTTCCAGAACTATCTGAAAGCATAATCTACTTAAGAGAAATGTTTTAATTTATTAATTAGGAAATATCTGTCATTCTGATCTATATCTTGCTACTGAACCCAGATGACTCTGGAAGAGAAAGTGAGGTCAGTGACCTTGCACAACCCTCCCTCATTTAAGTCCAATTCACTTGCCTTCATTGAGGTCATGGTCCTCTAGGAGAATGGAGGACAAACAACAACCTCTGTGAATTGAGTTGCCTCACTGGGGATCCAACTGGAACTTGTCAACTGGACAACACAGCTCTTTCTTATCTTTTCTTTTCTTTCTTCTTTTCTTTCTCTTCCCTTTGTCCACATATCCTTAGCTGCAACCTCAGATTTCTGCTCATTGACCCACCAATAATAAGTTCTAGGGTAAGCCTTGCTTAGTCATTGTTTGCCTGATTGGCTCATAGTGAATGTAAATAGCAATTTTTTCTGTTTTTACTAAATATCTCCAACAATTTTTTTCTTCCATATTGTTTTTTTTTTTTTTGACTAGGTGAAAGAAGCCATTCCCTGCTTCATATCTTATCCAGTTTTAATCAATGCTTGGGCATTATCTCAGTCAAACTGAGACCTGGGAAAGACCTTAGGTTAAAAGGGCCAATATCTCCTACTGCAGTTAGGGCCCTCACCAGTCATGCTAATCTATATCTTGCCATTAAACTTAGATGTGTGTTCAAATCTTGTTTCAAACATTTACTAGCTGTATGAGCCATGGCAATTCACTTAATTTCTGGTGCCCAATTTTCTCATACTAGCACCTAACTCCCAGGATTGTTGTAAGGGTCAAATAAGAGAACCTCTTGAAAATGCTTTGTAAACCTTAAGGAGGCATATAATTGTTATTATTTTTATCAATATTTACATTATCATTTATTTATTGTTATTTTATTATTAGATGGAGCAGTATCTTTTTTGTTCTTTTTGTCTAATTTGTGGAGTAATTGGGTCTAAGATTCATGCTTCTCCATTGAAAAAAGATTAGGACGTTGAGTCAAAGAGAGGAGGTCCCTTTGTTTATTCCAGGAGAGAAGAAGTCAGTCAAGAAACTGAGTAGGCACTGTGTATTGCTTTGGAATAACCTTTAAACTACTTTTTTATATTTTTTTGATGTGACTGTAATCTCAGGAATACTCTAAATTGCTTTGAACATTTAAATCGTCTTAAGTACATACTTTTTTACTCCAAAATGTCTGGCTTTGGGAGTATTGTATCTTATCTTTATATTATTTTTAGGTTATAAGTTTATGACCAGATTGTTGAATTCAAAAAGGAATTAATTCTTCTATGGCCCAAGATTCTGGCTTTGGAAGGCCAATCTCTGAGCCATAAAATTAACATATCAATAAACACCTAGGAACTGAGCCATTAACATCCATAAAACGAACAAATTAAAAGCTTTCTTTAAAACTGAGCGAGTACAAGCCAGAACAGTTAGTATCCTAAAACAACCTAAACACCTTTCAAAAAAACTTTTATTTCTTAATTTGTTCCCCACTACCTTGCTAACTTTAAAAAAAAAATGTGGAACTTATCCCACCAATCAATGAAGTGATAATAAAAATCTTTGTCTCTTGAATTTGAAATGTTCTAAGCCTACAAATTCTTTTGAGACATAGCATGACACCAGTGCAGAACCCCAATATTTGGGGGTTCAGCTTCAAAATCCCATATTATGATCTTTTCATTGTTCAAGATTCCTACAAATATTACCTGAAATCATTTTGAATTACAGAGTTATGTTAAAGGACATGAAGGAACTATATTAGTTTAGACATCTCTCCCTCTCCTTCTCTCCCTTTCCCTCTTCATCTCTCTCCTCTCTCCTGAATGCAGACAAGGACTCACATCCTCATTCACTCTCCAGATCATCTGTCAGTCATCTTGGCTGTCCTCCAAAAATCCCATTTAAAAGCTCTTCCACCCCTCAGCTTTTTTAAAAAATAAATCTCAGTTGGATTTTCTCCTCTGAGTCTAGCCCACTTTTCTTTGATGTTAATAAAGATTTGTGGCTACATGAGAACTTCTTTGATTTCTTTCAATCCATCTCTGAAACATTTGGAGAGCATATCAATAGACACTAATAGTATTCTCGTTTTACAGATGAGGAAAACTAAGGTGGACAGAGGTTAAGTGACTCACCCCATTTGCAGATACCTGAGACTCTGTTTAAACTCTTCTTGACTACTGGCCTAGTGTTCTTCTACTGTGCAATCTAGCTGCAATAATGGACAGAGTGTGGCAGAGGTAAAGTGAAGGCAAAGATTGTAATAAATGTAAAATCTGATCAGGTATGAGGCTTGAATTTTTGTAGAAACAGCAACATGAATGTAAAAGCCCTCTAGTATGAGGGCAGGGTTTGGGATAGAGAGAAAATCTGTGAGTCAGGTATCGATCTGCTTGAAAAAGCAAGAAGAGCAATGTAGGTGCCAATTCATAGAGTAGATAATCACCACTGGCATCTGGATGGGGGAGATTTCTCTGGAGAGGGTGAACTTTAAAGAAAAAGCTGCTCAGTGCTATTGACAAAGGGACTTCCTGGAAGAGGCAGCGAGGAGGGGTTAAAGTAGTGTAATTTGAGACAAGACAAGCTGCATTCCAATTCTGCCTCAGATATTTAACTAGCTGTGTGACCTTGAGCAAATCATTGAAGCAATGCCTGCCTCAGTTTTCCTAACTATAAAATGGGGATAATAATAGTTCTACCTTCTAGGATTGTTGTGCAAATCTAATTAGACAATGTATGCAAAGTGCTTTGCAAATCTTAAAGGGCTAACCCCATCATAGTTTTTAAAATAATAATAATAATAGTCTTCTTAATTCAGCAGAGCCATGATATGGAGTAAGGTGCTTAGAATATCCCATACAGTATTGGGGAGACAGGCTATTCTGAGGGAATTCAGGCTTCTGTGAGTGCAAGAATAGAGGACTCTTAGAAGTTCAAGGGGACAGCTAGGAAACACAAAAAATAGGGGGCCAGGTCTAAAGTCAAGAAGATTCAGCTTTTTGAGTTCAAATCTGCCCAGGCTAGTCACTTAACCTGCTTGCCTCAGTTTCCTTATCTGTAAAAGGAGTTGGAGAAGGAAATGGCAAACCACTCCAGTATCTTTTCCTAGAAAATCCCAAATGGGATCACAAGGAGTCCAACATGATTGAAAAAACAATGAAGAATTTCAAAGGGGGAAAGGTTATATAAGTCTCCAGAAACTGAGAAGGGAGGTGGTCAGATTATGAAATCACAGTTTTGATCTTTGACACATCAGTTGAAATGGTTGCAATAGCTGAAATGGGTTCTTCTGAACCCTTTCAAAATTAGAAAATGCTGCAGTTGAAGGTTTGAGGTTTTGTTTTGTTGACTATGTACAGTTAAGAAAGTGTTGTAAAAAATGTTTCTAACACAGATTAAATTTAGGAGAGTATTATGGATACATTTGGTTGTTTCTTTGTTTTGTTTTCCAGAAAGCTTGTTATGTAACATTTTCCAGCATATCTTTGCTGGAGGGAAAGATTTTCTGACCTGCTTTAACCTTTAGGGATTCAAGCTTAAAAATTTTTTTTTTCATAATCACCCTAAGACAAGTTCTGATCATGAAGTTCAGTTAGCAGCCTTTAGCCCCAGTTCTCCTGGAGTGACCTTTGATCCAGTTCTTTTTGTTTTAAAGCCTAGGCTTGGAATCTGATTAGACATAACCAGACTGTACAGAGGAAAAGATGTGGACGACTTCTGTGTTGCCCAAGGTCTTGACTTTGGGGGTCCTGGGCCTCCTGATTCAAGCCTCAGGTGAGCAGCTCAGCCAGGCTGACCCTGGGAAAGTAGGGGATGATTTCTGGCGGGGAAATAGAAGGAGTCTTTGATTATCCCATTGGAGTTATTGGGCTTATGCATGGACTAGGGGTAAAGGATTATTGTTAATTTTCTTTCGGGGGGCTGAAGTAGGTTTGCTCTTGAGAAATTGATGTCCCCTACATGTATATTATATCGGTAGCTGGTGGGAGATGGGGATAAGGAAAGCTGAGTCATTTTCAAGTAGGTTAGATAAGCGTGAAGATTGAGGAGAGGATCGTTTTACAGCCTGAAAATAGTACCTTGGCATCTGTGTAAGAACATGCAGCACAGCTTACTTCTTTCCTTTCCTTTCCTTTCCTTTCCTTTCCCTCTTTTTTTCTTTCTCTTTTCCTTTCCTTTCCTTTAAATATTTCATTTTTTCCAATTAAATGTAAGATAATTTCAACATCTATTATATTCCTTAAAACTTTTTCATTGTATTCTTGATAAATTCAATTAAGTTCTCTATTATAGAAATGAGGCCTTTCTCAGAAATATTAGCTTTCTATTTTCCTTCTTGATTGCATTGGGTTTTTGGTGCACTTTTTAAATTTAATGCAATTAAAATTATCCATTTTGTGTTTCATAATGCTCTCTAGTTTTCCTTTAAAGGGTCATCAAGTCTTCTCTTCACCATATATATGACAGGCAAATTATTCCTTGCTCTCCTAATTTGCTTATGGTATCACTTTTTATGTCTAGTTCATGTATCTATTTTGATCTTATCTTGGTAGACAGTGTGAGATGGTGATCTATGCCTAGTTTCTGCCATACTATTTTCCAGTTTTCTCATCAGCTTTTATCAAATAGTTCTTATCCCAGAAGCTTGAGTGTTTAAGTTATTTCTTTGTTTTTATGCTCCCACACCATTATTATGGTAGAAGGGAAGCTTAAACCAACATTTAATGTAAGTTAAAGTCATTCCCATACAGTTTATATTAGATTGGACTTTGGTGTCAGAAGTGCTAATCTTTCAGAGGCATTCCTGATCCTTATATTCTTGAGCCAGGCAGAGTGTGCAGTCTATAGCTCCTGGATTCTTAGGACAGAAAACTGGGGAAAATCTTAAGAACCACTGAATTCAAAGCCCCTTTCCCATTTAATCAAAGGTGGGAAATAGGTTTAGGGAAGAGAAAGAAATTATCAGTTCACTTGGGCAGTAAATGGAAGCGCTGTGATTTGAACCCCTATCTTCCAAGTCCCAATCCAGTACTCTGCATCCCAGCCTTATCACTTATTATTCCATTTACATTTGTTCAATCATATTCAATTCTTTGTAACCCCACTTGGGGTTTTCTGGCAAAGATATTAGTGTTGGTTTGTCATTTCCTTCCCCAGCTCATTTTATAGATAAGGAAACAGGCCAATAGGATTAAGTGACTTGCTCAGATTCATATCGCCAATCTACATCTGGATTTGAGTTCAGAGAAATGAGTCTTTCTTGTTATAGGCCAGAACTTGAAACAAGGTGTTAACTCACTGGAACTGATAGAAGCTTACAGGAATTATTGGATTCCTGGCACATGAACAAATGGACAATAGATTTCTTTTGGACTATTTCTAGAACTTATGGGCATGTATAAATTCTTCATGTTGATTCATGTTGTTACATCACTACTAGCCTGTGTTATATTGCTATGTGCTTATGTAATTTATGTAATTATGTGTAATACCTCCCATATTCTTGAATTTATGTATACCTGTTTCAAGTGAACCCCTTCAGAAACCCGCTAATCTGATTTGATTTCCCATTTTGAAAAAGGGTTGCACTCTTCATGAGGCTACATCATCTTATGTTAAGATGTTACTAGATAGTTTGTCTTATGAAATCTTAACCCCAAGTGATTGGAAATCTATAGCTAGGACATGTTTAGAACCTGAACAAAACTTCTTGTGGCTTTCAGAGTATCATGAATTATGTAGGAGTCAAGCCAGACGCAATAGGCAAATGGGAGTTAATGTACAAATGACCAACTAGCTGGTGAAGGTCAGTATGGAGAGAATTCAGAACAGATTGATTATCCCATAACAGTGTATGAGCAAATTTCTAAGGCTGCAATAAAAGCTTGAAGTTTCCTCCTTGGACAGAAAGATGGAGGTAAAGCCTTCACAAAAATAGAACAAGGTCCCAATGAACCCTTTGCGGATTTTGTGGGACGTTTGCAAACAGCTGTAACAAGAACCATTGGAGAAAATGCAGCTACAGAAATAATGACCAGACATCTAGCTAAGGAAAATGCCAATGAGGTTTGCAAAAGAATTATATGGGGACTACACAAAGATGCTCCTTTAGAGGAGATCATAAGACACTATGCCACAGTGGGCACAAATGCTTATTATACCCAGACTATGATGAACATGGGAAACAGGGTCCCTCTTGGCAAGGGACTTCTAGAGAAACTCATCGATGTTTTCAGTGTAAAAAAGTTGGACATCTGAGAACTCAGTGTAGGTACAAAGATAGAGTGAGAAGACAGGGTGAGAGAAAACCCCAAACCCTATGTCCAAAATGCAACCGAGGCTTCCACTGGGCCTCCGAATGTAGATTGACCCAGAGAAATGAGAGACAGGGCCCAGCTCCAAGATATCATACAAAAGACAAATGGGGCATGATGGCCGCTGAGGTTACACCCAGAGAGTCTTTAGACAGTCAGGACTCTGATGTGATCAATCAGCCTAAAAGTAATCACATGGCAGAAAAAGATTACAATTGGGGAGAATACAGGCTTTTTAACCCAAATAGGGCAGTGTCCAGTGCAAACAGCTTCAATATAATGGCCAGATGATGAGGAAAAATCCCAAAAGTGGTAAATAGAAAGGAATTAGATAGGTTAACTGATTGGGAGAAAGGGTTTACTTATATTTTTATGAGCACGTGGAAAGAGATGGAAAAGGAGAAAAACCTCAAAACAAAGGAGAAGATTTAAGAAACATCTGACACTGAAAGAGCATGGCTGACCAAGCTGACACAAGATGAGACTGTTCCAAGGACTTGAAAACCAGCAGAAATCATTGGATTCCTTGAGATGAAAAATTGTTGATGAGACTATTGCAGTACTTCAAAGCTTGCAGGAATTATTGGATTCTTGGCACATGAACTAATGGACAATGGATTCCTTTTGGACTATTTCTAAGACTTATAGACATGAGACTTAAATTCTCATGATGATTCATGTTATTTGTTTCATCACTAGTAGCCTGTATCATATTGCTACGTGGTTATGTAATTTATGTAATTATGTGTAATATCTCCCATATTGATGGATTTATGTATACCTGTTTCAAGTGAGTCCCTTCAGAAACCCACTAATCTGATTTGATTTCCCATTTCCTTTGGTGTTTTCATCTCCCTTCCTGAGAAGTCAGGGAGGGTGTGACCACCTCCTTTTTATGGTGTTTTCACTTCTTTTTTCAGCAGTCAAGGAAGATGTGATCACCTTTTTTGGTGTTCTCACCTCCTTGACAAGTCAGACAGGTCATGACCACCTCATGTTCTAAATCAAAAGAAAGTGGGAGATGTTATGGGCCAGAACTTGAAACAAGATGTTAACTTGCTGGAATTGATAGAAACAATGCTTATGTTTACACCTTTGAGAGATCACACATTAGCATTAGAGTTCACAAGTTCAAGATTCACAAGTCAGGAACCCACAATCCCACTCTCTTGGAGTAGGAGTCAACCTTTGGGTTCACACCTTTAAGAAATCATATATAAAGAAGCTCTTGGAGCCTCAGTGAGGAGTGAGTGGAGGAATCAGTGGAGGAGTCAGTTGAAGAGACGGATAGAGCCAGAATTCAGTTGGGAGATTGAGAACTGGAGATTCAGAGCTGGAGGCTGAAGCTGGCAGAGGCAAAGGACAAGCTGCAAGAGCTCTTAGAACCAAGCAGGGAGATAGGCCTCTAAGAAAACTAACCAGGCTATTATAAAGGAGGCAATAAAAGATTTGAACTTTTAACAGCTGGCTGCATTTGAGGTGATTATTACACTCAACTGAAACTAAGTCTGCCTCCAGAAGCCCCCCCAAGAAATCTGCTCTCAGAGAACCATTATATTTTAGAAAAGAAGAGAACACTACATTTCCTGATACATACCAATATAGCTAATGTAGTCCAATATAGTCCAAAGTAGCTACATTCCGTCTGCCTTTCTTGTTCTGCCCTATCCTGTCTCCTTCCTTTGTCTTCTCTCTTTCCCATACCCAGAAAGCACTTCCCCCAGCTAGTTTTCTTTAAGACCCTTTATTAAAGACCCAGCTTGTTGCAGAACTTTTCTTGACCCTCCTTTTATCTTTTCATAGCTTTTTGCCAGGACCTCTCCATTATATCTCTCCCTTATATTCCTAGTTATTGGTGCACAGATTATTATTCTCTAAGAGAATGTACATTTGTGCATTTTATCCTCAATTCAGAGCTGAGGGCATTAACCATAATAGGTACTCATTAAGTCTTTTTTCAATTAGTTAATATTGATAAACTATATGGCACTAATTTGTTTGCTCTGTTTTCCTAAATTGGGGTTGTTGGGCAGCAGTTGCTTTGATTTTGAGACTCAGCATTCCCAAAGCTGGACAGCTCCAAAGTTAATGCCAGAGCAGTCTAAAAGTGGAAATGGTCCTTCTCTCTAGTGAGTTACCCATTGCTGGAGAATTTTAAGGGAGATAAAAAGAATCATGACAGAAATGAGAGGAGGCTTTCATTCTCATCTAATTACAAATGCTGGAGGTGGGGGAATGGGACATTTGAACATCACTTTAATCCTCTGTCCCTTTGTTCACAGGGTATAATGCTGATGACCTCATCAGGACTACTGAATCTGGACAGATCCAAGGAAGTAAGATCAGTATCAAAGGCATTGACAAAGATGTCAATATTTTCCTAGGAATCCCTTTTGCCAAACCCCCTGTGGGGGCCCTGAGGTTTTCTCCTCCACAACCACCAGATTCTTGGAGCAATGTGAGAGATGCAACTTCTCATCCACCTATGTAAGCACCTCCCTTTATCCTTCTCTTTCCAAATGATCACAGTACACCATCACATCTTATCCAGCTTTTTATCTCTGTGTGCTTGCCCAGAGTAGACATTTGATAAATATTTGTTGAAGATATGTATCTCCCCCTGGGCTGTGAGGACTCAAATAATTATTTAATGATAATAGATCACATTTATTTGGATTTTAGATAGTAACAGATTTCAGAAAAATACGTGAGTAGTAAATACACATATTGTTACAGATAAAAAAAGAAATGCTAATAGATATAAGAAACAGCCTGGAGGCTTGGTAGATAGAATAATGGGTCTAGAGACAGAAAGACCTGAATTCAAATCTGACCTCAAACACTAGCTATGTAACCCTGGATGTCACTTAACTTTAGTTGCCTCAGTTTCTTCATCTATAAAATTGAACTGGAGAAGGAAATAGCAAATTATTCCAATATCTCCATTAAGAAAATTCCTTGCAAAGTCATGACGAATTAGATACAACAGAACTACCACAGCTATTAAGTGGCTCACTCAAGATCCCAAAGCTAGTAAATAACAAAGCCAGAACTCACAGAGTGATAGGTTCAGAAGTGGGAGGAGATTTTAGGGGACTTGAATCTGAATCCTAGTTTTCGTTTTTAAACACTTTCATGCCTTTTGCATTGGAGACCACGATTATTCTCCATTTCATACCCCAGCCTATGTCCTACCCCTCAACATAATACTCTTCTGTAAGAGAGAAAATCCAACTAATACAAACAGCAGTCAACAATTTTGCTCTAAAAATTCTTTAGTCATTGTCCATTTTGGTCTAGTTCTACTTTCAGTGATCTGCACCAGTTTTTCCAAATTCTTCACATTTATCATTTCTGCCATACAATCACACTGTATGACACACTGATTTGTTCATTTAGTATCTATTTGGATTCCATATTCATTTGTTCTTTAAATTTAAAAAAGTACTTTGTTTCAAACTTAACAATCACCAACAAACCCAACTATTTCAATAAACAATGAACAAGAAAAGTGATTGTATAAGAAGCTGTGAAATGCTTGCAAATCATTGCACCTCTCTCTATCTCAGTTTCCTCATCTGTAAATTAGGGATAATAATAGCACCTACCTCTCAAGGTTAATGTGAGGCCAAATGAAATCAGGTTTATAAAGTGCTTTGTAAACCTCAAAGCACTATATTGATAGATACAAGTTATAATCATTATCCCCCTGTGATTCTATTCAGATTGGTCATCTCTTGTGTTTTTAGATGTTTGCAGGATGTCAGTATCCTAGAAAAAGCTTCCAGAACTGCGAAAATAAACATCCCTACTACTGCCAATTCTGAAGACTGTTTGTACCTCAACATCTATGTTCCTGACCACGCAGAGAAGGGGAACAGATTGCCAGTAAGCAAATCTCTATCATTTCCACATTGGATGAGAAATAGAGCATTACATCTACACTACAGGAGTGTAGGAACTGAATGTGGATTACAATATAACATTCTCACTCTTTTTGTTGTTCATTTGCATTTTGTTTTCTTACTAATTTACTTTGATTTTTTTGTGCAGCAAGAGAATTGTATAAATATGTTTATACGTATTGGATTTAACATATATTTTAACATGTTTAACATATATTGGGTTGCTTGCCATCTAGGAGAGGGGGTGGGGGGAAGGAGGAGAAAATCTGAAACACAAGGCTATGCAAGGGTCAATATTGTCAAATTATCCATGCATATGTTTTGAAAATAAAAGGCTTTATAAAAAATTATTTTTTAAAAGAGAGAATTAGGGCATTAGTACTGGATGAGATTTTAGGGGTTGCTTTATCCCACCAGCATGGGAGCAGTCATCTTCTCTAAACATCTCTGACAAGTCCTTTAGCCTTTCCTGAAGTCCTCTGGGTCAGGGAGCTCACTACTTCCCAAAGCAATGCATTCTTCTCTTGGGCAACAACTCATATTGTTAGGAAATGTTTGCTTCTATGAGACTGATGTAGAGATTAAAATTATCCCACCTACAATAAGAGAGACTGAGGGAAAGGTCTGAGCCAATGACACTTTATTAAAGGGTCCATGGTTCCCTCTAATGAAGTAGAATTCAGATCTTCCTCATGATCTAAGATGTCACCTTCTTCTGGGCCCTATTTTTATAGGAAGAGATGTCAGTCATTCCAGACCAATTTTACCAAATAGAGAATAATTCTTTTGATTGACATGTGATGTATAAGCTAAAATAAGCAATATGTCAGCAGGGTCACAAGTTGGATGAAGCAAGGAGTATCTCCACATAAGATGGATAGTCTTCTTAATTTGAGCAGAAGGAAACAGGTCACAGCAGAAGCTCACAGTTAGTGACCTAAATGGTCATAAGATGGCCATCTACTCTTATTGAACAAGTGATTGGTCCAGAGGTACAAAAATATTTGGGGGGATTTCCCGTGTAATCATAATCTCTGCCATGCTGGGCTTGGTCACCATCACAAGGCAAAACAAGGATGGAAGGCTTTTAGCTAACTTCTCATAATTAAGCAAGGGAATTTATAATCTGCAGCTCACTGATCTAGGGCCTTGCATACAGAACTTTGATGTAATTCTATCAATTTGATTAATACTAATTGGAATAGAGTAGAAGGTCCAAATAAATTATTTCTCTCACTGAAATCTACCTGTGTATAGTTTCAAGTTGTGTAGGTGGCACAGTTGATAGAGTACTAGTTTTGGAGTCAGGAAGAGTAATTTTCCTCAGTTCCAATCTGGCCTCAGATACTTTGTAGTTGCATGATCCTAGACAAGTCCCTTAATCCTAGACAAGTCCCTTAATCCTAGTTACCTTAGTTTTTGCATCTGTAAAATGAGCTGGAGAAAGAAGTGGCAAACCACTCCAGGAGCTTTGCCAAGAAAACCCTAAATGGGATCATAGAGACTTGGTCATAACTGAAAATGATTGAAAAAACTTCAGGGAGTTAGTTCTATGATCTGGAATAATACTGATATAAACTGAGATCTTTTGGGGGGAAGAGTTGGAAAGGACCTAATGTAAACTGTGTCCCTTTCAGGGGGAAAGGTGGTCCTGCTCTCAAACCCTCCTGGCCTCTGGGAGGGGCTCCACCCTCCTAGGGGAAACTCCAAAATAAGTAATCTCATTCAATCAAAGATCTTGGCCAGGGGCATAATCACCGCCCTCTATTGAGTTGGAGATTAGTCCTTCCAACTGCTCCCAGACTGGGGGTCTAGGGAAAACCTGATAAAACCCGAAGGCCTTTCAATCCACCTTTGCTAATTCCTAAGAGGAGTTTGCCCTCTAAGAAAGCTGTTTTCTTAGCATAAATAAACCCATTCTTTGCCACAAACCTCTTACCTGTATTCATTGGGGTTTCAAATCACAAAGTCTGCTACAGGCCAAGGGGATCCCATTGCTGTTAGGGGATCTCTCAACCCTCAATTTCTCACATGTCATCAATACCAATTTCTGCTGAAGGTTATTACTACTAAAGAACAGCAAAGCATTGATAAAGTTTGACATTTAAAACACTTCTCGTGCTGTCCATTCCAATCATTTCATTGTTGTAGACAGCTTTACTGGTGGAAGCTTCCTCTATTGATGAAAAGAGGCACAATCTTTTGCAACTTAGAATCTTAGAGCTGTTTTATATGGAGAGTTGGAGGAGAGATGGATGCAGTAGCAAACAGACTGGATAGAATAGTGAAAAGAACATAGGGTTTAGAATAAGAATTCCTGAGATCAAAGCCCAGCTCTACTATTTATTATGAGTGAACTAAACTTTTCTGGGCCTCATAGTCGTTCTGGTTTCCTAATGTTCCCTCACCATAGCTTAACTTTGATTGAAAGTTACTGTGATTTTCCAAAGTGAAGATGGAGTATGATCTCTGGTGTCAGTGAAATAAAATTGAAATGACATCTCTTCTTGCAACCACACCTCCACAATGTAGGGATTAAACACAGGCTTATTGGAAGGAGAAGGGTTAAAGAAGGAGTTTTCAATCAGTTAAAACTTCTCCCTATAAAGTAACTTATAAGACAAAAAAAGAAAAAGGAAAGAAATTTACTTTGATAATTTTGTTATATATTTTAAAAGAATAGCAAGTTGTATGTAGATTTTCAGTTTCATGTGCAGTAATCTTTTTTAAATCATATTGTGCTATGGAAATGTTTTTTTTATTCCATAAAGAAAAAAACCAATAAAAGAAAAAAGACAATATTTCTGGTAATCTATTCAAACAACATATCTTGGCTTTGGGAGAGCAGTTTTATGGTTACATAAAAAAGTTCTCTGGGCTACAGTTGAAACACCCACAAGATGATGTGACATGGAGAGCTTATTGCCCATAGCTTATTCTCTATTGTCTGGTTGGGTTTGTGTCCCTTAGAAAGAAGTCATGTCTTTTTTTCCTGTTTCAAGGGGAAAGAAGGATCCTTTAGAAGAAAGTGTTTTGCCCTGTGTGTGTGTGTCTTTGGCAGCAGGAGAACCTCAGGGAACTGGGTCTGCCAGGAAGATTCCAAGGAGGATCTAAATTGCTTTTGAGTAAAGCCAAGTAGACTTTTATCTGAGAGTAGCTCTGATGCATAGTCTGTCCATTCTAGATATACCATGTCTTATGAGTGAATTCACTCACATTTAGAGCTACTTTCTTGAGGGTCACAAGATAATAAGATACAGTATTTTCCTGTTGAGCAAGGGAGCCTAACTATATATAGGCTTTGTCCGTGTAAGAAAAACTATATCTGATTCCTGCAGGTGATGGTGTGGATCCATGGTGGTGGTCTCGTTATTGGCTCTGCTTCCATGTATGATGGTTCGATATTGTCTGCTTCCCAGAATGTAATAGTGGTGACCATTCAGTATAGACTGAACATCCTTGGATTCTTCAGGTAAGATATGATCCCAGTAAAATGGAAGTACAAGCCCTGATGAGCTTTCAGATGATAGACAGATAGATCAGCAGACAGACAGCAGGTACATTTATTAAACACCAGGCACTGTACTAAGTTCTGGGGATTCAGAACAAGAAAACAAGATGGCCTACTGTGTTTACTCAGCCTACTGCATTGTATAATAATGAAGCTCATGATTACATTAACTTTTCAAGCATCACTTTTCTGTAAAAAGAAAGAACTTTATTTCTAAAGTTGCTTATTTCTTTCATTGTGTTCTCTAGAGTGCCTGCTCCATAAGTAACAAACTTATTTTCCTCTTTCCCTTTTTACCCTTTCTATGTACTTGGGTTCACTAAAATCTGACTCTTTTTTCTTTATGTAAGTGATTATTTCCAGTACTATTTGCATTTTCAATTATACCTCCAACACAGGGATGCCAAAATACTCCTTGTTTCCCACTACCACTTTCAGATTCTCTCTACCACCATCACTCAGTAACTTCTCCTTTCATGTTCATTCAACACATATGTATTATCCAATCAAGGGTTCTATTAGCTGTTATTTGCCATTCTCTAACCCAAACTCTTAAATTGTGGTTCATGAGCCCATATGGGTCTCATAACTGAATGTGGGGGTTGTGAAATTATGAGTTATTATTAGTAAATGTTTGATTTGTATAGCCATTTTACATACCCATACACTCATGGTTACATAAAAATTTATTGTGGAAAAAGGAAACATGAGTGAAAAAAAGTTTAAGAAAAAAGTTCCTGCTCTGGAATATCCATCTTACTTTCTTAATGAATTTAGTGCCTTTTTTAAAAACAGTTTTTCTCTCTTTCCCACCTCCCACTTTCATAAAGATAGTCTTCAATATTCATATTGATATTCCCTTAAACTTTCTAACTTTCTAGTTCTTCAATGTATCTATTTCTCATAATCTACTCCTCCACCTTACCTCAGCTACATACAGAGATGGTAACACCTTTGATTTTTACCATAAATCATGAATGTTCCATTTCTATATTCAATAACTCTGGAATTCCTCTATCCAGTTAAAATCTTTTATCATTCCACTAGATTTTCTGCCTTGTAACTCTTAACATTGTTCTTCATTCTCACCTTGATATTCAATCCCCTCACCTTCCCTTCATTACCAGGCCATCACCCCTGCCCAGTTATAATTTCTTTTTTCTCCATTTTAATCCCTTACTGAAATACTTCATCTCTATAATGACCCCTTATCCTATTATAAATCTTTCCTTGCCAAACCTCAGCCATGGGTTACTTCTGCTTTTGCTCTTCCTTGCATACTGCTGAAAAAAGCTAGAAAAAAATCATGAAACCGTGTTGCCTGGATCCATACAGAGATTAATGTTACATATTACTGGGTCCTCACTATAACAAGGCAACCTTTTTGCACCTTCATAATCAATTCACAACCTCATTCACCAGGGGAATCTTTCTAAATCTTTGCATCTTCCTTAAGTTTTTCATGGTTCCTCCTCTCCTCACCATCTCAACTCAGAACCTCACTTTATATTTTGCTGGGGGGGGGGGGTGGCAATGAAGTTATCATTGAGCTTTTCCCCTCTTCCTTATCTCCCATTGGTCAGATAGCTTTTATTACTATCTCCTCCTTTATGTCCAGCTTACACAAAGAGGAGAACCTTTGCTAAGGCTAAGCTTTCTATACACACACACTAACACACACACACACACACACATACACGATTCAGTTTTCTTCAGAAAATTGCTTTTCCAACTATTCTCATTTTCACTATTTTCTCTCTCCCTTTTCTCTGTTTTTCTTCTCTCTCTCTCTTTTCCTCTGTTCCTTCCTCCCTCCTTCCCCTCATCCCCCTCTCCCCTTCCTTCTGTCTGCTTCCCCCCAACTTATAAACACATCTGTGTCTCTCCTCTGTCCTCAACAAGCATTTGTATAAGCATTTTTTCAAGCATTTATTATATGCCAACAACTGTGGTAAGTGCTTGGGATAGAAAAGAAAATCAATTTCTACCCTCAGAGAATGCAATTCTAATGGAAGATAACATATAAATAGATATAAAATACATATAATGTAATCTCAGGGGGAAGATGCAACTGTTATGATTTTTGAATAAATTGTGTCATGTTGTTAAAAATGAGAGATCTCCAATCTGGATCACAGGCTAAGTGGTCCCAAGGATCATAAAACCTTTAAGCAATAACAGACAGCCAGTACTTTCTCCCTCCTCTAACTTAAATTCAGATACTGTGAATAACCTCAGCTCCTGAATGGACTCCCAGCTGACTGCTTGGTTGTGTCTAAGTCTGGCATCAATAAGTGATCCTGGGGAATTTCCCCACCACATCTCAGTCTGATTCAGAATACCCTCTCTCACATCTGGTGCTGAATGTCAAACTTATAAAACTGACCTACTCAGATCCTACTTTGAGTGTACACCACATGGTAATAAAGCTCATGCTGATGCTTGCTTCCCCAATATCAATTTTCTATAAATTCTCAAACTGGGGTTTTTAATCTAGAAAGGCCCTAACAGTGGGGTATGGGAAGAGGGGAGATCTGTGAAGAAAGTAGGATTAGAACTGCCTCAAATTCCTTTAAGGAAAAAAGCCTCTCCTTGTCTTCTTTAATGTAAGAGTCTTTCCTATAGGCTCATTCCCAGTCTATTAGTATAGCTCTTATTTGGCAATGGCAATAATTTGGCAATTATTTCCATACTGTCTCCTCCATTAAACTGTAAACTCATGAGGGCAGGGACTATGCTTATCTTTTTTTGTTTGCCCAGGGTTTGGAATAGTGCCTGGCACATAATAAGTACTAGGTAAATGTTTCTTGATTTGACTTGTCACTATAATTGGGGAAGACAAAACAGAAAGAGAACTTTTAAAAATAAAGGAAGGGAAAGAGAGAATGGCGGCAAGACAACTGGTGTGGAGGTGGAACAGATCTGGATGATTTGGTCTTTAAATCTCAAATCCTATGAACCTGGTGCTCTCCTTCAGAATTCTCAAACTTTTGTCTATTATCTGTATTTTAGCACTGGGGATGAGTATGCACCTGGCAACTGGGGCTACCTGGATCAGGTGGCTGCCCTGAAGTGGGTCCAGAAGAACATTGCTCACTTTGGAGGAGATCCTAACTGTGTGACCATTTTTGGCGAATCTGCTGGAGGAACTAGCGTTTCTTCACATGTAGGTGGTAAAGAAATGACCCCATCCTGAAGGAGCCTCTTGTAGCCAAACCCAAGATCTAGTCTCACAGATCTAAGTTTTTCTTCTTCTTCTATTCTCTTCCCCTGTTGAGAACCACTGAGGCTGAGGATTTATTTCTCTAAAGCTGGTACCTTTCTTTGCCTTTCATTTGGAGATCCCACTACATTCCCCTGCCCTAATCCCAACAGATTATCCAAGCTGTTTTTATTGGAAAGAGAAGATGAGTTAGATCTTTCTAAAAGCTTACTACCAACTTTGAGTAAGAGGAAAATAAACGTACAAGGTAATGATGAAATTATTCAAAGCCCAACGGAATCACAATTTTGCCCCTGAGGTGCATCTCTTCTCAATACAGTTCAGAACCTCTCTGTACCTTCTCAAGTGGTCTTTATGATTACCTGTGACCACAGATCTGCTTTTTCCCATCTTTTGCCAATGAAAATTTAGTATGGTTGACCCTTATATGACAGACATACAATATGGCAGGGGGTTTAAAGACAAAGAGCTTTTGTCTTGGTAGCCTTCCTTCCCCAGAAGTTTGTGCACTATTTACATATCCTCCAGGCTGTGATAAAGCATGGGAGGAAGACTTCAATGGAAAAATGCTAAAAAAGAATAGCTGATGGGAAAGTGAAAAATTCCCATGATATCATGGGGAGGAAAGCTGTTAGATTTGGAGTCATTTGATCCTAACAACAACCTTGAACTTTCTCATAATTAATAAACAAACAATAATAAACAATGTGATCTAATAAAGAGGTAGGGCATAGGAATAGCACTGTTGTGTTAAGAGCACTGGCATTTTACCATACCTTGTTACTAAACCATCCTAAAAGTCACCTGGGCCATGAGCATGGCTATTTAGCCTTCTTTTTTGTCTATGTTATAGACCTGAGTGTGCTAAAAGACCCAAAGGCCAAAGTCCCATAGAGAGGTCTCTGTTTGTAACTGCCCTAGATTGTTAGTTTAGGGGAATGGCCTGCAGGGTAAGTAACAGTCCTGACTTTCAGTCTCACAGTCTCCTCTGTCTCTGTTAATCCAGGAGTGTCTATGGCTCCCATAACTGCTTCCTCTTCCCCTCTGCTGTGTTTTGCTCCTCCAGGTTCTGTCTCCCATGTCCAAAGGGTTGTTCCACAGGGCCATCATGCAGAGTGGTGTGGCCATCCTCCCAGGCTTGATTTCTTCCAGCTCAGAAATGGTTGCAAATGTAAGTTCCTTATCTTTTAGTCTTTAAGATCCCTTTCATCATTCCTTAAGTTTATTGATCTCCCAACCCCTAGCCTAGTTCCATCAACTTTTGGGCTCTCCTGAGTTATAAGAAAGTATGCTGAAATGCTATCGAATGTCCAAACTAAAGGTTATCACAGAGATTATCCAACTACCTCATTTTGCAGAAGAAAAAACTGAGGCACACAGAGGGAGGATTGAGTTTCTGATTCTGTTTCTTACTATGTCTGTGATTTTAGGAAAGTCATTTTCCTTTTTGAAGCCTCAGTTTCTTCTGTAAAAATGCATTAGATTTAGACTAAAATTCCTTCTAACTCCAAATTCTATTTTCTGACACACCTCAGAACAGCAGGAAAAGTTCTTCAAAGGTGCTCAGGTACAGATTAGATGAAGTCAACTGTGAGGTTCCTTCTACAGTTCTGTCATTCTGTGACTTGTTCAAGATCACACATGAGTTGGTGACTAAACTGGGACCAGAAGTGAGGTCTCTGAGCCAATGTCAGGATTCTTTCAATGTATCAGATTCCTTTGTGTCTCCTTTGTTCTCCCTAAATAAATGGGGTTAAACTCTTTGGGAGCAGGGACTATGTCTTCGTAACCTGCCCCTGCCCATCTCCATCCCTACCAGCTGGCATGAACCCTATACATGAGAGACAGATTCCAGGTTAGTCTCCTTTTCACTATTATGTATCATCACCTATAGAAATGATCCTATGCTAGGTTATAGATGAGTATGATAGGATTTCTCTATTGTGATACTGGCCAGAGATTCTTCTATGAGAATTTTAATTCTTTGTGGGCGCCTATTCTCAGGTCATTGCCAATCTGTCTGCTTGTGAGAGATACAGTTCTGCCTCCATGGTTCAGTGCCTTAGGAGAAAATCTGAAGAGGAGATCCTGGCCATTGGCAAGGTATGTAATCTGAGAAGGATGGGGTCCAGTACCAACAAAAGCTGCCAAAACAGCTAAGGGCAAACCTGGATACCCACCCCTGATGCCTTTTCCTCCTACCTTCCATTGGTGGGGATTGAGGTGAAGATCTTGGGAATGTCTTTTAGTCTCAGTTTCCCCCTATTAACATGAGAATATTTACTAGATGATCTTCAAGGATATTTCCACCTCCAATATTTTATGTTTGGAGGTCCCTTCTACCTCTGATGTGCTTTCTATGATCTCTTCTACTTCCTACATTCTCTGTTCTAAACTTTTTGAGTATGTTCTAAAGTTCCATCCCTTCCACTTTGACTTATTATGTCCTAAGAATCCTTTTAACAGTCTGCATTGTAAACATTTCAGGTTCTAAGATTCTAACTTTTTCATTCTTTAGTTTCACAATCCTTCCCACACAGATATTCTCTGTTTATAGAATCACAGTTTTAGAACTGGAAAAGTTCATTCTAATTTGATTCTAACATTCGGAGTTCCAACATTATTTGTTCCAAGTTTCCTTCCATTGCTGATATTATACTTTACAAGTTTTTTCCCCAATTATAACATTCTTTGCTCCAAAATTCTATAAATTAAAATATGAAGACTAGTTAGGTGGTACAATGGTTAGAGTGCTGGGAAAAAATGGCCTAAGTTAAAATCTAGCCTCAGATTTTAGCTGTCATTTCATTTGTTTGCTCAGTTTCGTTGTCTGTAAAATTAGGGTAATAATAACACCTACTTTTCATGTTGTTGTGAGGATCACTGAGATAATAATTGCAAAATACTTATTAGCACAGTGCCTGTCACTTAGAAGTGCTAAATAAGCGTTAACTATGATAAAGATTACGGTGGTGGTAGTGGTGGTGAGCCCTTCTAGCTCCAATATTCTGTTTTTTGTCACCTTTGAAATCTAATACTCTGTGGATTTTTGGAAAAAAGAATCACAGTTGTGACAAGATGCCCTGTATCCCCAGGGATTGATAGCTCACAACTAAATATTCCTTTCATTAAAATATAAAAATATGTTTTAGGTATATTATCTCATGTCAATAATTTTGTAATAACCATTTGCCATTGATAGGTCAAGTATGATATAATTCCCAAATTACAGACCTGGGAATTAAAACCATTGAATGGAAGCAACTAAAGGATCTATTTGCTTTTATATTTATATTTCCAAAACCCGGGACAGTTTGTTGATTGATATGTTGATGGATATTTTATAGAGAGGAAACTGAGTCCCAGAGGCTCAAATGTGGTAAATGTCACACAGCTTGCAACTTTCAAGACTGATACCTGACCTCAGGTCTTTATGATCAAGATCTTTATTCACTACAATACATTGCTTCCTCAAAGAATTGGAATTCTTTTCCTGTTGTCATTTCGTAGTTAGTTTTAGAGCCAGATTGAGCTGTAAAACCAGATGTAATTGTTCAGTCACTTTTTTAGTCATGTATAATTCTTCATGACCCTATGTGGGGTTTTCTTGGCAGAGATACCGGGGTTTTCCATTTCTTTTTCCAGCTCATTTTGTAAATGAGGAAACTGAGGCCCAACGAATTAAGTAACTTGCCCAGGGTCACGTCCAGATTTGAATTTAGGAAGGTCACCCTTACTCTAGGCCTGGTACTCTATCCACTATGGTACCACCTAGCAACCTCTTCATCTAATTACTCAATTATTCTTTCCTTCCTTCCTGACTCTCCTTCCTTCATTCTGAAAACTAATATGTTTTTCAACCTGATTTGCTGACAGTTTTCTCATCTGGAAAATGAAGGGATTGAACCAGATGATCTTCTAACATATTTCCCAGTTCAACTATGCAATCTTATGAATATTCTTTGCTTTGAGGTCTAGTTTAATTTTGGCCACAGCAGATGCCAAGAAGATGAGAGAAGAAAGGATTCCTGACTTTCAATCAAATTGAAGCCTAGAATTCCACCAAGAACACTTTGGTGCCTCAATGACTTTCATATGCCCTGAATGTATTCTATGCTCCAACCAAACTTATCTGTCTTCAGTCTTTGAAATGTTCCTTGTACTCTCTTATCTCTGTGCCTTTTCTCAGGTTGCCTGAGGTTTTTGCTTAAGGTTATAAAGTCTATTAGCAGTGGAGTCAGGACCAGTATCCAGATCTAAAGAATTTGAGGAAAGTGCTGTCCTGTTGGTTCTTCCAGAAGAATTTCTGGAGTAGCTTCTGTGTCTGGATATGGAGGGGACACAAAGTTGAGAAAAGGAAATGGGTGAAAATGTGTAAAAATAGCAGGGCATACACAGAGGGAGTCACAAGCTCATTCTATGGGAGATCTGAGGGAGAAAAAAGTCCTCTCAGCTGCTATGTCAGGGAAGGATTTCTGAAAGATATGGCAGTTAAATTGCCTCCTGAAGGAAGAGAAGAATTTCAATACATAGCAAGGCAGAGAAGGTCATTTTAGCCAGGTGGAGTGAAGTGAGCCAAAGCAGAAAGATAGGGAAGTGTAAGTGAGCCAAAGTAGAAAGATAGGGAAATGTGTCTACCATTCAGTGGAAATCTGGGAATCTATAAGTGGTGAAGTATAGTATATGTGGCACAGTCACAGTCTCAACTCAGACTACTTCCAAAAAAGAGTCCAAATAAATGATAAAAATGTCTGAAATAGGAGAATAACAATGAGAATGATGACAAAGTGATACAAGGAAGGAATATTAGATAGACTTGTCTTTTATTTTTATTTTTTCTGCTTCTTTCTTCAGCATTTCAACATAATCCCTGGTGTAGTTGATGGACAATTCTTCCCCCAACATCCTGAAGAGTTGCTGGCTGCAGGAAAGTTCCACCAGGTCCCCTCCATCATTGGCATCAACAACCATGAATATGGCTGGGTCATTCCTGCTGTAAGATTCTAGGATTTCCAATTCTGTGCCAGCTTCTTTCTAATTTCTCTAAAGAATGACAGTTAGAGTTGGACAGGATCTTGGTAACCATGGAGGCTAACCCAGAGCTGGACAAATGGATATCCAGCCTCTGCTTGAGTGTGCTCCAAGGAGGGAGAACCTCCCACCTCTTGAGGCAGCACATTCCACTTTTGTACAGCTCCAATTGTTCATAGACTACCTTTATATCAAGTTGAAATTTATTTCTTTTTATTACTTTTTAAAAATCTATTAGTTTTTGATATTTAATTTTATAAGATTTTGATTTTGATTTTCTCTTTTTCATTCCTCTTACCCCTCTGCAAGATGGCAATCAATCTGATAATGTTATACACGTACAATCATATTTAACATGTTTATACATGTCATGTAACTGTTGTGAAAAAAAAATAGCAAAAAAGTGAAAACTGTAAGCTTTAATCTGCATTAAGATTCTATGACTCTTTGTCTGGATCTGGACTACATTTTCTACCATGAATCTTTTAGAATTATCTTTGATCATTGTATTGCTGAGAAAAGCAAAACCTACCAGAGTTGATCATCTGCACAATGGTAATTTATTTCTTTTTAAATTTTGACCTGGTGTTCCCAGTTCTCCTTTTAGGGAAAATAGCACAAATGAAATGTCTCTTCCACATGCCATCTGCCAGCTATCATGTCTTCCCCTGCCCTTAGTTTTTTCTTTGATCAGCTAAACAAGTTCAATTCATCCCTATAGAGCAAGAACATGAGCCTCTTCTTCAGCTTCTTTACTTTTGCCTAAAATGTGCTCCCTAGAATTAAACAAAAAAGTCTAGATATACAGTTAACTCTTCCACATCACAGAGCCTAGGGATGTAGCCCCTTGAAATTTGGAAAATCCATGTAAAATTTTTGCCTCCCCCCTTCACAGCAGATAAGAAGACTTAATTATTGTATTATTAAAAGATAAAATGTGTTATATGCTATGCTATACACATATTTTATATATTTCTGAAGTTCTAAACTTTTTTTGTATCATCTGATGGCCTTTACCTGTTATTTGCAGCTTCTATAAAACTCTCCCCAAATTCCCATTTAATTTCTTACACCTATCCTCAATATATTGAAATTGCAATGAAGAAAGTCACATTGTGGAATGGATAAATGTAATCTCTCCAGGGTATCAAGGGCTATCTCTTAACTCAGCTCACATCACTTTGCTTTTAGGTTGACATTACCTTACTGACCCCTTATGGGTTTGTGGTTCATTAAAATCCCTAGAATTTTTTCTTTCAATGGCTGTTTTACCCATTGGTACCCTAGGATATCAGGACAATTTTCTTGGATGATGTTTTGAAAGATGGTGTCTAGGCTCTTTTTTTCATAGTGGTTTTTAGGTGTCCAATAATTCTTAGATTGTCTCTCCTAGATCTGTTTTACAGACCAGTTGTTTTTCTGATGAGCTATTTAACATTTCTTCTATTTTTTCATTTTTTGGCTTTGTTTGACTGATTCTTGATGTCTCATCAAGTCATTCACTTCATTTGTTCAGTTCTAATTTTTGGTGAATTATTTTCTTCAATTAGCTTTGTTATCTCCTTTTATATTCGGCCAATTGAACTTTTAAATGAGTTGTTTTGCTTATTGGATTTTTTTCCCATTTCACAAATTCTGTTTTTCAAGATGTTTTCTTTCTCCATTTCACTCAAACTATTCTTTAAGGAGTGATTGTCTTCAGACAATTTCTGTGTTTCCTTTTCCAGAGCTATCATTTCCTTTTTCATTTTACTTCTAACTTTCTTTTAAGATCCTTTTTGAATTCTTCCAAGAGAGTCTTGTAAGATGGAGATGAACTTATATCACCCTTTGAGGCTTCATCTGAAGATGTTTTGCTTTTAGTGTCAGAGTTTGAGGTCTATTTTTCTTGTCTCCATAAATGCTATCTATGTTCAGAGTTCTTGTTTGCTCATTTTTAAAGAGTTGAGGTCTGCTCTTAGGGCAAAGGGGAGGTTGTCCCAAGCTTCTGCTACAGGTAATGGTAGCTTCATGCTGCCCTGGGGCCAGTGTTGCAAGTTTCCTTCTCCAGCTGGGTGAGCACAGCCAAGTAGTGTTATCTCATTCCCCGCCCCAAATCTCTTTATTTTAAATAAACAGTGAATAATGCTAGCTGACATTAATGTAGCACTTTATAGTTTACAAAAAAAAAAATCTGCTTTTCCAACACCTGCTGTGAGATAGGGACCACTAAGATGTTTATCCCTGTTTTGTAAAATCAAGAATCAAGCTTGAAGAAAGGAAATGATTTAATTCAAGTCACATAACTGGGACTAGAATCTGGGCCTTCTAATGTTCTCTTTCCTGTGGACTTCAATTCAGGATACCTAAAGATCATTTTGTCTATATGAATTTAAAATATGACATTAATAACCATTTGTCAGCTGCCTCCTAAGCATATGCATGTAATCAGTTTATTTACATTAGTCAGAAAAATTAAATTCTACTTGCATCATTTTTAGCATAATGAATTATAGTAAGTATCAGTCACTAACTGGTCATTATGAAAAAATCATGACTACTGTTTGTTACATACTCAATATGAAACCCAGTAATACTAGGAATTACCAAAATTTTGCTGGCCATTTTGCAAAATACATTGAAAATTTTTCAGGGTATATTGGGCATTGTCAGTAATTACTACACAAATCTGTGGTACTATTCCTCCTTAAATGGTAAAATAACTTCCTTGGATTAGATTTGTTTAAAATAATGAATAAATTTTGTAAAGTTCTACAAACCATTCACAATGCATCATTTTTCTCTACATAGATAATGAGTGTTCCTGGATTTAAGGAAAATATGGATAAAGAAAGTATCCTATCATCATTGCAAAGTCCATTGTGGGTAAGACAACAGTTAAGCTTTTTTTTTTGTTTTTTTAATAAGGTAAGTACAGGGACAAAGTCAAATAGTCCCTAGCCTCAAGGAACTACAAGAGAGGAATTCTATGAGAGAGAGAACCAGCACATAAAAGGATAAGCAGAAAACACACACAAAGAAAATCTTGGGGGAGAGGTAAGGCACTAGCAGTTGGAGGAGAGAGGATCCAAGAAAGATGTTCTCTAGAAGGTACTATTTTGAACTGACTCTTGCCAGTGCAAAGGCTTGGAAATCTGAGATGGAATGTAAAGTGTGAAGAACAAGAAGGTTGATATAATTGGACCATACGGTATGAGGAGGATAATGTATAATAAATCTGGGAGCAGTCTTAGATTGGCCATGTTGTTAAAAAGTTCTAAGTACCAAACAAGAGAGTTTATATTTAATCCTAGATGTAATGGGTACCCACTAGAATTTATTTAGTTAGGATAGGATAAAATGGTCAGATCTTGTTTGGAATATCATTTGGGGAGAGAAGTGAAGGATAGATTGAAATGGGGTTAGATCCAAGATACAAGGACTCATTAAGAGGCTGTTGAAATAGACTAGAATTGAGCCAATGAAGATTCTTCCACCTTCTTACATTCTTCTTTCATAGTCACAGAGATGGAAAGGACCTTGGAGATCCCGTCTAGTTCTTCCCTTTCCTTGAGTCCCACATACTTCCTACACCATTCCTAGTTATCCAGTATCTTCTTGAGGAATTTAACCCAGAAAGAGCAGTTCCTGGTGGGGAGGTGGTAAAGGGATCAATGAGACCCAGGACCTATGAAGAACATGCAAACTTGTGTGAGTTTCCTTGTTGTTATTTACTGAAGAATCATGTCTGACTCATCGTGATTTCTTTTGAAAGTTTTCCTGGCAAAGATACTGGAGTAGTTTACCATTTATTCCTCCAGCTCATTTTATAGATAAGGAAACTGAGGTAAAGTTAAGTGACTTGCCCAGAGTCACACAGCTAATACATGTCAGAGGTCAGATTTGAATTCAAGTGTTTTATCCACTGCTCCACCCAGCAAACTTCCTTAATTTTTACAATCAACCAACAACCACCCACAAACAATCCACTGCCTAGTAAATTCATTTTTCTGTTGCTCTGTCTCCTTCCATGTCTCCTACAGAATATTCCTCTTGAACTTGGGCATCTGATGATTGAAGAGTATATAAAAAATACTGAGGACCCTGGAGAACATCGAGCTCAATTTCAGGAAATGTTAGGAGATTTGACCTTTGTTATCCCTGGCCTCAAAGTTGCCAAGTATCAACATAGTGAGTATGGCATTTACCCTTTTCATAACCAACATAAGGATGTCTCTTCTCTGGGTCAGTATGTGTATGTCACCCACATACTCATGCAGAAGGAGGCTCCTGCTTCTGGGCTTTGCTCTCCTAGCCTCCAGACCCACTTATATGAATTTATCTTTCTACTCCTTCCTTCTGAGCCCCAGTTAAAGTGAACTTAGTAACCATTCTCTACAGCAACAAGAACAAATAATAACGATTATAATTATAATAAATAATAATGATAAGCCACATTTTTACAAACAGATGTTTTTTAAGTTTTTGTGGGTACGTATCTAGACCCCTTTGGCAATCTAATGAAAATTATAGACATTTTCCCAAAATAATATTTTAAATATCCAAAATAAAATATATAGGATAAAAAAAATTATATTGAAATCCAGGTATCAAAGTGCTTGAATAAAAATAAAATCAAGAACCTCAATTAAAGTGTTTTATTGATGATTTTTTGTGCTTTTTTGTGGGGAGGTAATCTAGGTTAAGTGACTTGCACAGTCTCACATGGTTAGTTAAGTAGAAAGGTCCAGTTTGAATTCTGGTCCTCCTGACTCCAGGGCAGGCACTCTATCTCCCGTGCCACCTAGTGCTCCTAGACTATTTTATTGTTACCATTATTCCCTTGGATCCTCACAACAACCTCATTCTAGTGGAGAGAGCATGGGCTCAAATCCAGACTCAAATACCTTCTAGCTGTGGGACTCCAAGCGAGAGTTTTTAACCTCTTATTGCCTCAGTTTCCTCAACTATAAAATGGTAATAATAACAGTACCTCTGCCCCAGGGTTGTTGTGAGGCTCCAGGGAGATATATTTGTAAAACACTTAGGGTCTGGCACAAAGTAGTGGCAATAGAAATGTGTATTCACAGGACCACTAGGGGCCACCATAGTGCATAGAATGCCTGGCTTGAAGTCAGGGAGACTCATCTTCATGAATTCAAATCTAACCTCAGACACTTACTAGTTATCTGACCCTGAGCATTTGACCTTGTTTGCCTCAGTTTCCTCATCTGTAAAATGAGCTGGAGAAGGAAATGGCAAATCACTTCAGGATCTTTGCCAAGAAAACCTCAAATGAAGTCCCAAAGAGTCAGATAAAATTGAAAAACTGAACAATAGATGCTTATTTACTTCCCCTCCCCTTCCCATGGGATGAACAGGCCAGAGATGATTATCTCCACCTTACAGGTGAAAAGTCAGCTTTAGAGAAGTGAAAGAATTTCCCCTAGAGTCCCATGAGTCGGTCAGCAGCAGGACCAGAATCCAACCCAGGTCCTGCTTCTCCAGACCTCGGCACTTGTCCTTCCTCACAGCATCACTCTTGGACGGTATCTGTTAAGGGGCTGCCCTTTAGAATCTGGCCTGTTAATGGCCAACTACCACTGCCCTCCTCTCCAAAGAGGGATCAGACTAGGGGTCTCCGGGCATGTGGCCCTGCTCTGTGTTTAATGTGTCAGTAATTGTGGGCATTTCTCATGCTTGTCTAGGTCCCAGCTCTCCAGTCTACTTCTATGAATTTCAGCACCGATCCAGCATATTTAAGGGTGTCAGGCCGGATTATGTGAAAGCGGACCATGGTGATGAGCTGCAGTTTGTCTTTGGAACTCCTTGTAAGCAATGGAGACTGGATGGAGCTGGAAGTTGTGGCTTGGGGTTGGGGGGAGAGCAGAAGCAGAATCCCTGAGGCTGGGTCATTCCTTCTCATCATCAACCTTACTCTCTCTGACATCAAAACGAATGATACAAACTTTCTACAAAGCACCTTCCCATACATTATCTCATTTAATATGAAAATAGACAGCATTTATATACTACTTGGAGGATTTCAAAGGATTTCATTTTAGAGATAAAAGTGAGGCAGGTGAGCTTGCATAACCCTCTCTCACTGAAATCCAACTTACTTGCATGTCAGAGTATCACCTCCCTGTTGTCAAGGTTGTCTTCAAGATCAAAAGACAGAGAATTTGATACTCTGAACACAGTGTAAGAGTCAGGGTCGGGGTGTGGGAAAGGAAATTATTGTTATTATGTCTGTTCTACAGAAGGAGAAACTGAAGCTCAGAGAGAGGAATTGTACATCACAGAGTTAGGAGGTCTTCCCCCAAATCCAGAGGTTTTTTGGCCCTACCAGGTTCCCTTAGGAAACACTGAATGTGGGCCCGGGTCCCCAAGAAGAATTTTGGTTTTTATTTTTTATTCTCAGTATTTGTAGTCTAACATTTAGGCATAGTACCAGGGATAGAGAAGGCAATTCATAGTTGTTGACTGGATGATTGGATATTAAGATATCAGACTTGGAAGTCCCCTAATTCAATCTGCTTCTTCAGATGAATTCAATGAGGAGAACTAAATCAGCTACTCAGTTCAATTCAATTTATATGACTACATCCTTCCTCCCTTCCTTCCTTTTTTCTTTCCTTCCATTGTTTTTAGTTCAATTTTTCTACTAAAACATTCATTTGTTGATCACTAGACAAAAGCCTCATTTAGCAATTTGGGGAGTTAATGTTGTTAGGTCGTCCTCAAATAGTGGTTGCAGAAGTCCTCTGCCCCTATTTTTAACCTCCTTGATTCTATCCTGCTAGAACTAAAAGGCAAATTTTTATATTTATCTGTTTCATGACTTGCCAGGGCCAGTAAATTCATTATATGATGACCCAGCTGCTTAGGCTGAGCCTGTCTGCACTACCCCATGCAGGGGGTTCTTGAATGGCAGACGTTGTCTGGGCCACCTGCAAAGACTTTATAACCACTGGACCTTGTACTATATTGTTGTAGTTAGTAATAATATTAATAATTATAACAACTATTTATTATAATAATGCCATTATAATTACATATAATAAATATGCAATTAAATAATTATAATATAAAATTGATATATAATATTTTATTATAAGATTATATATTGTTATAAGTATATAATAATATGAATATAATATTACAAAGATAGCATGTACGTAACACTTTTACAAGTTTTACAAAGAATTCTGTAGATTATCTCTCTCTTCTCTTATTTTAACCTTCCCAACAAACTGGGACACAGGTACATTTTTCAAACAAAAAACAAAATGACTTGCCTAGGATCACTCATCTAGTTAGTGTCTAAAGGAGTCGAAAATACATCTTTCTGACTTCTAGTCCAGCTGCACCATTTTGTTTATTGGAGAGAGACTCAGATTGGGAGTCAGATAGAATGGGCCAGCAGAAGCCCTGGGAGATATTCCAGGAGAGGAGTGTAATAAAGGAAACTATTGGAGGAAAAGAAGTTCAGTGACAAAAGCAGAATTGACTGGGGAACTTAAAGAATAGGTGGCTAGGTCCAGGGAGGAGAGAACACCTTTATACCTGCATCTGGACTTTATTCAAGATGTTTCTTTTTTCTGTTTCTAGTTCTAGGTGAGACAACAGAAGAAGAAAAACTCCTGAGCCACAGGATAATGAGCTACTGGGCAAATTTTGCCTATCATGGGTGAGGAAGCTGCCCCTTGGTTTCCAGGAGATTTTCCTGTAGGGTAGTGTTTGTTTCTAATGGCATAAATGTTTCTTACTCACATAGAAGTTCCCTGATTGAAATTTGTTAAGAAAAAAAAGTTAGATTAATATAAAGGCAAGGTCTGTTGAACAAGCATACCTCTTTCCTCAAGTTCTTGGCTGGGGGTAGGCAAAGGCGCTGCTCTGGCAGACTGCACGTGGACATCTTAAAAGGAATACAAGAAAGATGATCAGCAACTTTCTCAGCCCACAACATCATTCTTGAATCTCAATGGCTCCTCTTCCCCCTTGGGAAACGTTAGGTCAGGTGGTAGTGGCAAGAGTTGTGGATTTGGAGTTTATACTGCGGGGTCCAAATCTTTATGACCCCATCAGCAGTTTTCTTGGCAGAGACCCTGGAGTGGCTTGCCATTTCCTTCTCAAGCCCATTTGACACATGGGGAAACTAAGGCAAGTAAGGTGATGTGATTTACCCAGGATTACAATTTAAGATCAGATGGATTTGAACTAGGTCTTCCTAATTCCAGTTCATTTCTAAATACTTGTTTTTTTCCCTCTAGGGACCCAAATGGTGCAGACCTTTTGCACTGGCCAGTCTATGACCAGAAGGAAGAGTATCTGCAGCTGAATTTGCAGCTGTCTGTGGGAAAGAGCCTGAAGGCAGATAAATTGGAGTTCTGGACTAAGACTGTACCTCAGAAGATGAAGGAATTGCAGTTCGAAAAAGCTCGGGTGGAGTTGTGATCTTTAAGAATAACCATCTTTTACTATTATGAGTTATTTGACTATGAGATACTGTTGATGAGTTATTTTGAGTTTGAAGACTTCTTACTTTTGTTTTTGTATCTTTGGTGACTCATGGTGTCCAACACATACTGTTTACTTAATAAATGCTAATAGATAAAAAAAAAAGAATAACCATCTTTGTAATTGTTGCAGATTAATAAGTCAATCATTTCTTTTAAGTAGCTCCTCCGTTTCAACTAAAATTTTGAATAAAATAGTTTTGAATAAAATAGTTTGACTCTTACTCATTACTGCTATTGGAGAAGAATTTAAATAATATTCAGAAGGAAAAAAGCATTTGTATAGTGTTTGCTATGTGCCAGGTACTGTGCTGAGAAAATACTTTTACAAATACCACCTCCTTTAAAAGGTACCTTCCACTGCTGAGAATAGAGGGAATCCAACCAGTCCATAATATCTCTAGAGGAAAAAATCCCTAGTTCATTTCACAGAATTATAGTGGAGATGATTTCATTTTTGTCATTGTATCTCTAGGAGATTTGGCAGATAAAGACGTAATGCTTTTTGATTAATCAAATGATTGACTCTGAGATGGAAGGGATATTAGAATCATTGAACAGGAAGGCGCACCATGGCCCAGAAAAGCAAAAGGACTTATTCAACGGGATGCAGACACAAAGTAGCCATGTCTTCTCACTCCAACTCTAAGCCTTTTCTTGGTACATTGACCTGCTGTCAGGTTCTGGTGAAAATATCAGATGTTTCTGTCCTGTTTTATCAATTAGTAAGCATTTTCCAGAAAACATTTTTAAAGCATTTTTATCAAAGCTTTTTATTTTCATCCATGGATGATTTTTCAATGTTGGCTCTTGCAACACCTTGTGTTCCAAATTTCCCTCCTTCCCCCATCCCCTCCCCTAGATGGAAAGTAACCCAATATATATAAAACATGTGCAATTCTTCTATACATTTCTACAATTATCATGCTGCACAAGAAAAATCAGATCAATTACTGATCACAAAATAGAAAATTTCGATTATACCAAACTGAAAAGTTTTTGTACAAACAAAACTAATGCAGACAAGATTAGAAGGGAAGCAATAAACTGGGAAAATATTTTTACAGTCAAAGGTTCTGATAAAGGCCTCATTTCCAAAATATATAGAGAATTAACTCTAATTTATAAAAGATCAAGCCATTCTCCAATTGAAAAATGGTCAAAGGATATGAACAGACAATTCTCAGATGAAGAAATTGAAACTATTTCTAGTCATATGAAAAGATGCTCCAAGTCATTATTAATGAGAGAAATACAAATTAAGACAACTCTAAGATACCACTATACACCTGTCAGATTGGCTAAGATGACAGGAAAAAATAATGATGATTGTTGGAGGGGATGTGGGATGCATTGTTGGTGGAGTTGTGAACGAATCCAACCATTTTGGAGAGTCATTTGGAACTATGCTCAAAAAGTTATCAAACTGTGCATACCCTTTGATCCAGCAGTGTTACTACTGGGATTATATCCCAAAGAGATACTAAAGAAGGGAAAGAGCCCTGTATGTGCACGAATGTTTGTGGCAGCCCTTTTTGTAGTGGCTAAAAACTGGAAACTGAATGGATGTCCATCAGCTGGAGAATGGCTGAATAAATTGTGGTATATGAATATTATGGAATATTACTGTTCTAAGAAATGACCAACAGGATGATTTCAGAAAGGCCTGGAGAGACTTACACGAACTGATGCTGAGTGAAATGAGCAGGACCAGGAGATCATTATATACTTCAACAACAATACTATATGATGACCAGTTCTGATGGACCTGGCCATCCTCAGCAATGAGATCAACCAAATCATTTCCAATGGAGCAGTAATGAACTGAACCAGCTATGCCCAGAGAAAGAACTCTGGGAGATGACTAAAAACCATTACATTGAATTCCCAATCCCTATATTTATGCCCACCTGCATTTTTGATTTCCTTCACAAGCTAATTGTACAATATTTCAAAGTCTGATTCTTTTTGTACAGCAAAATAACGTTTTGGTCATGTATACTTATTGTGTATCTAATTTATATTTTAATGTATTTAACATCTACTGGTCATCCTGCCATCTAGGGGAGGGGGTGAGGGGGTAAGAGGTGAAAAATTGGAACAAGAGGTTTGGCAATTGTTAATGCTGTAAAGTTACCCATGCATATAACCTGTAAATAAAAGGCTATTAAATTTAAAAAGAAAAAAAGAAAAATCAGATCAAAAAGGGAACACATAAGAAAGAAAACAAAATACAAGCAAATAACATAAGAAAGAGTGAAAAGTCAAGTGATCCTTTACTTGCAGAGAAATAGCCCAGAGACAATTCGTATAACTGAGCCCCAACTCAATGTGGTAATTCTACAGAGTTTCTTCTATACAGAAAAAAATAGCAAAATCAAAGGAAATACTTGCTTTGTTCTGTCTGGTTATACTAATAAGATATTTCATAATAAAAATACATTTTATTAACAGGATAAATCAGGGGTATGCTAGTCACTGTTTAACAATCGGCTCTCCGAAAAACCCACTTTTAAACATATTTACATATTCTTCATCACTTTCTTAAATCTAGAAATCAACAAAAGAATAATACAAAACCCTAATTTGTAGTGGATGCCAATTCTGAGGTATAAATGCTCATGCTGAAAATTTAACAACCAGTCCTGGTATAAGTTGGCTCTAGATAGATATATATGGTAGTAAAACATTCTTCATCAAGAAAAATTAAATATTGAGCTGTTAAAACCATTTTGTCACTAAGAAGCTTCTAATTAAAAGAATGAGCCAAGTTGATATAGGGTTGAGACAATATGATAATATGGAATGCAAAGGTATTAGAAACTTAGATAGACAGATTAAATGGCATGCCTAGAACCATACAACTAGCTGGCCATATCATTTGAATGCCAAATGTATATTTGCCTAAAAGTCTATTTTCACTTCTGGGAGACAAGATGGTAGAGTAAGCAGGAAATTATTGTAACTTTTCCATATTCACTTCCAAATAATCACAAAAGAGCACCCACAAACAAATCCGGGGATTTAACTAGCATAACTAGCAAAAAGATGAGGAGAAACAATCTTCTAGCCCAAGAGATCTGGAAGATCAGCAAGAAAGATCTGTCTTCCTTGGGTAAAGGGGGAGTGCAGTCCAAAACAAGAAACATCCTAACAAGCCAGCCCCAATCCCCAACTCAGCAAACCAGTGGGACATCCTGAGCCCCATTGCAGCGGAACAGGCAAATGTCATCCAAAATACTCTCACCCGTTACATACCTCAGCATAGTCAGGCAAACAGGCATCCTCCAAAAGCCAGACCTCCATGCCCCCAGACAAACAGGTAGATGTTCCCAACAGATGCCTAAGCAAACAAGCAGCCTCCAGCTCCTCAGCGGAACCCTAGGAAGACAGGCAGTCTCCAGAAATCAGACTTCCAGGTGCTTCAGTGTAGTCCGCAAACAGAGACACCTCATAATCCTTAGCACACAGCAAACACTATCACTAGGACCCCAGCTCAGCACCAGGTGAGCTGCCAGATCGCTATGGCCTCCAGCAGCACCAGCTACCCACATTCCACATGAGGGCGCCTATCAGTCTCAAGGTAACATTAGTGGCCTGTAGGCATTGACACAAGAAGCCTGAGACAATGCCCCTTCCATCTGGGAACCCAGCTCAAATTTTGAAGAAAGAAAAAAGGCCAAAAGAAAGAAAGAAAGAACAAAGAAAAAAAAAAGAATATAACCAAAGAAAATTAATATTATAGTGACAGGGAAGACCAAGACACAAACTCAGAAGAGGACAATAATGTCAAAACACCTATTAGTAAAACCCCAAAGAAAAATGGGAAGTAGTCTCAAACCCAGAAAGAACTCATGGAAGAGCCTAAAAAGGAGCTTAAAAATCATAGAAGAGAGATAAAAGAAAAAATATAATTAATATATATAATATATATGTATAATTATATATATATATATATATTAATTATATATTTATATATATATATATAATTGTACAATATAAATATATATATAATTATATATAATAATATATAATATATATAATAAATATAATAAAAAAAGATAAAAGAAAGACATGAGAATGATGCAAAAGAATTATTTTTTTTTAAAGTCAATAGCTTGGAAAAAGAAAACAACTGCTTAAAAATATAATTGGCCAAATGGAAAAGGAGATACAGAGATTCACTAAAGAAAACAACTCTCTAAAAAGCACAATTGACCAAATGGAAAAGGAAGTACAAAAACTTAAAACAACTCCTTAAAAGTTAGAATTGAGCACGTAGAAGCTAAAAACTTTATGATACATTAAGAATCAAATAAATTCAAAAGAATGAAAGAAAATAGAAAATACTTCATTGGCAAAAAAAGCTGACCTAGAAAATAGATCTAGGAGGTACAATGGTAGAATCATTGTACTACCTGAAAGTTATGGCCAAAGGAGGACCCAGACAGAATTTTTGAAGAAATTATCAAGGGAAACTGCCCTGATATCATGAAACCAGTGGGTAAAAAAGCCATTGAAAGAATCCACTGATTACTTCAGAAACAAGATCTTTAAATAAAACCTCCAAGGAATATTATAGCCAAATTATAGAACTATTAGGTCAAGGAAAAAAAATTCTGCAACTGGCAATGCAAATAGCAAGAAGCCTCAATCAGGATTACACACAATTTAGCACCTGCAACATTATAGGATTAGAAGTCATGGACCATGATATTCTAAAAAGCAAAGGAGCTAGGACTACAACCAAAAATCACCTACTTGATGAAATTAAGCATAATACTCAAAGGGGAAAAAATGTCATTGGACTCCATTTTATTAGGGTAGCTACATGGCACAGTGAATAGAGCCAGGCTTGGAGTCAGGAAAACCTCAGTTTAAATCCAACCTCAGTCCTTTATTAGCTTTGTGACCTTGGGCAAGTCAGGAAATGGCAAACCACTCCAGTATCTTTACCAAGAAAACTCCAGATGAGATCACAAAGAATTGCACAAAACAATATTGAACTCCAAATCTACAGTTCTTGCCAATTCCACCTGTCCTAATGTTTCTCAAGGGGAAAGATAAGTCACTGAGATTCAAGGGTGATAGTGTGGGCCAAGAAAATTGCTGATCTTTCTTGTGTTCCTTTTCAGGTTTAAATGCTTTGACTTTTGTACATAACCTACTGATACATTTGGGATTAAATTATAGTTATCATCACTGATCCTCCAATTGGTAGCCAAGTCCAGGGGAAAGAAAATCCCTCCATACCATTTTCCGATAAAGGCAAGGAAATCTCAAAAGGGGGACCTTGGAAATCATTGGTTCTAACCTGATCATTTTACAAACAAGGAAGCTGGGGAATAGAAAAGTCATTCTTTTTCCAATGTTTTCCTGATATGGCCCAAGTCTATCTTAGGCAGTTGGATAGTATTATGGTAGGAAAATCTAAGGGCATTCAATAGAAAGCATTCAATAGAAACAGTTACCCACAGTCTCTGGGAAAGATTCTGGCAAGTCTAGCCATTGGAGGCTAAAATCCCCAGATAGGTCAGAGGTTTCTGCCTGACTTTGTATATGGCATGGGACTCTATGAAAGAATCTCATTTCTCTCAGAATATCTTGATCATTAGCCAAAGCGGTAATAAGGGGAAATTTTATATCTCTAGAGGCTTACTTGCATAAAATAGAGAAGATCAATAAATTGGGCTTGCAACTAAAAAAGCTAGAAAAAGAACAAATTAAAAACCCCCAATCAAATACCAAACCTGAAATTCTAAAAATAAAAGGAGAGATCAATAAAATTGAAATTAAAAAATTATTGAATTAATAAATAAAACTAAGAGTTGGTTTTATGAAAAACCCAACAAAATAGATAAACCTTTGGTTAATTTGTTAAGAAAAAGGAAAGAGGAAAATCAAATTGTTAGTCTCAAAAATGAAAAGGGAAAAGTATCCACCAATGAAGAGGAAACTAGAGCAATTATCAGGAATTACTTTGCCCAACTTTATGCCAATAAATTTGACAACCTAAGTGAAATGGAGGAATACCCACAAAAATATAGATTGCCCAGATTAACAGAAAAAGAAATAAATTACTTAAATAGTCCCATTTTAGAAAAAGAAATAGAACAAGCTATTAATCAGCTCCCTAAGAAAAAATCCCCAGGACCAGATGGATTTACATGTGAATTCTACCAAACATTTAAAGAACAATTAACTCCAATACCATATAAACTATATGAAAAAATAAGGAATGAAGGATTCCTACCAAACTCCTTTTATGATACAGATATGGTACTGAGACCTAAACCAGGTAGGATGAAAACAGAGAAAGAAAATTATAGACCAATCTCCCTAATGAATATTGATGCAAAAATCTTAAACAAAATATTAGCAAAGAGATTACAGATAATCATCTCCAGGATAATACACCATGACCAAGTAGGATTTATACCAGGAATGCAGGGCTGGTTCAATATTAGGAAAAGTATTAATATAATTGACTATATTAATAACCAAATTAACAAAAACCATATGGTTATTTCAATAGATGCAGAAAAAATATTTGATAAAATCCAATACCCATTCCTATTAAAAACAGTAGAGAGTATAGGAATAAATGGACTTTTCCTTAAAATAGTCAGTAACATCTATTTAAAACCATCAGCAAGCATCATATGTAATGGGGATAAATCAGAACCATTTCCAATAAGATCAGGGGTGAAACAAGATTGCCCACTATCATCATTGCTATTCAATATTGTATTAGAAATGCTAGCTTTAGCAATAAGAGAAGAAAAGAAGATTAAAGGAATTAGAGTAGGTAATGAAGAAACCAAATTATCACTCTTTGCAGATAATATGATGGTATATTTAGAGAACCCCAGAGAATCAACTAAAAAACTATTAGAAATAATCCACAAATTTAGCAAAGTTGCAAGATACAAAATAAATCCACATAAATCAGTATTCTTATATATCACTAACAAAATCCAACAGCAAGAGGTACAAAGAGAAATTCCATTTAAAATAAATGTTGATAATATAAAATATTTGGGAATTTATCTGCAAAGGGAAAGTCAGGAACTATATAAGCAAAACTACAAAACACTTTTCTATACAAATAAAGTCTGATCTAAGCAATTGGAAAAATATCAAGTGCTCTTGGATAGGTTGAGCAAATATAATAAAGATGACAATACTCCCTAAACTAATCTATTTATTTAGTGCTATACCAATCAAACTTCCAAGAAACTATTTTACTGAACTAGAAAAAATAACAACAAACTTCAACTGGAAGAATAAAAGGTCAAGAATTTCAAAGGAGTTAATGAAAAGAAAACCAAATGAAGGTGGCCTAGCTAGCTATACCAGATCTAAAACTATATTATAAACCAGCAGTCATCAAACCATTTGATACTGGCTAAGAAATAGACTAGTTGATCAGTGGAATAGGTTTGGCTCACAGAACAAAATAGCCAATCACTATAACAATCTAATATTTGACAAACCATAAAAACCCTCCTTTTGGGATAAGAATTCACTATTTGACAAAAACTGCTGGGAAAATTGGAAACTAGTATGGCAGAAAGTAGGAATATACCAAGATAAGGTTGAAATGGATTCATGATCTAGACATAAAGAATGATACTATAAACAAATTAGAAGAACATAGGATAGTTTACCTCTCAGATTTGTGGACGAGGAAGGAATTTGTGGCCAAAGAAGAACTAGAGATCATTATTGATCCTAAAATAGATAATTTTGATTATATTAAATTAATTTTTTTGTACACACAAAACTAATGCAGACAAGATCAGAAGGGAAGCAATAAACTGGGGAAACATTTTTACATCCAAAGGATCTGATAAAGGTCTCATTTATAAAATATATAGAGAATTTACTCAAATTTATAATAGTTCAAGCCATTCTCCAACAGATAAATGATCAAAGGATATGAACAGACAATTTTCAAATGAAGAAATTGAAGCTATTTGTAGCCACGTGAAAAGGTGCTCCAAATTACTAATGATCAGTGAAATGCAAATCAAGACAACTCTGAGATATCATTACACACCTGTCAGATTGGCTAAGATGACAGGAAAAGATAATGATGAATGTTAGAGGGGATGTGGGAAAACTGGGACATTGATACATTGTTGGTGAAAATGTGAATGGATCCAACCATTCTGGAGAGCAATTTGGAATTATGCTCAAAAAGTTATCAAACTGTGCACACCCTTTGACTCAGCAGTATTTCTACTGGGATTATATCCCAAAGAGATCGTAAAGGAGAGAAAAGGACCCATATATGCGAAAATGTTTGTGGCAGCCCTTTTCGTAGTGGCAAGAAACTGGAAACTGAGTGGATGCCAATCAATTAGAGAATGGCTGAATAAATTATGGTATATGAATGCTATGGAATACTATTGTTTTGTAAGAAATGAACAGCAGGATGATTTAAGAGAGGCTTGGAGAGACCTACATGAACTGATACTAAGTGAAATGAGCAGAACCAGGAGATCATTATACACAGCAACAACAAGATTATATAATGATCATTTCTGATGGACATGGCTCTGTTCAACATTGAGGTGATTCGGACCAGTTTCACTTGTTCAGTGATGAAGACAGCCATCTACACCCAGAGAGAGAACCATAGAAACAGAGGGTGGAATACAACATAGCATTCTCACTCTCTCTGCTATTATTTGCTTGCATTTTGTTTCTTTTTTTCTCAGTTTTTCTTTTTCTTCCTTCTTGATCTGATTTTTCTTGTTCAACTGGATGGCTGTGTGAATATGTAAACACATATTGGATCTGGTATGTGTTTCAGCATATTTGGCATGTATTGGACTGCCTGCTAGGTGGAGGAGGGAATGGGGGAAGAAAAGGAAAATTTGCAGCAGGGGGTTATGCAGGGGTCAATATTGGAAAAATTACCCATGCATATACTTTGTGAATAAAAAGCTTTAGTTAAAAAAAATAATATCTTGATCATTGTCAGATCTGGTTTGAAATGTATGTGAGAAAGCTAGACTCTTTTTATATTGCCATCTCAATCAGAAACCCTGTAGACTATTTTTATTTTTCCTTCTAAGGCAATTGGGGTTAAGTGACTTGCCCAGGGTCGCACAGCTAGGAAGTGTTAAGTGTCTGAGGCCACATTTGAACTCAGGTCCTTCTGACTTCAGAGCTGGTACTCTATCCGCACCTCCTAGCTGCCCCCCATAGACTATTTTTTAAAGGAATTTGGCTATAACATGAAGTGTGCTTGCCTCAGTACTATGGAAGCACTGATAGCAAAGTCGGGTGCCTAAGTTGCCAAACAGAATGTAAGCACTCTTATTGCTATTATTGTCTTTTCAGATTAATCTTTGGATTCCTTCCCATACCCTGTGATTTGAAAAAGGAAAAAAATAGGAAAAAACAATTCTCATGCTCAAAGAAGTTCCATTCTAATGGTGAAAGACAAACAAAACAAAACAAACAGGGAGGAGAAAGAAGGGGGGGAGGGGAAAGGGGAAGAGACCCAGTCCTGGAGCATGGTAGAGAAAACCCTATGGAGAAGTCAGCAATGCTGACTAGAACCAAATGAAGACATCTTTGGCCTGAGCTTCTTAAACTGGAGATTCTGAGAGAAATCAGCCAATCATAAGTGGATGCTACAGAGTTGGAAGGTACTTCCAATGTGAATAGTCCATGGGGTGGAGTAAGCTTTTCTGGTAAAGAAGTTTCTATGGAATGGGAGAAAAAGTCTTGGAGAGATTGGTATAGTTTATCCCTCCTGGCTTCCCAGGCTTCCTTCAAGACACAGCTCCAAAGATTAGCAGAGATTACACCAATTTAACACCAAGATATGAACAAATGGGATTTTTACCAGGAATGCAGGGTAGGTTCCATATCAAGAAAATTATTAGCATAATTGACCACATCAATTCCAAAACTAACAGAAATCATATGACTGTCTTAATAGATGCAGAAAATTCTACAAAAATTAATCTACTTAGTTAATGTTATACTAACTTCAAAAAATTGTTTAATAGAGCTAGAAAAATAACAATAAAATTCATCTGGAAGAACAAAAGGTCAAGAACTTCAAGGAAAAATGCAAAGGAAGGAGGCCTAGCCATACCAGATTTAATACTATATTATAAAATAGCAATCATCAAATCATTTGATAATGGCTAAGAAATGCAGTGGTGTATCAGTAAAATAGGCTAAGTATGTAAGACACAAAAGTCAATGATTATAGTAATCTACTGTTTGACCAACCCAAAGACTTTAGTTTCTGGGACAAGAACTCACTATTTGACAAAAATTTCTGGGAAAACAGAAAAATAGTGTAGCAGAAACTAGGTATAGACCAAAATTTCACACCCTATATCAAATAAGATTAAAATGAGTTCATGATTTAGACGTAAAAGTTGGTATTATAAACAAATCAGGAGAGCAAGGAATAGTTTACTGTAAGATCTTTGGAGAAGGAAAGAATTTATGACCAAAGAAGAACTAAAGAACATTATGAAATGCAGAATGGATAATTTTGATTACATTAAATTAAAAAGATTTTGTATAAATTTCTAAAATATATAAAGAAGTGAGTCAAATTTATAAGAATATAATTCATTCCCCAATTGATAAATGGTCAAAGAATATGGACAGACAATTTTCAGATGAAGAAATTAAAGCTATATATAGTTATGTGAAAAAATACTCTAAATCACTATTGATTAGAGAAATTAAAATTAAAATATTCTGAGGTATCACCTTATACCTATCAGATTGGATAAGATGAAAGGAAGAGATAATGATAAATATTGGAAGGGATGTGGGAAAACTGGGATACAAATGAATTGTTGATGTTATGAACTGATCCAACTCTTCCTGACCCCATTTGGGGTCCGTATTCAATCAATTCCTTTGATGTCCATTTTCCTGAAGGATCAAATATAAACTCCTTTTACCCTTTGTAATCTTGCTCTGACCTATCCATCCAGCCTCAATGATCCTCACCCCAACTCCACTGTGGTCCAGCCAAATTGGCCTACTCTCTGCCCTTTATAAAAGCCTATTTACCTTCAATCTCCATTTGTTTGTATCCTTCATACTGAAAATATACTGTCTCCTCACCTCTATCTCATAGGACCCCTGTCTTCCTTCAAAGTGCACCTCAAACACCATCTTCTGCATGAAACTTTCCTTCTTTCCCAAACTATCTTGTGTTTAGCTACTTTGTATTAATTTGCATTTATTCTACATTTACTTGTCTTCCCCACGAGAATATAACCTCTTTTGGCTTAGCTGTACCAGATCTAAAATTATATTATAGAGCAGCAGTTACCAAAACCATTTGGTATTGGCTAAGGAATAGATTAGTTGATCAGTGGAATAGGTTAGGTTCAAGGGATAAAACAGTCAACAAATACAGCAACCTAGTCTTTGACAAACCCAAAGACCTCAGCTTTTGGGATAAGAACTTACTGTTTGATAAAAATTGCTGGGAAAATTGGAAACTAATATGGCAGAAACTAGGCATTGATCCATACTTAACGCCGTACACCAAGATAAGGTCAAAATGGGTTCATGACCTAGGCATAAAGAATGAAATTATTAATAAATTAGAGGAACACAGGATAGTTTACCTCTCAGACCTGTGCAAGGGGAAGGACTTTATGACCAAAGAAGAACTAGAGATCATTACTGATCACAAAATAGAAAATTTCGACTATACCAAACTGAAAAGTTTTTGTACAAACAAAACTAATGCAGACAAGATTAGAAGGGAAGCAATAAACTGGGAAAATATTTTTACAGTCAAAGGTTCTAATAAAGGACTCATTTCCAAAATGAGAATTAACTCTAATTTATAAAAATCAAGCCATTCTCCAATTGAAAAATGGTCAAAGGATATGAACAGACAATTCTCAGATGAAGAAATTGAAACTATTTCTAGTCATATGAAAAGATGCTCCAAGTCATTATTAATCAGAGAAATGCAAATTAAGACAACTCTAAGATACCACTACACACCTGTCAGATTGGCTAAGATGACAGGAAAAAATAATGATGATTGTTGGAGGGGATGCGGGAAAACTGGGACATTGATGCTGTTGGTGGAGTTGTGAACGAATCCAACCATTTTGGAGAGTAGTTTGGAACTATGCTCAAAAAGTTATCAAACTGTGCATACCCTTTGATCCAGCAGTGTTACTACTGGGATTATATCCCAAAGAGATTATAAAGAAGGGAAAGGGACCTGTATGTGCACGAATGTTTGTGGCAGCCCTTTTTGTAGTGGCTAAAAACTGGAAACTGAATGGATGTCCATCAGTTGGAGAATGGCTGAATAAATTGTGGTATATGAATATTATGGAATATTACTGTTCTGTAAGAAATGACCAACAGGATGATTTCAGAAAGGCCTGGAGAGACTTACACGAACTGATGCTGAGTGAAATGAGCAGGACCAGGAGATCATTATATACTTCAACAACAATACTAGATGATGACCAGTTCTGATGGATCAGGCCATCCTCAGCAACGAGATCAACCAAATCATTTCTAATGGAGCAGTAATGAACTGAACTAGCTATGCCCAGAAAAAGAACTCTGGGAGATGACTAAAAACCATTACATTGAATTCCCAATCCCTATATTTTATGCCCACCTGCATTTTTGATTTCCTTCACAAGCTAATTGTACAATATTTCAGAGTCTGATTCTTTTTGTACAGCAAAATAACGTTTTGGTCATGTATACTTATTGTATATCTAATTTATATTTTAATATATTTAACATCTACTGGTCATCCTGCCATCTGGGGGAGGGGGTGGGGAGGTAAGAGGTGAAAAATTGGAACAAGAGGTTTGGCAATTGTTAATGCTGTAAAGTTACCCATGCATATAACCTGTAAATAAAAGGCTATTAAATTTTAAAAAAAAAGTTTATTGGGATTGCTTTGGATGTTTCATTCATTATATTTGAATAATCATCTCTAACATGATGCCAACAACACAATAGACATTTAGTAAATGCTTGTTGATATATTATAACAGAACATCAAAGTTGAAAGGAGGTTCAGAAAATAGAAAGTTAAAGTTGAAAGACACTGTAAAGTACAAACTATGAGAACTAGAAGGAGCTTTAGAAGACAGAATGGTTAATTAAAAAGAACCTTCAAATTTAATCCCCTTATTTGACAAATGAGCAGGTTCAGGCCAAGAAGAAGAAAAGGTAATTTATGAGTATGTTCGTGGTAGAACCAAAAACATCAACTCAGTCTTCTCAACCTCAAGTCTTACCTACTTCATTCTGTAGCAGAAGCAATGAACTCTTTCTTCCTCTCTTAGCCCCCAACCTACTAATCATTGCTTCTGCTGCCATTTTCTAGAAGTTGAGCTTGACTCCAAAGATTGGGAAATAACTCAAAGAAGTCAAAATGGAATTTTAGGTCAAGACTTTTCATAAAAGATCAAACAATACTAAGAAAGTGCACTCGAGTTATGATTCCTTAAAACTAAATAAACTGGAATGTTGACACACTAGTCATTCAGTCAACAAACATTTATTAAATTATTATGTGCCAAGTTCTTCACTAAACACTGGGAATATAAAATTAGAAAAATTAGAAAAAATTTCCCTCTCAAAACTTACTTCATAAACTCATATTGCCACTAGCCCCAGAGATCTTGGCTGTTACTACTGAGTGAAATGGGAAACTGAGGACTTCTCAGAATAATAACTTCGGGTAATTCAAGACTCAGCACCAAAGATCTGTTTAATCTTTAGGCTCTAGGAAGAAGAGCAAAGACTTGCTCTTCCAGTAGAAAATATTAGGAGATATCCCCTGGACCTTTACTCAACTGCTTAGAGAAGAACCTGACTGTTTAATGGTCTGGGGATATTCTAAAAGTCTCCAAACTGGCTTTTTCTATTTGTTGATTGAGAAAAGCCTGAGGTAAACCATGTCTCTTTAGTTATTTTAGAAACCTTTAACCCCTCTGATTTAATCCATTAGTTACTTCTAAATAAATCTCCTTAGAAATTGATTATTAACAGAACAGACCCCTTTTGAAACATTTATTGCTTAACCAAGACCCTAGTGCCACAAAAGCCCATCTGTATTCCAAAGACAAATAAAGGAATAAAAGTCAAGTTTGTCAATGATTTTAGGAATATTAACAGGAGATGAGTGGGTAAATAGTTTCTGTAATCTTTTTTTTTTTCTTGACTATTTAAGCTGCCTATTAACCTCTGTAAAATCAGCCTTTTTTCCTTGAATCCTCAGGGAATGGACCCTCAGCTTCTCAGGAGATTCTAATAAAACTTCTGATCTTCACGTTGAGAAATCTCTCAGTAGTCATTTTGAGACTGGGGTTGCGTTGCCAACCCACACACTACTTTAGGGATAACCCTATGTGTGACTATCCTAAACATAAACTCAGGAACCCCCACCAACATACTTCTACTTAATCAGTCGAATTAGTTCATTAGCAAAGCAATTTTCTTAATTGACATAGCAAGGATAGTATTTACAAACTATTTTCCCAATATCAGGGACATATTTTCCCACAAACACAAATAAAATTCAGCAAAGGGGAAGAGTAAGAACTTAAAATAAAATGGTAGTGAGGCATTTATACAAGGTACACATACAGCCCAAAAACCTCACAATTTGTATATCACTGGAATTTGATGTCTCTCCTCCACAGGATACTCACAAACTTTACTATTTGAAGCTCCATTATGCAGTAGGACTGGCTATTGGCTTCTTCATCCCAGAGGACATTTTTCCCTCTGGACTGGCATTTCAATTTTGCTAGCTTTAATCAGGCTTTCTTGCTCCTGGGCTGAGCTAAGCAGATTGCTCAATCACTGTGCTCTTCTCAGGGTCTCTTTTACTTGCATCAGTCTGTTATTCTTCTGGGCTCACTTTTTGATAAGCAACTGTAGTCTTTCTCCATCTTCAATCAACGACTAGCCTGAAGGGCACTCTACTCTCTTTAATTGAAGTGTCATGAAATTACTTAAATTAGGGCAAGGCAACTTGAGGGTGATTAGCCATTTTTACCTCCCAAAATCTTTGGGGAATGTTATATAGATGAGTGGCTAAAGACAAAGATTAGATGTATTTCATGTCCTAAAGGGTTTACCTCTTCATATGCAATTAAAGTATTTGCTTTCCATTCATTCTAGGGTAAAGAATATCTATTTTCCATTAGAAGATTTTCCTCCTTACCTTTCTTCATCTGCCTTTTAGCCTCGATGTATTTTGAACTTTTGCTAAAATTTAACAGACTGTACCACTTAAACAAAGAAAAGCAGAAATAGTCCTAGCCCCTCCTGGAGTTCACATTCTAACAGGGAGACAAACACAGGATAACTAATTATGTGCAAAATAATGTACAGAGTAGATGGAAGGCTTTTCTAAAAGGAGAAGGTATTAATGGTTGGTTGGGTAAGGAGGCAGGAAAGGTGGGATTTGAGCTGAGTCCTGAGGGAAGCCAGGGAAACTAAGAGGAAGAGGTTCAAGGCATGGAACACAGACAGTTCAAAGGCATGGAGGCTGGAGAGTCATACTCAAGACACTCAGCATGCTCCACTCCCCAGAGTCTTGAGGGCATATCAGTTGTAAGGATTGCTAACAAGATCAATAAAGCCCTAATCCCTCTGTTTGCTAGCCCCTCTCATCTGAGGCAAAGCAGAATTCGCTTTCCTACTGTTCTTCAGCAATTTAGAAATGGATAAAGCAGTAACAGCCAAGAGGACTCACACAATCTTGCCCAAACACCTCCCTAAGCCAGCTTGGGAGAACAGGGATAGAGTGGAGGTCAGGTCCCATGGTGAGCATTCCCTGATCATCAAAGGAGGAACCTGGAACTTCAACAGGGTGTCCTGTCCAGCAACTGCCTGGGAAGAATCTGGGTGCCCCTGGTGGCACTCAGCATGGTAGTGTGAAGTGAAAAAGTCACTCAGCCTCTGCTTTTTGTAAGCCCACCATTATCTATTTAAGTTTACAAAAATGTATTAGCCATGTAATTTAAGGCAAATTATTTTACCTCTGCCCAGTTTTCTGATTTGTAAAGAGAACTAATAATAATTGTTGTGAAAATCACATGACTACAAAAATATTTAGAAGAAAACAAATGCTATATGAATATTAACTGCTTTATTGGATACAATTGCTTCATATTTGATAACTTTATATGGGTTTATAGATGTGATTAACATGCAATGCCATTGTTGAAATAAATTATTTGTGTGTGTGTGTGTGTGTGTGTGTGTGTGTGTGTGTGTATGTAAATTCAATTAAATTAAGGCCTCACCAGGACTAGAAGGATAATGCATAGAGGACAGAGAATCTCTTTCTCTTTCTTCACCCTTCCCTCCTTCCCTGACTGCAACAAGGATACTTGAATGAAGGTATAAGAGGGAGAGAAAGAAAATATATATAATTCAGTAAAATTTGTTGTTGAGATATAATAGTAAAAACATTTGTAAAGAAACTCTAATCAAAGCCACTGAAGGGATTATGTAAATTGTAATCTATGTGCACTGTGTTTACAGAAAATTTAAGAGTTTGGAAACTTTAGGAAAACAGAAAAGCAGTTCACTGCTACTTTAAAAAAAAAAAACTGGCAACAAACAACTTGCTTTTGAGTTATCTAGAGTCAGACTTTTCAGGGTCCAGTCACACACACGCACAAAAATGATATCTTAACCCTTTCCTGGCTCACAAAAGAGAAATTATTTGTGTGAATTGGAAAATATCCAAATGGCAATTCAGTTTGTCTGGAACATTTAATTGGAATTTAGGAAACCTCATGAACTAAAGTTAAGTCAATTTTAAAATCTCTTCTATCTCAATTTTATTTTTAAAAAATCATCTTGTTTTTTGCCTAAACAAAAGGAAAATTATTTAAGGGAATGGAAATCCTCCCTGAGAACTTCCCAGCTTAATAGCTTGGGGACAGAATAAATTTAACACAACTAAAAGAAAGTGGAAAGTTTATTTAGCCTTGCTAATCCTGTTTTATAACATTTTGTAAATATACTTTAAGGAATTAGATATTTTTACCATCCCTAGAAAATTAAGAGGAAATTACAGCTAAGACTATTAAGACTATTACTTAGGAAAGATCTAAAATTGCTAACTAAGTTATTTGGAGATATTGTCATCATGTTAAACCTACAGTTGCAGTAGTAGTAGTAGTACTGATCATTACTGTATGTAGAACAAGAAGGAAGAAGTGAAAGCCTTCTTAGTTGTTCTACAAGTATGAAGGTATACAGTACCTTTCTCCCTCTTCACAGAGTGGGGAGAAATATCAAATGGCACAGCCCATAAAAACACTAATAATCATTGGAGTGATCAACAAGAATCTCAGTCCCTTCCTTGGGGTCTCTGTCAACTCCCCTTAATTTGTAAGCTTTCCAGTTTTCTTAAAACCATTAGGATAAGCAAGGTCATCAGTCCTGAGAAATGAGCCTGTTTTTGTGTTTACTAAGAATCTATAAGTTTGTTTAATGATTAATCCTTTGCACAATGATCAGTTTAAACATATAAAATGCATTTACTAAGAATCTATAAGTTTGTTTAATGATTAATCCTTTGCACCAGGATCAGTTTAAACATATAAAATGCATTTACTAAGAATCTATAAATTTGTTTAATGATTAATCCTTTGTATCGGGATCACTTTGTACGGACTAGAGATAAGGTGAAGAACTTACAGGAATGTAGGAATTCTTTTTCTGTATTTTATTTTCATTATTTCTGTATTTCCCTTATGACCTGTGTATAATATGTGCAGGCTCGTATTTACTTGAGCCTTGGCCAGTTAGAAACATATTTACTTAACCTGAGCTGATGACATTTATCAGTATATGACATTTATTGATATTTAGTCTATTAGCTGGACCACTATCTGCTTGATTAAGTCTGAAGGTCTGATTTTCTGTTTCCTAAAAATCAGGAGATTTTTGGGGAAACAGAAACCTTCCATTCCAATCTCTCCAAATAGCAACAACCAATTAGATGCCTCCCCCTCCCCTTCTTGATGCTCTCTTACTTGTGATGTAATTTCTTGTATAAAAGCTATGTATCATAACTATTTCTTTAGCCCTCCTACGGAAAGCTTTCTCTTTCTTATCTCGCAATGGGATGGCTCATCATCCGGAGGTTTTCAATAATCAACTTTTCTGCCTTCTACTGAGTAATCTCTGAGTAGTCATTTGGGGTAAGGGTCTTCTACATCCCTCACAAGGTTTAAACATATAAAATATGTTTACTAAGGTTCTAAAAGTTTGTTTAATGATTAATCCTTTGCACCAGGATCAGTTTAAACTTATAAAACTGTTGTGTCCAGGCTAGCTTTCTGGAGATCCTCCAGATCTTGGTCTCAGCAAGATAAGCACCACGAGGATCGACAGAAATAGAGTCTAAAGTCTTTATTTTCCCCTTCACAATCTGTATCTGTCACAGTCTGGCCCCATCTTGATCTTAGTTCAGGAGGCAGAAGAACCACCAGGAGGATGGTCAAATATGGAGTGTCTCATTTCCAGTCCTCTCAGGCCTTAAATACCCAATTACAATTACATCATTACAGCATACTGAATATGTGTGAACTAGAGAACCATTACCTCACCATGCTAAGTACTAAGTATATGTATACTAAAGAACCATCATCTTTAACACCTTGTTGTAAGGATCCCTTGTTTCAAATATACTTCTCCAGAATTCTGGCCCTCTACATAAACCAAGTTAAACAACATCTCTTATATATTTAAGTCCTGGTAAACTTTTAAAAAATAATTTATCTAGCCCTAAACTGTGATTAGTATAATTTCCTATTAGAGATAAAATCTCTTGGGATTGTTTTGAATTTTAAATTTTATTGCCTAATCATTAAATCAGTAATCCACTATTTGAGAGAAATACCATAAACTACTCAGAGAAATGTGATCCTGAACTGTTACAAGTTGAGGTCTGTATCTGGATAAGAATTAGGAATACAACCTTGAGCTCTGCTCAAGGTGGAATCCATCTGACTTAGTTCCCTTCTTGTTTCTCCTTGAATAAGAATCCACCTGATTATTCCTGAGTTTGGCTATAAGGCAGAACTATTATAATTGGATATCAAACTGAGCTAAAGATACTTTATCCTGTCACGTATATGTTCTCAGGCTGAGGCCTGAAAAGCTAGTTTTGATGGTATTGTAATCACACCCCTATATTTTCCTCCGATAGCAAATTTCTATAATCAGAGCAAATGGTCAATAGAAGCCATGAACAAAATTAAATTATATAATATCTTGTTGTTTTCAATCAGAAAATAAAGTCATTATATCCTAAATAATTTGATGAATGAGTATTTGACCTACTCATCTGTTACTATGTGTTTATGTCTGTATGAAATAAGGTCCTTAAAGGTTTCAAAAATAATGAAGAACAATTAACATGATTGACTGTAAGCCCCTGTCCCCAGAGGACTTTGGGCCCCATTAGTTTGGGAAATTGTTGGTGAATTATCCAAATTATCCTGTGTCTGGATAGGTCCCTTGCAACAATGTATTTATGATTTAGGATGGTACAAACTTTCACATCTCAGATATGGGATTCCACAATGTTATAGGCCCCTCAGAAATACACTGGACAGGCTTGTAAAAAATATCCAGGAATATTTCTGACTACAGATACTGTCTTAAGAAATGTCACTAGAATCCAAATCATGAATACGCCAAGTGTTTATATTGTAAAACATTACAATTGTGTTTTATCCCAATGTCTTATTTCTAATTCACTATCTGTTGTTCTTATTATTGAACACCCATCCTATGTGATGGTGCTTACTAAAATTAATCACAATTGGTAAAGATCAACGGTTGAATAGACTTGAGATAATATCAAAAGAAAATTAGAAAACAGAAGTAAGAAAAGGACTTTTAGATTACTCATTGCTGGAGTTCCAGCAGCTATAACCACCATTACTTTACTTGCCATTTCATCTACTGCTCTAACAGAATGTATTCAGACTGTCTAATTCACAAATCAATTTGTCAAAAAATGTATCAGAAGCTTTTAAAGAACAAATTAATATAAATAATTTTTAAATTTAATTTAATTTTTTTAAATTATAACTTTTTATTGACAAAACCCATGCCTGGGTAATTTTTTACAACATTATCCCTTGCACTCACTTCTGTTCTGATTTTTCCTCTCTCTCCCTCCACCCCCTCCCCTAGATGGCAAGCAGTCCTATATATGTTGAATATGTCACAGTATATCCTGGATACAATATATGTGTGCAGAAACAAACAGTTCTCTTGTTGCACAGGGAGAATTGGATTCAGAAGGTAAAAATAACCTGGGAAGAAAAACAAAAATGCAACCAGTTTACATTCATTTCCCAGTATTCTTTCTTTGGGTGTAGCTGCTTCTGTCCATTATTGATCAATTGAAACTGAGTTAGGTTTCTTTGTCAAAGAAATCCACTTCCATCAGAATACATCCTCAAAAGTATCATTGTTGAAGTACTCAGCATCAGTTCATGTAAGTCTCGCCAAATCCTCTCTGTATTCATCCTGCTGATCATTTCTTACAGAACAATAATATTCCATAACATTCATATACCACAATTTACCCAACCATTCTCCAATTGATGGGCATCCACTCAGTTTCCAGCTTCTAGCCACTACAAACAGGCTGCCACAAACATTTTGGCACATACAGGTCCCTTTCCCTTCTTTAGTATCTCCTTGGGGTATAAGCCCAGTAGAAACACTGCTGGATCAAAGGGTATGCACAGTTTGATAACTTTTGGGGCATAATTCCAGATTGCTCTCCAGCATGGTTGGATTCGTTCACAGCTCCACCAACAATGCATCAGTGTCCCAGTTTTCCCGCATCCCCTCCAACATTCATCATTATTTTTTCCTGTCATCTTAACCAATCTGACAGGTGTGTAGTGGTATCTCAGAGTTGTCTTAATTTGCATTTCTCTGATCAATAGAACTCCTGCCTAAAATGATCCTCAATCAGATAATATGTAGCCAACCCAATAATTAGTTTTGTCTCATTCAGATAGACTTGACTTGGGGACCATTAATGCAAATTGTCTTTGTGGAAAGTCCATTATGACTCCTAAGATTTGATGAGGCCCTACCTTGTATGAAATGCTTCTTCAAGTCCAGGGTTTTTTTTTTTTATCTCCAAGAGATAGAGGGGGACCTGGGACATTACACATCAGCCCTATGCTAAAATTCTACTTTATAGAATGGATGTTTGAGAGGTGCAAATAAAGGTGAAGCCATATTTGAGTTCCCTGTTCTCATGATTTTGTCAGGGTCTTTATGCTCAGGGTACTCCACCCCATGAAATAACCTCTCCTTTCCTTGGTCCTGATCAATGTTCCAAAGTCAAAAGCCAGCTAGATTGGGCCTTATTGTTCACTATGGACAATTAGCAGGTGGTAATGCAGGACCTCAGGTTGGGAGGGGGACAAGGGCTGGATATTTAGGTAAATGAGTGATTTTCATAAAGATGATCATTAGTCTCATGGAAGGACACCAAGTGAGAGAATATAGAGACAAAGAAGAGAGCCCAGGATATGACCATTCTGGAATCAGTTCAAACCTGTTCCTGAGAGTTAACTTTTCAGTGTAAGAATTTATACCTCAATATGAACAGACAATTCTCAGATGAAGAAATTGAAACTATTTCTAGTCATATGAAAAGATGCTCCAAGTCATTATTAATCAGAGAAATGCAAATTAAGACAACTCTAAGATACCACTACACACCTGTCAGATTGGCTAAGATGACAGGAAAAATAATGATGATTGTTGGAGGGATGCAGGGAAAACTGGGACATTGATGCATTGTTGGTGGAGTTGTGAACGAATCCAACCATTTTGGAGAGTAGTTTGGAACTATGCTCAAAAAGTTATCAAACTGTGCATACCCTTTGATCCAGCAGTGTTACTACTGGGCTTATATCCCAAAGAGATTATAAAGAAGGAAAAGGGACCTGTATGTGCACAAATGTTTGTGGCAGCCCTTTTTGTAGTGGCTAAAAACTGGAAACTGAATGGATGTCCATCAGTTGGAGAATGGCTGAATAAATCGTGGTATATGAATATTATGGAATATTACTGTTCTGTAAGAAATGATCAACAGGATAATTTCAGAAAGGCCTGGAGAGACTTACACGAACTGATGCTGAGTGAAATGAGCAGGACCAGGAGATCATTATATACTTCAACAACAATACTATATGATGACCAGTTCTGATGGACCAGGCCATCCTCAGCAACGAAATCAACCAAATCATTTCCAAAGGAGCAGTAATGAACTGAACCAGCTATGTCCAGAAAAAGAACTCTGGGAGATGACTAAAAACCATTACATTGAATTCCCAATCCCTATATTTATGCCCACCTGCATTTTTGATTTCCTTCACAAGCTAATTGTACAATATTTCAGAGTCTGATTCTTTTTGTACAGCAAAATAACGTTTTGGTCATGTATACTTATTGTGTATCTAATTTATATTTTAATATATTTAACATCTACTGGTCATCCTGCCATCTAGGGAGGGTGGGGGTAAGAGGTGAAAAAATTGGAACAAGAGGTTTGGCAATTGTTAATGCTGTAAAGTTACCCATTCATATATCCTGTAAATAAAAGGCTATTAAAAAATAAAAAAAATAAAAAATAAAAGAATTTATACCTCAAAAATCACCTCAAGTCAGAGTTTGATTTATTATTTTTCTAATTGATTAGACTTAAGAAAGCAATAGAAAAAATTAATGATGCTGATTAGATGTAAAAGAAAATCATGGATACTTTTTGGGGGGAAAGTCAGTTGTTAAACATTTACCTGCACACCACTGACCAGGATAAAGCTTGTCCACTGTTAGTGATTGTTTGTGATTAGTTTGAATGCCAAAAAACAATATGAACATTTCTATTAATCAGTAGTCATCTTGTACTGCCAAATTTCTTGCATGAAAAGCTTTATCAGTACATAATCAGAAATCAGTAACCCAGAATGAATGCATCATCATAATACAGAAAGCAACAGTCAAGAAAATAAGTGAAGTTTGCAAAATTTCACCATTGGAGCTGACTTGTACAATATAAAACAAGTTATGAACTAACAGACAAATAAATTGGCTTAGAACCCTCTTATATGAACTCAGTCCCAGTTCCAAGTCCAAAACCCCGCCCTTGGACTTGATATGCAGATTTCTGGCTTTTCAGGATTTCCATACCAGACTGGCAGCAACATCCTGCTTGGAATCTTCTCTTCAATGTCCTTGTGGCTCCAACTCCAAAAAAAAGGTAGGAATCACCTTAAGCACCCAAAATTTAGCATTAAACAAAAATTAAACAAAATAGAATGAGACAAGGCACCCCCAGTGCTAAAAGGCACCCCTGGATAAAAGGGAATGGAGAGCATCAAATTTATTCCTTCCTGATTCAGTCCATTGCTCCTATGGAATGGTTGAACAGAAGTCTTTGCTCTCTGGACACAACAGGAAAGAAAAAGTGTTTGTTATTTTGTTGATTTGATTTTTAGCCTTCTTTTTAATCAGATTAGCTATAAGTATGTCAATTTTGTTTGTTCACAGAACCAACTTTTGGTTATGATTAAAATTTCTATGGATTTTTTGGTTTCTATTTTATCTATTTATCTCTATTTTTATTATCTAATTTTCTGAACTTATCATAGGTTTGTTTATATGTTGACTTTCTAACATTTTTAAAATATCCAATTTATGAATTCTCTTTTTTTCTATATGTTCATGTATGTTTGAAGGTATATAATTCAGTTGAGGCCCGTTTTCCTGCATCCAATAAATTTTGGCATATTGTTTTACTATCATAATTTTCTTTAATATAATTATTGTTTTTATGGGGTTTTTTTGATCCATTATTTTTTTGTTATTGAGTCATTTTCAGTCATATTTGAATGACTGCATTTGGGTCTTTTTTCATAAAGATAATGAAGTTGTTGGCCTTTTCTTTCTCCAGCTCATTTTATGAATGGGGAAATTGAGGCAAATAGGGTTAAGACTTGCCCAGGCTCACAAAGTTATTGAGTGTGGAAGGCCAGATTTGAGCTCAGAAAGTGAGTCATCCTGACTCCAGGTCCAGATGCTATTTAGTTGCAAAGAGGGTAAATAGAGACCAAATTTAATCTCAAAGACATCCCTGAAATTTGATGAAATAGGATCCATACTTGTAATATGAGCATGGAAGGGAATGCTTTATTGGCAGGATGACAGAATCTTTGTGCTGGGTCTGAAACCTCAGAGGTCAGTCAGCTATATACCTCAATAGTGATGCCTTCAAGCAATTGACAATTTATAAGGCTTATAGGAGACCAATATTGAAAATTCAGACACAATTTTATAGAATGGATATGTTTGAGAGGTGCAAATAAAAGTGAGGCCATATTTGAGTTCCCCATTCTCATGATTTTGTCAGGGTCTTTATGGTCAGGGTACTCCATCCCATGAAATAACTTCTCTTTTCCTTAGTCCTGATCAATGTTCCAAAATCAAAAGCCAGTTAGACTGGTACTTGTGGTCATTTACTCTTCCTACACAGCCACCACCCAAGGATCAGTTTTATTAAACCATCATTGATGATTCTCACTGATCTCCTTTCGCTGTTACACTTAGGATATTTTCTTTGATCACCCTTACTCTCTACTTTTACTACTATTTCCTATTGCCACCAGTCCAGGCAATTACTCTGACTCCAGAAATTGCCTGGTTTCTGTACATGCTCCTTCTTTTTCCACTTGAAGGCAGCCCTCTGGCCATCTCTACTTCCTGACACATATAATTGACTCAAAGGCTACTTTGATTTTCAACCACATGAGAGAGAACCAATAGAAATAAAAGTAGCTCACAATTAATCCAGCTCTTTGAAGGCTGGTAAAGCCAGACTTTACAAACATTATTTCTGTGAGGTAAGTATTGTTATTATACCCATCTTACAAAAGAGGAAAAAGAGGCTCATGGGGGTTAAGTGATTTGCCAGTGATCTTAGAGCTGCTAAATGTATATGGCCAGGTTCAAATGTAGTTCTTCTTTATACTTGTAGATAGCTCTGTTTACTTGTTGCCTACCATTGACTGTGAATTCCTTGAGGACAGGGAGTATTTTTTGCCTTTCTTTGTAAGCACTTTAAAAATGCTTGTTGACTAACTGACTATAATTTTATTGACTTGACTGGAAGAAAATAAATTAGTCACAGGTTCCCTAATCAAATATTCCTCCCCTTTGCCCCAAAGATCCTAGTTTAATCAAAGGATTAAACTTGCACCAACTGATTCCCAGATTCTTCCCCATTCTAATTGTCCTTCAATAGTTCTTACATGAAATATCACTATCTGCATAAGGGCACAATGCTATAATGATCTCATCTCGATAAGATTTTGGGACTGAGACCCCTGTAGATTTCCTCATTATGCCACTGTGCTGTTCCCTGAGTTTATACAACATAAGTCTGTGCCTTTCTTTGTCAGAACCTGTCCTCATAGCCCTCAGTCAAGCAGTGAGGAAAAGGTAGAGGACCTTAATTAATAGCTAAGCAAGACCCTGAATCTAAATAATTTTATCTCAAAATGAAAGTAAAATTACAAATTTCTCTACCAGTTAAGAGGAGATAGGGAGGGACAAGACTGACTTCATTAGTGTGTCAATTGGAAGACTCCTAAACCAACAAATGCCCTTAATGATTTGGTGTTAAGTCGCTAAAGAACTGGAGAGCCTTTCTCCACTCTCCTATCACATGGCTGTAAACTCACATATTGGGCGCTTTCAAGTGGAAAATTTAAAGCTTAATGTATCTATAGGATTAGCCCAACTTGATCATTTTTTCAGATGAGAAAAATAAAAAGCCAGAAGAGTTCAGGGATTGCTCATGATCATACAGGCAATAACTAAAAGAACTGAATCCCCATCCCTTCCCAAGTCTAAATCTAGCACCCTCTTATTTTCACCATGCTGGTCATGCTAAAGAAACTGGAAGAAATGTTCTACTTTAACTTACTTCCCTTCTCCCACCATCAAATTTGTTTTTTGGGGTTAACTTCTCTGGCTAATTAAATTTTCAGTTTAATGAAAACTAGCCATTAGAGTAAGGTAATTTAATGCAATCTGTCCTTAAGGCTTGGGATGTAGGGCTAACTGGTATATGTTAAGTTATAGAATACTTACAGGTACCTCCTGTAGAGAGGAATTGCTCTCATTGAATTGTTTCAGTCACATCTGAATATTTGGGGATTTTCTTGGCAAAGATACTGGAGTGATTTTCCTTTTCCTTTGCCAGTTTATTTTATAGATGAGGAAACTGAGGCCAAACTGAGTTTAAGTGACATAACCAGGTAGTAATTGTCTGAGGTCAAGTGTGAACTCAAATCACCCTGATTCTAGGCTCTTATACATTCATATAACACTTAATAATTCCAAGAGATTTTATAAGGGAAGCAGTTGATAATATTTGAAACCTGTAGCAATGCTAACATAAGGCCTAAAATCTCAAGGGAATAGTTACAAAAAGTGAGAAGGAAAGGAGACTTACAGTACCAAATCTCAGACTACATTGCTACCTATGAAGCAGTGATTAACAAATCTTTCTGGCAGTGGTCAAAAAAAGGAAAGTTGATCGGTGGAAGAAATTAGGCACATAAGATCCAAAAGGAAATGAACACATGAGCATAATGTTCAGTGAATTCAAGGAGTTCAACTACTTAAAACTCATTATTCTACAGAAACTTGCTAATAAAACTAGCTACAAAAAAAAACTAGCTAGTAAAAGAAAAATAGAAAAAAATCTGATAGTAATTAGATTTAGAGCAATATCTCACACTATAATCCAAAATAAGGACCAAATGGATCCATGATTCTTGAATTACATGAAGCATTACTATATAAAGAGCTATAAAGAGGAAGAAGAAATGATATGCCTTTCATAATTTTGTATATGTGAAGCACTCTTGACCAAACAAAGGTTAGAGATTAGGGATAATTTTTGTTATGTGAAATTGAAAATTTCTGCATAAACAAAATCAATATACTTATAATTAGAGAGAGGCAAACAATCAGGAAAAAAATTTTTGCAGAAACCTTTTTAATAAAGATCTGATATCCAAGATATAGCAACTCTATCTACTAAAGGACTTAGGAAAGCTGAGAAGAAGCATGTTAGATTGGAAAGAAATCTTAGTTTGCTTTTATCCATTGACTAAAACGAATTATGTCATAGAGTCAATATTACTGTCTCCTTATCTTGAAGGGTAAGTCTTATGAAAAGCTAGATGAGTGTAGGAATGAAGGTAAGCTCAAAAATTCTGTATGAGTTTTGACAGAGAATATAGTGAGTATAGAAGCAAATGGGACAGTTGACATATCAATAGTTCCTAGCCAACACCAGTGCTACCAGGAGGGAGGAAGGGAGGAAGGGAGGGAGGGAAAGAGGGAGGGGAAAAGGAAGGCAGGAAGGGAGGAAGGGAGAGGGACAGGGAGGAAGGGAGGGGGTGAGAGAGGGAAGGGGGGAGGAAGGGAGGGAGAGAGTATTATTGTTCAATAATATTCCATAACATTCATGTACCACAATTTACCCAACCATTCTCCAATTGATGGGCATCCACTCAGTTTCCAGCTTCTAGCCACTACAAACAGGGCTGCCACAAACATTTTGGCACATACAGGTCCCTTTCCCTTCTTTAGTATCTCCTTGGGGTATAAGCCCAGTAGTAACACTGCTGGGTCAAAGGGTATGCACAGTTTGATAACTTTTGGGGCATAATTCCAGATTGCTCTCCAGAATGGTTAGATTCGTTCACAACTCCACCAACACTGCATCAGTGTCCCAGTTTTCCCTCATCCCCTCCAACATTCATCATTATTTTTTCCTATCTTCTTAGCCAATCTGACAGGTGTGTAGTGGTATCTCAGAGTTGTCTTAATTTGCATTTCTCTGATTAATAGTGATTTAGAACACTCTTTCATATGAGTGGTAATAGTTTCAATTTAATCATCTGAAAATTGTCTGTTCATATCCTTTGACCATTTATCAATTGGAGAATGGCTTGATTTCTTATAAATTAGAGTCAATTCTCTATATATTTTGGAAATGAGGCCTTTATCAGACCCTTTAACTGTGAAGATGTTTTCCCATTTTGTTGCTTCCCTTCTAATCTTGTTTGCATTAGTTTTGTTTGTACAAAGGCTTTTTAATTTGATGTAATCAAAATTTTCTATTTTATGATCAATAATGGTCTCTAGTTCATCTTTGGTCACAAATTTCTTCCTCCTCCACAGGTCAGAAAGATACACTATCCTATGTTTCTCTAATTTATTTATAATCTTGTTCTTTATGCCTAAATCATGGACCCATTTTGATCTTATCTGATATATGTTAATGGGCCACCCAATTTCTTCCCATACTAATTTCCAGTTATCCCAGCAGTTTTTGTCAAATAATGAATTCTTATCCCAAAAGTTGGGATCTTTGGGTTTTCAAACACTAGGTTGCTATGTTGATATTCTCTTGTCCAACCTGTTCCACTGATCAACTAATCTATTTCTTAAATACCAAATGGTTTTGGTGACTGCTGCTTTATAATATAGTTTTAGATCAGATACAGCTAGACCACCTTCATTTGATTTTTTTCATTAATTCCCTTGAGATTCTCGACCTTTTATTATTCCATATGAATTTTGTTGTTATTTTTTTTAGATCATTAAAATATTTTCTTGAAAGTCTGATTGGTATAGCACTAAATAAATAGATTAGTTTAGGGAGTATTGTCATCTTTATTATATTCGCTCAGCCTATCCAAGAGCACTTAATATTTTTCCAATTATTTAAGTCTGACTTTATTCGTGTGGAAAGTTTTTTGTAATTTTGCTCATATAATTCCTGACTTTCTTTTGGTAGATAGATTCCCAAATATTTTATGCTGTCAACAGTTATTTTGAATGGAATTTCTCTTTGTATCTTTTGCTGTTGGATTTTGTTGGCGATGTATAAAAATGCTGAGGATATATGGGGATTTATTTTATATCCTGCAACTTTATTAAAGTTATGAATTATTTCTAATAGCTTTTTAGTAGAATCTCTGGGGTTCTCTAAGTATACCATCATATCATCTGCAAAGAGTGATAGTTTGGTTTCCTCTTTGACTACTCTTAATTCCTTTAATCTCTTTCTCGACTCTTTTCTAGGTTTTTTCCTAATACAATATTGAATAATAATATATAGTGGGCAACCTTCTTCCCCAGATCTTACTGGAAAGGTTCCAGTTTTTTCCCATTACATATATCTTACTAACGGTTTTAAATATATTCGCTATTTAAAAAAGTCCATTTTTCCTATACCTCAAGTGTTTTATTAGGAATGAATTTGGATTTTATAAATGCTTTTTCTGCATCTATTGAAATGATCATATGGTTTTGTTAGTTTGGTTATTGATATATCTATTATTAATGTTTCCAAATTAACCAGCCCTGCATTCCTGGTATAAATCCTACTTAGTCATAGTGTATTATCCTGGGGGTGATTTTCTGTAATCTTTTTGCTAATATTTTATTTAAGATTTTAGCATCAATATTCATTAGGGAGACTGGTCTATAATTTTCTTTCTCTGCTTTCAGCCTACCTGGTTTAGGTATCAGTACCATGTCTGTGTCGTAAAAGGAGTTTGGTAGGACTCCTTCAATCCCTATTTTTTAAAATAGTTTATATAGCATTAGAGTTAATTGTTCTTTAAATGTTTGGTAGAATTCACATGAAAATCCATCTGGTCCTGGGGATTTTTTCTTAGGGAGTTGGTTAATAACTTATTCTATTTCTTTTTCTAAAATGGGACTGTTTAGGATATTTACTTCTTCCTCTGTTAATCTGGGCAAGCTATATTTTTGAAGGTATTCTTCCATTTCATTTAAATTGTTAATTTATTAAAAGTTGGGCAAAAATTCCTAATTATTTCTTTTCCCTTCGTTAGTGGCAGTTTCCTTATTTTTAAGACTAAAATTTGATTTTCCTCTTTCCTTTTTTTTTTTTAATTTACTAGGGGTTTGTCTATTTTGTTGGTTTTTTCATAGAACCAACTCTTAGTTTTATTAATTAATTCAATAGTTTTTTTACTTTCAATTTTATTGATCTGTCCTTTTATTTTTAGAATTTCAAGTTTAGTGTTTGACTGGAGGTTTTTAATTTGTTCATTTTCTAGCATTTTTAGCTGCAAGCCCAATTCATTGACCTTCTCTTTCTCTATTTTATGCAAGTAGGCCTCTAGAGATATGAAATTTCCCCTTATTACCACTTTGGCTGCATCCCACACATTTTGGTATGATGTCTCATTATTGTCGTTTTCTTGGGTGAAGTTATTAATTATGTCTATGATTTGCTGTTTCACCTAATCATTCTTTAGTGTGAGATTATTTATTTTCCAATTATTTTTTGGTCTACTTTCCCCTGGCTTTTTGTTGAATGTAATTTTTACTGCATCGTGGTCTGAAAAGGATGCATTTACTATTTCTGCCTTATTGCATTTGAGTTTGAGGTTTTTATGTCCTAATATATGGTCTATTTTTGTATAGGTTCCATGAACTAATGAAAAGAAAATTATCTTTCTGTCTCCTTTTGTTTTCTGAGATCATCATTCTAACTTTTCAATATTCTATTTACCCTTTGACTTCTTTTTTATTTTGGTTTGTTTACTATTTCTGAGGTCAAAGGTTAAATCTCCCATATTACAGTTTCTGTCTTTTCTTTTGCGCTCTTTTAATTTCTCTTTTAAGAATTTAGATGCTACACCACTTGGTGCATATATGTTTAATATTGATATTGCTTCATTATCTATGCTACCCTTTAGCAAGATATAGTGCCCTTCCTTATCTCTTTTAATTAGATCAATTTTTGCTTTTGCTTGATCTGAGATCAGGATGGCTACCCCTGCTTTTTTGACTTCACCTGAAGCATAATAGATTTTGCTCCAACCTTTTACCTTTATTCTGCATGTATCTCCCTGCTTTGGGTGTGTTTTCTGTAAATAACATATTGTAGGATTCTGGCTTTTAAGTCATTCTGCTAACCGCTTCCTTTTTATGGGGGAGTTTATCCCATTCACATTTATGGCTAAAATTACCAATTCTGTATTACTTGCCATCTTGTTAACCCCTGTTTATGCTTTTCTCCCTTCTTTCCCACTTACTCCCCTTCCCAGTATTAAACTTGTGAGCACCACTTGCTTCTCACAGCCCTTCCTTTTTAGTATCCCCTCCACCCCGCCTTAGAGTTCCCCCTCCCACCTTACTCCTTTCCCTCACAGTTTCCATATTCCCTTCCACTTAGCTTATTCCTTCCCTTTTCACTTTTCCCTTCTCACTTTTCAATGAGGTGGGAGAAGTTTCACAATAAATTGAATATGTCTAAAATTTTTCTCTTAAAGCCAATTCTGATGGCAGTAAGATATCCACTATATTCATCCTCCTTCATTCTTTCTCTCAGATATAATAGGTTTCCTTTGCCTCTTTGTGAGATGTAGTACCCCCCACTTTACCCTTTTTCTGGTACAATGTCCTTTCCACCTTTAGTTTCTAGAACAAGGTATACATGTATTCTTTATACATCTTTATAGCAGAAAGATTTCTTTTTACCTTTTTAGGTTTCTCTTGAGTTCTATATTTGTTGATCAAACTTTTTGTTAAGTTCTGGTTTTTTCACAAAATAGGTGAAATTCGCTTATTTCGTTGAATGACCATCTTCTTCCCTGGAAAAAGATGCTCATTCTGGCTGGGTAAGTTATTTTGGGTTGCATACTGAGTTCCTTAGTCTTTCGGAATATCATATTCCAGGCCCTTTTATTTTTTAATGTGGATGCTGCTAGATCCTGGGTAATAGTTATTATGGCTCCTCTATATTTGAATTGGGTTTTTCTAGCCGCTTGCAGTATTTTTTCCTTCATCTGAGGGTTCTAGCATTTGGCCACTATATTTCTCGGTGTTTTGATTTTAGGATCCCTTTCAGTAGGTGATCGATGAATTCTTTCAATGTCTATTTTACCCTCTGTTTTTTATGATTTCTGGGCAGTTCTCTTTGAAATTTTCCTGGAAAATAGTGTCCAGGCTCTTTTTTTCATCATATTTTTCGGGGAATCCAATAATTCTCAGATTGACTCTCCTGGATCTATTTTCTAGGTCTGTTGTTTTCCCAAGAAGGTATTTCACATTTTTCTCCATTGTTTGATTTTTTTGGTTTTGCTTGATTGATTCTTCTTGTCTCCTCGAGTCATGCAATTCCATTTGCTCGATTCTGATTTTCAATGAAGTATTTTCTTCATTCACTTTTTTTTATATATTTTTCTAATTGTCCAATTTGTTCTATGGAATGTTTTTCCATTTCGCCAATTTTATTCTGTTTCCAGTTCACTAATCCTATTTTTCAAGGATTTGATTTCTTTATCCACTCTGTCTTTAAATGAGTGGAATGACTTCTCCATTCTCTCTTGCCAAGCCTCCCTCTCCTTTTCCCATTTTTCTTCTAGCTCCCTTGTGAGAGCCTTTTTAATTTCTTCTATGATATTCATCTGTGCTGAGGAACAGATGATCTCCTCCTGTGGGGATTCACCTGAAGATAATCTGCTTTTAGTCTCCTCAGGGTTTAGAGTCTGCTCTCTGTCCGCATAAAAGCTGTCGATCGTTAAGGTCCTTTTCGATTTTTTGTTCATTTTGTCAGAGAAGAATCAGTGACAAACTAGCAAAGAAAAAAAAAAAGGAAGAAAACCCCAAATGGAATCTGCTTTTTTGGAGGAGGGCCTGGGTGGCATTACCGAGCTTCCTCTACAGACTGCGGGGGCAGCAGTGAGGCACTAGCAGGACTGTGCTGCGCCTACGCTCAGAGACTCTGAGAGCGTGCTGAGATGCTGTGGGGGAGGGGTGGCCGGTCCCAAGAAACTCCAGCTGTTTGGGGTTGTATTCTTCACCCCCGATGTTTTTAGCTTCTCTGCTGGGCTACTGACTTGCTGCCAGAGCAAAATATCCAATCCTGTAGTGAAGCTCTCCCTGCAGAGACGGCTGAGATAACACCCCAACCCCCTCCGGTCTGCTCAGCTGTGAGCTGCCTGCCCTCAGTTTGTGCCCCATCTAAAACCGTTTCTGCCCTCAAGAAAAAAAACAAACCTTTCCTGGCCATTTCAAGGATGTCTTCTCTTGGTAACTATTTGTGGGTTTTTTTTTCAGTCAAGCATTAATTCAGAGGCTTGTCATGAAATGAGTTCTGAGAGAAAACGTGGAGCTTACACAGCTGTGTGCCTCCTCGCCGCCATCTTGGCCAGAAGTTCAGATATTAAATTCTTATCAAAGACATTTTGCATATAGTTGACAATGCCTATCCACATAGCATTAATTTTGTTCATGCAAAAGCTTTTCAATTTCATGCAGTTGAATTTATCTATTTTATCTTTTAATCGTTTATTTTTTGCTTTATAATTTGCCTCCATCCCTAGCTGTTAAAGGTATATTACCTATTGCTCTTTTAATGTCTTATAGTATGATCCTTATTATTCAGTTTATATATCCAGTTTGAATTTATTGTAAAATATGGTATAAAATGTCTATCTAAAGCTAAATTCTGTCAGGCTTCTTTCAACTTTTTAAATAGTACTTGTCAAATAGGGTGTTCTCTGTCAAATAAATAATTTGTGTTTATAAGTCTTCAATCAAAACTGATGGAATTATATAGGTTTATTATTTGTTGCCTGACTGAAAGATCAGCCACACCCCTTTTGGCCTTTGAAAATAGCAGATCTAAAGAGCCAGATAAACTATAGGAGGCCAGATCTTGAGAGTGAAAATCTCTTTGCTGTTTCTCTTGTATCTCTCCTGAAATCCTGTTGTAAGAAGTGGGTAGCAGCAGATTTTTTTTTCTATACCCCTTGTCTTAAAGGCAACAGAAATAAAGCAACATTAAGAATGATCACATCCAGAATCAAGCAGGTTCAGAGAGTTTAGCTGAAGCATTGAGTTGAAGGACAAAGAAAGGCAAATCCAACCTAGTAGAGCAAGACACATAGTAGATATTCTATACCTAAGAGGAGCAACATGAAGATACTATGATCTGGGTCCTCTGGCATCCCAGAGAAGGGAAAGCTATGTGTGCCAATATTACACAGATAGTAAGGGTTACAAAGCTAGAATTCAAACTTGGATCCCTTGACTCCAATCCCAGGTTTGGGAGGATTTGGTTTCTTAGAAGCCAAAAATAGTCTTTATCTATCTTTGCATGTGTGGTTTTTATTTAATTTAATCACTTTTCCCCAAAAAAGAAAAAAGTGAGAGAGAGGGAAAACCAAAATATTTTGCTTCTATTTGGAGAAGATATGACTGAGACAAGAAGTCCTATGAAAAGACCATTATCTTGGTCACTATAGTCTCCTTAGGGATGATCAGTTAAGCCTGGTTTCCAAAAGTGTTCATGTGATTTGAGATTCTGTCAATAGAGATATTTTGTTCCAAACACAAGTTTTTCACTGTCTTCTGCCTGCGGCAGACTCCAACTGTACTCTTATTATGTATAGATCCGGGAATCATATTATGCAAAGAGTATTGGATTCTCATAATTATACAAAACCAGTTCCTTATCTTTAGAAGATTGAAACAGGGAGGAGATTCAAAACTAGCCAAAAGAAAAGAAAGGAACATTCATCTATTAACCCAGGCACTATGCTAAGCACTTTACAAATATTATCTCAGTTGATCCTCACAACAACCCTTAGAGATTTATGTGCTATTACTACCCACATTGTACAGAGGAGGAAATTGAGACAGAGGTGAAGTGACTTGCCCAGGATGACATAACTAGTTAGTATCTGAGGTCATATTTGAACTCACATTTTCTTGATTCCTGGTATAGCATTCTATCCACCTATTTAGTACTACTTAGCTGCCTCTAAAAAGATTTAGAATTAGCCAAAAGAATTAGAGATATTTAGTCTGAACATGAGAAAATTTAGGGAAAATCTTGGTGCCAGTCTTCAAGTACTTGAAGGGCTGTCATGTGGAAAAGTATAATCCAAATATCTGTTCAGCTTGTCTTAGAAGGCAGAACAACAACCAATGGGTAGAAATTAAGAGAGAAATAATTATCGGCTCATTATAAGAAAGACTTTGGAAACCAGAATAGTGGTGTGGAAAGAGTACTCACTGGTTTGGGAGTCAGAAGTATTGGGTTCAAATCCTACTTCTCAAGCTCACTACCTGTATAGACTTGGATAAATCATGTAACTTTCTGCGATTGGATTTCCTCATCTTTAAAATGAGGAGGTAGGACTAAATGACCTCTGAGTTCCCCTCCAGTTCGAGGTCAATCATGATCTTAATAATTCTCATTGCCCTGTAATATTTGAGTAGTTATGTTTGGAAGCAGTAAGTCCCCTGGCTCTGATATTGTTTCAGTAGAAATTATATAATCACTTCTCTGGGATTTTATAGCAAAGATTCTTCCTCAGGTATAGACTGCATCAACAGATTTCTGAAGTCCCACTTGATTCTATGGTTCTGCAGTTGTCAAATTTCTTCTGTTGTTATTTCAATAGGTGGCAAGGGACTAATCCAAATATACTTGGATGCCAGGTGTGTGGTGTGACCCTTCTTCCTAAACCTCCTAGTGCCTGTTATAAAGCAAGAAAAAAACAAGGTTGGGGGGAAGGAGGGGAAAATTTAGAGCAAAAGGTTTTGCAAGAGTCAATGTTGGAAAAATAAAAAGCTTTAACAAAAAAAAAGAAAAAGAAAAAACAAGACCTAGGCTTGCAATCCTAAGGTAGGTTAACTATAAAAGTGATATTGGGAAACATAAGTAATGTAAAAATTTTAAAAAAGATCTATTTTTTTAGATGAAAGGCAGTCAAGTCGAAAAGCCATCTCAAAAGGTCATCCAGGGCCTTTTTGTCCTCAATGTGTAACATGCCCATCATTGAGCAATGTGAGCCAGAAGCTGCCAGTCTACATAAATTTCTGAACTTAGAAAACATCCAGTCACTTCCCTGGTACTTAAGGGCAAGACTTCTAAGCTGTGAGTAATCAGTAACCAGGCTTCCTCTTTCTGAGGTCATGGAGGCTTTCTCCATTTTTTTAAGTTTTTTTTTTTAATTTTCAAAACATATGCATAATTTTCAACATTCACCCTTGCAAAACCTTATGTTCCAACTCCTTGCAATTAGTCAAATATATGTTAAACATGTGTAATTCTTCTATACATATTTCCAAAATTATCATGCTACAGAAGAAAAATAAGATTAAAAAGGAAAAAATGAGAAAGAAAGCAAAATGCAAACAAGCAACAAAAAAGTGAAAATACTGTGCTGTGATTCACACTCAATTCCCCCAGTCTTCTCTCTATGTGCAGATGGCTCTCTTTATCACAAGACCATTGGAATTGGCCTGAATCACCTTGCTGTTGAGAAGAGCCATATATGATCATTTTTCTAAGATGGTCTTTAATTCACTGTACAATCATAGGAAGATAATTCCATTTGGGAGATTCTCAGTTTCTACATCTGTAAGAGTGACAGGGCATTATGGTGAAGTGAAAAAAGCATTTGGAGTGCAAATTCTGATCACCTAAGTGATGTAACTTGTTTCTTCTCTCAGTTTCAATTTTCTCCTCTGTGAAATGAAAGAATAGAACTAGAGGTGGTTCTTTCCAGTTCTAAATCTGTGATCCTGTGAATCCTACCTCCCAGGGCTTCTATGAGGAAAGTACTTTGAAAAACAGAACACTGAAGAAATGTGATCTCTGATTATCTAAAAGAACAGTTTATAATCAGAATACAGAGTAAGATTCAATAGTGGAATGGATAATGTTGAGGGTTGAGGGAGAAAACGGAGGTGTTGAATGCTTTGGACAAAGAAATAAAAGATGCCTAATCCTGGCAACCTTATCTGGTAAGACCCTGATGAAACAATTCTCTGGTCCTTCCCCTGGTCCTGTTCCCATCAATATTCTGATAGATCCAGTGGGATCAGTGTAGCTTTGTACCCAGAATTAATCTCATCAGAAGCAACTCTACAAAAAATAGAGTTACTACCTGATAGAGTGTGAATTTGAGACCAAGAGACTTGTCTCTTTTACTTACTCGCTGTGTGACTCTGGGAAAGAGAATTCTTTATGCAAACCTCTGTTTCCCTATTCATTAAATGAAAGAGTGACCCTGCTGATCTCTAAGGTACCTTCCATCTCTAACATTCTATTTATTAGAATGTTCTTCTGTTCTAAGGACTCTTTCAATTCTAATATTCTTGTTTAATATTCTATTCTATAGTCCTTTGCAATTCTTATGTTCTATGTTCTGATACTTTGTTCTTTAGTCTGTGGTTTGACTGATAAGTAATCTATCATTTAATCAATAAACATTTTTAAGGACATGCTATGTTTGAGGCACTATACTAAGTGCTAGGGATACAAACTAAGCCTCTCCAAAAAATGTTCCTATTCTCAAGGACCTCACAGTCTAATGGAGGAGACAATACAAAAACAAACAAGCTATATACAGGATATATTGTAGGCAATTGGCACAGAAAAGGCACTAGAATTAAGAGGGATCAAGAAGAACTTCATAAATAAATAAGAAAGGGCCTTTCACTAAAAAAGAAATGGTAAAATTCAGTTAACACTAAGATTTGATAAGAAAAATCATGGTCACCTAATGTCAAACTGATAGCAGTCCTTGGAAAACAAATGTTAGAAGCCTCTCTCACATAGGACAAGGCTTAGGGTATGTATTCTGCATGATATTTGTTTTTTTGGAGCTGAAAAAAGTAAGTAGTTTAATTAGCCTCCTTTTTATACTCTTTACCTAACAGATTGTTAGAATCATAAAAAGTCTTTTATGGTCTTCAACAAATGAAAAGCTAGCATTCCTCAGATAAAAAATTTATAAAATTTATAACTGTTTTATTACATTTCTTTTTTATCATATATTTACGTATAACAACTTTATGTTATATGTTAAATTGACCATTTTTAATTTTAAAACATTTACTTGATGTTTTCCCCAGTTATATTTAAAACGTTTTTTAACATTTGTTTTTAAAACTTTTGAGTTCCAGATTTTTCCCCTTCTGCCCACTCCAGCCCCCATTAAGAAACCACATGTGAAGTTGTGGGAAATATTTCTATAAAAGTCATGTTGTGAAAGAAAACAATCTCCTATCCAAAAAAAAACAAAAAACAAAAAACGAGAGAGAGAGAGAGGGAGGGAGGGAGAGAGAGAGAGAGAGAGAGAGAGAGAGAGAGAGAGAGAGAGAGAGAGAGAAAGTGTGTGCTTCAATCTTTTGAACTGACCATTAAAAAAAAAATTGGAAACACTTCTGAGCAAGTAGCATATAATCTTTGGCAAATGTATAATTTGGAATGTATAAATGATGGGCTATTAGGCGGGGTTGACTGAGAGGGCCTGAGGTAGTGATACAATTACTGCCTGAGCCCAACAGGAAATGGCACTGAGGGAGATCAATTTAATGTAATAGTCCCACCTTTTATGGAGGTTGTGGGTAGCCCCACCTAGATATGTTCAGTCAGAAATCTAAAGACAAGTTATATCAAACCTTTGAAGTTAAATTTCCACTCTAAATATATCCGTGGCTCATACCATCTTTGTTCAATTCTCCTTGAATTAAACCCACCAAAGCAACTGCCTCAGGTTGTCTTTCCCCTCACTCTTTCTTAATGCCATATGGCATCTTTCCTTTCATTCCCCTCATGGTGTCTTTCTCCTTCTTATAGCTAACTAACTCTTTTAGGGTGCTAAACTCTTCTATGAATTTAATCTTCCAATTAAGAGTATACTCAACCTCATAGGATGTTCCTTTTCTCCTGGTTAGTTGTGAGTTTCACTAGGGAACTGGTTTTTTCCACTGTTAATTGTTATATGCTCTTCCAACTCTATTTCGTATTTACCATACGTGGTGTCTATTGTATCTCTTCATTTTGCCTGTAACCTCTTTTTCTAAATATATCTACTTTTTGCCAAAAAGAATGGTCATTGTGAATTCTTCACATGACCAGATTTCAACAATTTGATGCCTATATCAATCGTATTATTTGATGCTAAAACCCAAACACATTAATTTCTATCCTGAAAAATCATTTGGAACTAGAAATTGCTCTCCTAAATTACATAATAAATACAATCATAATTCAAAAATTAGCTTATTATCTCTTTCTCTTACAAGGATTTTCTTAAGAAAATCACCAAGTTGACACATATACAGGCAACTCTCAATTACTTATGAGTATATCATCTTTTTGAAGGTTATCCAAATGTCACCTCTTTTTCAAGCTTCCAGGTACTAATGAGGAAGTACCCCAGGGGAAGGAGGTTAGCATTCCTAACTGAGTGGAGGCATTAGGACAAGAGAATATAAAATGCAATGATATACAAAGAGACAAGCTTGAAGACTCAAACAACTGAGTGCATCTACTCTCTTCCCTTTGTATTCTCTAATGGAAATTTTTCTCAAAGTTTTTTACTTCTTTTTGCTGATCTTTTATTCTACAATAATAGGAATTTTGGATTCAACTGCATTCGTTCAAAGAATTTGGTCTATCATTTTATAGAGTGTGACTGTAACTGCTGTCTGAGTGGGCTAAGGTGGAAGTGGAAGAAGAATGCGAGGGTTTTGTTTTTTTTTTTTTATGTTTCATGAAATTTTCAAAGCAAAGAAACCTGTTATCCTGGCTTGGTGTTCAAGAATACCATTCAGGAGAATATTTGAAAGAGCCATTTATTCTTTATATGTTTTGTAACTATTTCTAAAGACAGACTCAAACAGAACCTGGGACTTTTAATTAGACACTCTGTATGTTGGAAGCATTGTGCCAAGCACTGGGGATGCAAAGGAAGGAAACACCATCTCTGCCCTCAAGAAGTTCATGTTCTAAGGATGAGGTGGGGGGGGGGGGAGGACAGGCAAATAATTATGTATATATAAAATACAAACAAGACAAACTTGAAGTGCTTTCAGAGGGAAGAAAGGGGGAAAGGAGTGTTCTGCATTGGGAAAATCCTTCCACAGAGGGTGGAATTTGAGCGGTCTTCTATTTTTTCATTCAACTTTATTTTATTTTCATTTTTGAAATTCTCTCTCCCACCTCTTCTCCTCCAGTGATTTGCAAAAAAACCAAAATGACTGAAATCAGCTAGATATAGTGTGTGTGTGTGTGTGTGTGTGTGTGTGTGTGTGTATCTCAGAAAAATAAATGCCTGAATCAGCCAAGCCATGAAAACAAAATAAAACAAAACAAAAAAGTATCCTTCAATCTGCACTGGGTTCATCATTCCCAGCTGGAGGATGATGTTTATGTTTTATCATGAGTCCTCTGGAATTGTGATTGCTCATTGTGATCAGAGTTCTTAAGTCTTTCAAAGTTGTTTGTTTTATGATATAGTTATTTTTATAAATTGCTTTCTTGATTCTGCTCACTTGTTTTTGCATCAGTTTATATAAGTTTTGCAGGTTTTTTAGAAGCCATTCTACTTATCCTTTCTTATAACAGAATAGTATTCTCTCACATTTATATAATCATAATTTGTTCAGCCATTCTCTAATTCTTAGATAAACTTTCAGTTTTCAATTCTTGGCCATCAAAGAGTTGCTATAAATATTTTTATGCTTGGAGGTTCTTTTTCCTTTGTTATGTTCTCTGGGATACAGACCTAGTATCAGTATTGTTGGATCAAAGGATGTGCAATTTAATTAGGGCAGAGTTCCAAATTGCTCTTCAGAATGATTGGATATATTCACTGCTCCACCAATAGTACAATAATTCACCTGTTCCCCCCCCTCCCCCAGGACTTCCACTATCTGTCTTTTTTTGTCAACTTTACCAATCCAATGGGCATGTGTAAAGAACAGTATATTCTCTAAAATATAAAGTTCTCTGGGACCACGTTTCTTAGGGGGCTTCTGGGAGCAGCTTTAGTTTCAGCTCAGTAATAATCACCTCAAATGCAGCCAGGAGTTAAAGGTCCAAATCCTTTATTGTCTCCTTCAAAATGACCCAGTTAACTTTCTTAGAGGCCTATCTCTCTCCTTGGTTCCGAGAGCTCTTGCTGTTGGTCCTTTGTCTCTTCCAGCTTCTGCCTCTAGCTCCCTCTGAATCCAAAGTCTCCAGCCAGCACACAGGTGGAAGTTGGGATGAATCTGACTCTACCTCCAAGAGAGTGGACTTGTGGGCTTCTGTGGGCTTGTGGGAGCTCCTCCTTATATATGCTCTCTTAAAGGTGTGAACTCTAGTAAGTACTAAGTACATAAGCATTATCTTTATCGATTCCGGTGACTTAGTACCTTGTTTCAAGTTCTGGCCCATAACAGGAATGAAAAACAAAAAATTTCTCGGGCAGGTTTGTGGTTTTTGGAAAGTCATAGCAAAACTGACACAGGAATATTTAAAATATGTCTAAAAGTTTACAAATCTTAATGTTCTTCTCTCTTAATAGACACAATCTTTTTACAAGTCTGAAATTCTGGGATTTGTTCTTATCACCTACAATCAGCAACATTTCAACCCAATCCAGAATTCTCAACAAGATCCAGAGAAAAGCATGCCAGGAGGACAGAAGTCTCTGCTTTGGTTTTTAACCTGCATTACCTGGCTCCTGATTCTTCCAGCTGAGGGTGAGTCTCTTCGATCTCTATCCTGGGAAAGTTAAGCTGAAATCTGTCCCCAGTGAGTTCTCTGTCTGGTGCCAAGGAAGGAGACCAGAAGGGGACAGATAGGTAGAACAGATTCCCTCTTCTTGCCAGAAAACAGAAAACTCAGAATGAAAATCCCTAAGCTTTTCATAAGAGGTAGCAGTTCCCCATAGCTTTAAGATTTTGATGACAGAGAGTTAACTTGGAGAATAAGTGAGGAAGAGTGGGGAGAATGGTTGTGGAAGGGAAGAACTGGTGATAAACTCTAAGGGGTGACCAAAGCTAGGTAAACTCAAGGTATTTTTCAATACTATATGGGGTTGAATCTATAGTCTATATATAGTCTATCACATGCAGGAATACTCAAACTTTTTAAATAGGGGACCAGTTCACTGTCCCTCAGATGGTTGGAGGGCTGGACTATAGTAAAAACAAAAACTTTGTTTTGTGGGCTTTTAAATAAAGAAACTTCATAGCCCTGGGTGAGGGGGATAATCGTCCTCAGCTGCTGCATCTGGCCCGTGGGCCATAGTTTGAGGACCCCTGGAGTCTAAGATTACCTCTTTCTCTAATTTTCTAATTTTTTTAAGTTCTAAGTGCCTTTCTAGCTTTAACACTCCATTTTCCTAAGTTTCCATCAGCTTTAAAGTCTAAGGTCTTTTCTATCTCTGACATTCTAAATACCTTTCTAGCTTTGACAATTTATATTCTAAGGGCCCTTTCAATTCTGACATTCTAGGCTCTGAGACCTCCACCAGCTTTAAAAATCTTCAACCTCCAGCATTCTAAATGCCCTTCCAGTTCCAATTTCTTTGTTCCAAGTTCTCTTCCAACTCATATATTCTATATTCAAAGGGCCTGTGCAGCTTTAATATTCCATATCTAAAGTCCTGTTTCATTTTAAATTTCTGAGCCTACAAGTTTATGATTCTATAGTGGAGAAGTAGGGTTAGTTAAGGATATTCCCAATAAAGTTGACTAAGGGATGCCATCACAAGCTATACTGTGCTCCCTGCTAGAAATATCCATCAAGCTGAGGTCAAGAGAATTGCATGTCAAAACTTGATAGGAAGTGCTGGCCATGAATAACTCAGTTTGAATCAGGAACAATGCACAATACATGATATTCATTGTAAAGACAAGTGTAAATGCCTAGGGTCAGGAATGGTGTTGGGCAAGACTAATGAAGCCATCTATGCTTACAGGGGTAAATGATTACCCCATTAAGGCTATTGGATAGTGGCACTCCTTAGGCAATCAGGTGAGATTTTTTATCTTGCTAGCAAATCAGCCTTAACCAAGCTGACTGATCTTCTCTGACTGAGGCTGGCTAAATAGTGAACAAAACCATGGTTTTCTATAAAAATTTTGTTAAGGTATGGCTATGTGGAAAGAGAGGGGTTGGACCTTATCCAAAGTACATAAAGTGTGAGATCAGATGGTGTTTTGGGAGAAACTTAAGATTAACTTAATGAAACTTATGACTAGAAGGTATAACCACTGAATGACTACGAAACTAACATGCTTCTGGGGCAGCTAGATGGTGCAGTGGAAAAGAGTGCCCACCCTGAAGTCAGGAGGACCTGAGTTCAAATCTGCCCTCAGACAATTGATACTGCCTAGCTGTGTGACCCTGGGCAAGTCACTTAACCCCAGTTGCCTCAGCAAAAAAAAAAATAATAATAATAATAACATGCTTCCTTATATTAAAGCAGTTATTGTGGTAAGAAAGCATTGCTTACAGTTATATTCACATATAATATGGGAGGTTTAGGAATTTCCTCACACCCAACTGTTAACTCTTTTAATGAGAAAGGGAGAAGGGGGTCATAGGCTTCATAGGCAGTATGAATGCACTTGGAAATCTGCCAGAAAATACTTCATCAAGCATGAGGAAATTCCAGTTCTTCAACTGGCCATTTCCTACTGGATGAGGTTATAGCTAAAATCGATTTAATTAAGAGAGATAAATGAGGAAACTAAACTTATATGCATCAAATACTAGCATTTAAATTTTTTAAAGAAAAGTTAAATGAATTACAGATGGAGATAGTAAGTAGTATTATAATATTAGGGGATTTTAATCTTCCCTTTTCAGAACTAGATAAATTTAGCTTAAAAAATAAAGAAAGAAAGAAGTTAAGGAAGTGAACAGAATTTTAGATAAATTAGATATCATAGCTATCTGGAGAGGACTGACTAGAAATAGAAAGGAATACAAATTTTTCTCAGCAATTCATGGTACTTTTACAAAGATGGACCATATATTAGTGCATAAAACAAGAGTTTTAAATTAAAAAATTTTAATTAAAAGCAGAAAAATTAAAAGGATCCTCTTTGAATCACAATGCAGTGGGAATTGTATTTAACAAGGGACAAAGGAAACATAGATTGAAAACTATTTGAAGATTTAACAACCTAATCTAAAAGAATGAGTAAATTGACCCACACCTAAGATCATATACCAAGATACGGTCAAAATGGGTTCATGATTTAGACATAAAGAGTGATATTATAAGCAAATTAGAAGAACATAGGATAGTTTACCTCTCAGATCTGTGGAGAAGGAAGGAATTTATGACCAAAAAAAGCTCATTATTGAACACAAAATAGATAATTTTGATTATATGAAGTTAAAAAGTTTTTGTTTGAATTTATTTTCTCTCTAATTTTTTTTTCCTTTTTGATCTGATTTTTCTTGTGCAGCAAGATAATGATATAAATATATATGCCCATATTGGATTTACATATATTTTTACCATGTTTAACATACATTGGATTACTTGCCATCTAGGGGAGGAAGTGGGAGAAGAGGGAGAAAATTAGAACACAAGGTTTTGTAAGGCTCAATGTTGAAAAATTATCTTTGTATATGTTTTGAAAATAAAAAGCTTCAATAAAAAAATTAAAAATGACAGATAAAAATGAATTGGTAAATTAAAGAACAAATCATAAAAACAATAATTTCATTAAAGAGAATGACAATAATGGGACAACATATCAAAATTAAGCAATGATTAGAGAAAAATTTATATCTCTAAATGCTTATATTAATAAAGTAGAGAAAGAACAGGCTAATGAATTGGACATTAGAAAAAGCAAATTTTAAAACCTCAGGTAAATACTAAATTTGAAATCCTAAAAATTAAAGGTGAGATTAATATTATTGAGAGTAATAAAAGGCTTTGAATTAATTTTAAAACTCTAGGAGTTGGTTTTATTTTTTAAAATAGATAAATAATTGTTAATTTACTTTTTAAAAAGAGAGAAGAAAACCAAATCAGTAGTATCAAAAATGAAAAAAGTGAAAGCACCATTAATAAAGATGAAATGAAAACAACTATAAGGGGTTATTTTGCTCAGTCATGCACCTGTCAATATAAAAATTTAAGTGAAATGGAAGAATATTTACAAAAAATATAAATTGCCTGAATTAGAAGAGGAAATAGAATATCTAAACATATCAGTTTTAGAAAAAAAATTGAACAGAGTATTAATGAGTTTCCTAAGAGAAAAGCACAAAGACCAGCTATATTTACAAGGGAATTCTATCAAACATTTAAAGATCAACTAATTCTAATATTAAATAAATTATTTGGAGTAATAGGTAAAGAAGGAATCCTACCAAATTCCTTCTATGAAACAAATATGATACTGATACCTAAACTAGGAAGAATAAAAACAGAAAAATAAATTTTTCATTTCATTAATTTTATTAATGAATATGGATATAAAAATCCTAAATAAAATACTAGCTGGAAGATTACAACACTATATTATAAAAATTCTGCACATTCTGATCAAGTGGATTTTTATACAAGAAATGAAGGGATAAGGAAAACTATTAACATAGTTGATTATATCAATAATAAAAGTTTTTTTAAAAAAAACTATGATTATATCACTATGTACAGAAAAAGAAAGCTTCTGATAAAGTTCAATACTTACTTCTATTTAAAACATCTTAAAAATGTTGCTATCAATAAATTTTTTCCTTAAATTGATTTTTAAAAATGAAACAATTTATCTACAATCATCATCAAACATTATTTGTAATGGGAATAAACTAGAAACCTCCCCAGTAAGATCAGATATGAAACAAGACTGACCATTGTCAACAATATTACTTAATATTGTATTGGGAATCCTAGCAATAACAATAAGAGAAGAAAAAGAAGGAAAATTCCCTATTCAGAATAGAGAATGATAATATAACTATCTCTTTTTGTAGAAGATATACTTGGAAAATCCCAAAGACTCAACTAAAAAAATAGTTAAAACATTCATTAGTTTTTAGAAAAGTAACAACATATAAAATAAATTCACATAAATCATCAATATTCCTATATGTCACATACAAAACTCTAAGAGATAATGAAAAAAAAATCCCCAATTAAAATAGATCTAGAAAGTATAAAATACCTGGGAGCACAACTTTCAAAAACAAACCCAGAACTACATAAGCAAAATTATTTAAAAAAAAAACTTTATTAAATAAAAGCAGATTTAAATAATTGGAGAACTGTTAATTGTCCATGGGTAGGCAGGACTAGTAATAAAAATGACAATTTAACCCAAACTAATTAATATATTAAATCACCTTTTTTAACTGAATTAGGAAAAAAAATAACAAAATTCATTTGGGGAAAAAAATCAAGAATACCAAATAAGGAAAAAAAATTTTTAAGGAGATTTAGCAGTACCAGATCTTAAACTATATTATAAAACAATAATTATCAAAGCTATCTGGTACTGATTAAGAAATAGAAAGGTAGATCACTGAAATAGAATAGACATACAATTTACAGCAGCATATGAGCATAATAATCTTGTATTTGGCAAATGTAAAGACTTAAGATTTAGGGATAAGAATTCATCATCTGGTAAAAATTTTTGGAAAAATTGGAAAGTAGTATGGCAGAAACTGGACATAGAACAATATCTTACACCATTTACAAGATAAAGTAAAAATGGATACATGATCTAGATATAAAGAGAGATTTTGCAACAAAAATTAGAAGAATATGGAACATTTTACTTATCAGGTATATGGACAGGTGAATAATATATAAATAAACAATAGATAGAAAGTAACATATGATAATTTCAACTACATTAAATTTAAAAGGATTTGTATAAACAAAACAAATGTAGCCAAAATCAGAAGGAAAGCAGAAAATCAGGAGAGAAAATTTATAGAGTTTATCAGATAAAAGTCTCATATCTAAAATATGTAAAGAACTTTGTCAAATTTATATGAATATGATGTGATCTTGTGCAAGTCACTTAACTCCAATTTCTTTGCCAAAAAAAAAAAAAAAAAAAAAAAAAAAAAGAATACAAATCATTCCCCAACTGATAAATGGTCAGAGGATATAAGCAGGAAATTTTTCCAATGAAGAAATCAAAACTAAAAATGCTCAAAATCATTATTAATTAGAGAAATAATAATAGATTTGAGCTATCATTTTGCACCCATAAAATTGACTAAAATAATAAAAAGAGAAAGTAATAAATGTTGAAAGGGAATATAAAAACTGAAACATTAATTCATTATTGATGGAACTGTGAACTGATCCAACAATTTTGAAGAGCAATATGGAATTATGCCCAAAGAATTATTAACCTACCTATACCCTTTGACTCAGCAATATCACTACTTGGTCTATTTCCAAAGATGATTAGGGAAAAAGGGAAAAAATATCTATAGCAGTTGTCTTTGTGTTGGCAAAAAACTTGAAATTGTAGGGATTCCCATCATTTGAGAAATGGAGGAATAAGTTGTGGTATATGATGGAGATTGAATACCATTGTATTATTAGAAATGATGAGTTCTGTTTTTAGAAAAACGTGGAAAGACTTGTACAAAATAACGAAGAGTAAAATGAGCCAAACCAAGAGAAAATTGTAAGAGAAAACAGTAATAGCAACATTGTTTAAGGATGACTTTGAGCAAATGTGATTATTTTATTATTATAAATACCCAAATTAACTATAAAAATCAAATGAAGAAAAACACTAATTGAATACAGAGAAAGACCTGATAAGTAGAAGTATGTGTAGAACAATTTTACATATATATACATACATACATTTATATATATATATATATATATATATATACATATACACATACATACTTATTTGTATCTAATGGTAGTCATTTCTAGGGTGGGAACAAGAAGGGGAGGAAGGGAAAAAAGATATTATGATAATAATATATATTATATTATAATAATTTTGTTGCATATTTGAAAGGAATAGTGAATTGTGCCATAGTAGTCATTTCTAGGGTAGGAACAAGAAAGGGGGAAAGGAAAAAAGATATTATGATAATAATATATATTATAATATTATAATAATTTTGTTTGGAATTTGAAAGGAATAGTGAATTGTACAGAGTAGGTCTACAGTTTCATGTGCAATCATCTTTTTTATTGTACTGTTGTAGAAATGCTTGTATATTACATAAATTAAAAATAAAATTTAAAAATAAGGATATTAATAGAAAAAAAAAGTACTATCTATGTGGGGAGGGGAATTCTGAGAGGGAAAAAAACACACAGAGGAAAGAACCACTTCCTAGTTTTTATGGAAATTGAATTTCTGAAAGAATCTTTTTGTTCTATAGGACAAGAGGCTCCTGGGCCTGAAGTGATGACTCAGTTTGGTCGAGTCCGGGGGAAACAGGTCACTGTCAAGGGAACTGAGCATCGTGTGGATGTTTTCCTGGGAATCCCATTTGCCAATCCCCCAGTGGGAGCTGGGAGATTCTCTCCCCCACAGCCTGCTGAGCCTTGGGAGGGCATAAGAGATGCCACTACATTCCCTCCAATGTGAGAATAAACACAATAAAGAAGGCAGGACAGCATAATTGTGAGGAGGGCTGAGGCAACAGTTGAGTGTTCAATAGCTCAGAGAAGACCACAAGCTTCCTTTCTATACTGGAGGTGCTTGAAGCCAGGCCCCGGAAGTAGAAAGAAGTTGTCAATAGCTTTTGTAATAATGCTTAATGAGATTCTTCTGGTGTTGGGGGAGGCTCCAATTCTGGGTTGTGCTAGTGAGAATTTTATTGCTTCTCTAAGATGATTTTATAAGGGCTCTGTACGCCATAAAATATTATATGAATACAGGCCACTCATAGTGGACATTTAACAGGAGCTAACTTTCTTAAGTGATGTAAAAACCAGGCAAGAAGCAGGTATGGGAAAGAAATAAAATGAAGTCAAGAGCAATGGGTCCCACAAAGGAGCAGAGCTCTGTGGCAATCCCAATACTAGTGACTACTAATGTGATCTTTGGCAGATAAATTAACGACCCATGCTCATTTCCTCTTTTTTAAAGAAAGGGAATTGGACAAATATCTTTTAAGGTCACTTCCGGCTCTCAATCCAGTGAGATTATCTGAAGTGTCTTTTTTGAGACCTCTTATTCCAAGTAGGTGGTTCCCACTTGTTTCAAAGAATTTCTATAAAATCTATTCCTGCCTGATTTTCCTTTTCCTCATGAAGGTGTTTGCAGGAGGTAGAAAGGACAGAACTTATGAAAAACACTTTAGATGGGAAGCAGCAACTCTTCCCAATATCTGAAGACTGTCTCTATCTTAACATCTACACCCCAGCCTCCAGACACAAGAAGGCTAAGTTACCTGTAAGTAATGCTGCTTTTATTTTGAAACCTCTGGACTGAAGAGATAGAGCACTGGGTCTGGAATTCAGAAGATCTCAGTTCAAATCCAGCCTCGTATGTGATATAAGTCACTTAACTTCTATTTCTTACTTTCCTTATCTGTAAAATGAGGATAATTATAGCATCTGCTCACAGAATTGTTGCGAGGATCAAATGAGATGATATTTGTACAACACTTACCATAGTGCCAAGCAAATAGTTGGTGCTTAATAAATGCTTGTTCCCCTCCTCCCAACCCCTTCCCAATTTCTCTAGGTCGAGGGCATCATCATCCTCCCATGTCATCCTAACTTTGATGTCCTCCTTGACTCCTTACTTGTACTCACCTCCCCATCTGTAATCTGTTGTCAACTCTAACTTTGTAACATCTTTCCTATACCATCCTGCCCCACCTCCTCCTCTGATACTGTTACCGTCTTGGTAGTGACAGCCCTTCATCTCCTTATTCTAGGATTATTCACATCACCTTCCCTTCTCCCAGTCTCAAGATTCTCCTCACTCCCACCCATCCACCAAAAGCACAAATCTGATGGTGATCTCTCCTACTTAGTAAACTCCAGTGACTCCCTATTACCTCCAGGATGGAATATAAAATCCTCTGTTTAGCTGATAAAGCCCCTCCACCATTCTCACACACATTTAATCTCTTCCACAAAGTCTACAATCAAGAGACACTGGCCTTTTCCCCCGTTTCCTGTTTCTCCAATACAGCTCATTGTCTCTCAACTGCATACCTTTTCACAGGTTGTCCCTCATGTTAACCATGCCCTTCCCCAGTCTCAGTCTTCTGTCTTCCCTGATGTCTATAAGACTCAGCTCAAATCTCATTTTCTGCAAAAGGTCTTTTCAAGCTCTTCTTTCCCATCCCCAAACATACAAATTGCTTTCTTTCTCAAGTTACGTATATTTTATGCTTGATATATTTTCTATGTGTAATTAATTTTTTTGCATATTGTCTCCCCGATTAGAATGTGAGTTTCTTGAGGGTAAAGACCGTGTATTTGTCTTTCTTTGTACCCCTAGTGCTTAGCACAATGCCTAAGACTTAGTAAGTACTCAAATGCTTATTGACTGACAGACTAAAATTAATATTCTATCCTTGTCTTCAGAGTTGCTGGACATAAGAGAGGGCTAGAATTTCTAGCATTGAAGTCAAGGATTCCCCAAAACAAGATTCTTCTTTGGATTTCAAATCCCCTAAGGAAAGTTTTTCCCATGCTGGATCAATTCCTCATTTGGAGACCCTGGAGCTTAGCAAAAGTTCTTCCTCATTTCTCCCTACATTGATTTTGGGAATCATGAGGACAGATGCCTGGGTTTTTCCCTTCCTTAGAGGCCTACCATGCTAATCAAGGGGAAGTTGACCAGCGATGGGAATACTTGTTTTAGGGATCTTTCAGCCCAGTCAATAAGAAGGAATCTTCCTTAGAGTTACTATAGATTTTCCAGAGATTGTTTCCAAGATGTTGCTACCATCAGTGTTCCTTTTAGGTGATGGTTTGGTTCCATGGGGGATCATTTGTAATTGGAACAGCTTCCTCATATGATGGGTCACCTTTATCAGCCTATGAAGATATTGTGGTGGTAACAGTACAATACAGACTGGGATTCCAGGGATTTTTGAGGTGAGAATGTAACTAAGGTAGTTTTGTGATCTTGGGCAAGGCCATTCCCCAATCTGGGCCTCAATTTCTTCATATGTAAAATGGAGGGGTTTGGACTAAGTGGTTTCTAAAGTCTTTAGTGGTGTTAACATTCAATAATTCCATGAACCCTAGGGAGACCCAATTGGCACTCTGACAGAAACACAATATCTGAGTACTTCATTTAGTCCAGTTCCTATCTTGACAAAAAATCCTTTCAACAACATCCCCGGCAATGGTTATCCAGTGTATCCTTGAAGATGTAGAGTGAGCTACCTCCCCAAATAATCATCGGAACATTAGCAAATTTTCTAAGTATTAGTAAATTCTTTCTCATGTTGAATTAAAATCTACCTCTCTACCTCCTCAGTTCTGTACTTATACAAACTGGTTTTTTAAATCCAAGTACAGAATTTTATATTTGTCTCTATTCAATGTTATCACATATCTAGACCACCATTCTAACTTTTCTACATCTATTTAGAGCCAGATTTGATCTCCCAATATGTTAGGTATGCTTTCAAGATGCCTGACATTTGCAATTTGACATGCATTCCTGATGTTTTTATCTAAAACCTTAATGAATATAAGTCTTCCTAGCAGGCAGAAGCTGATCTCATTCTCCCAGCTGTCCCTTTGGCTTTCAGCACTGGGGATAAGTTTGCACCTGGTAACTGGGGATTCTTGGATCTGGTGGCTGCTTTACAATGGGTCCAGAGCAACATTGTTCACTTTGGAGGAGACCCCAACTGTGTGACCATCTCTGGACAATCTGCAGGAGGAATGTGTGTCTCTGCACTTGTGAGTTTGCAGATGATTTCCCCATTGGGGCAAATGTAGCATGGTATAGTAGAAAGAGCACTGGATCAGAAAGCAGAAAAACAGAGATCAAATCATGACTTCACCATTAATTGACTATAGAATGAGGAAGCTGGGCTATAGGTCTAATATTATTTAATTCTAATTCAGGTGACCAGCCTGATTTCCAATATTCCCTTAACTGTGGATGCTCTTAAACTAGAATTCTTCCTGTGGAGTATCTGTCTCTTGGATTTTCTCTTTCTCATTCCTTGTAGGTGCTGTCTCCTATGACCAAAGGTCTATTCCATAAAGCCATTGCACAGAGTGGGGTTCTCACCATGTCAGGTATAGTCACAGACCACCCTCAGCACACTTTTCAGGTAAGTATTTGGCTTCTTATTCTTCAAAGATTATTGTCTAAGAGATTCAAATCCATTTTAAAGAGGTCTCCTTAGATTAGATCTCAGAGGTTAGATCCAATTCCACAGGTTTGATTGATTCCTCTTTTAGGGGTTTTCTTGTCAAAGATACAAGAGTGGTTTGCTATTTCTTTCTCCAGCTCATTTTACAAATGGGGAAACTGAGGCAAATAGGGTGAAGTGACTTTCCCAGCGTCATACAACTAGTAAATATCTGAGACTGGATTTGAATTCAGCTCTTCCTGTCTCCAGATCCAGCACTCCAACCACTGCACTACCTCGCTGCTCAGGCAGGCAAGATAAATATCAGTTTATAATCAATGATGGAGATTTCAGAGTTCAGCATCATGGAGCTGGCACAATTAAAGATGGGTAGAAAGGGGAAGAGTTTGAAAGTCATAAGATGGAGAAAATGTAAGTTAAGCAGAGTTCCCCCCGCTTGGTTGTACAAAGAAATTAAAAGGGAAAAAATATAGAAAAAGCTTACTTTGTGCCAGACATTTTACAAATATTATCCCATTTGGTCCTTGTATCCTCCCTGGGAAGTAGGTACTACTACTGTCCCCATTTTACAGATGAGGAAACCAAGACAAATATAGGTTGTGACTTACCTATCCATAATCACACAGCTAAAGAGTGTCTATAACTGGATTTGAATTCAGATTTTCCTGATCCCAGGCTCCATTCTTTTTTTTTTTTTTTTTTTTTTTCCTGAGGCAACTGGGGTTAAGTGACTTGCCCAGGATCAGCTAGGAAGTATTAAGTGTCTGAGGCTATATTTGAACTCAGGTACTCTTGTCTTCAGGGCTGGTGCTCTATCCACTGCGCCACCCAGATGTCCCCAGCTCCATTCTTTATCCATCATACTACCTAGAAAGAACATAGCACCAATATGGGTTCAACTCAACATAAGCACCTGTGGCATGTTCTCTCTCCAAACTACTGGGGAGTGGGGAGAGGGGGAAATAAGAGGCATTGGTAAATTCAGGACACATGACTGTGTTGGGGTGGGGGACAGATCCTTAAAACTATAACTAACCTCACAGATGACATCAATTCTGTAGCCTAACTTCAGCAGATGTCTTTATATTGAATCAATATTGAGTCCATATTGAAAAAGTCAAAGAGTACTTATAAAATGATGTAAAGTAACAAAATAGATAGTATATTAAACTTGGAGTCAGAAAACCTGAGTTCAAATCCAGCCTCATACACTTAGTTGGTCTTGCCCTGGGCAAGCCATATAACTTCTCTTAGTCTCAGTTTTCTCATCTATAAAATGGTCTTTATCTAAAATTGAATAATAATAGTCTCTATCTCACAGGGTGATTGTGAGGATAAAATGAGATAACATAGGAAAAGTTCTGTAAACCTTAAATCACAATGTAAATGCTAGTTGCTATTATTGTTATTATCCCAAGATTACAAGGATTGAGTTGTACTTAAAAGATACTTTGTACAGGGAGCATGCCTTTCTGAGCTCCTGGCTTGGTCAAGAACCTGCTGTTCCTGTTTCAGGCTATGTTTCTATCTTTGATTAGGACCTAGATCCTTTTTTTTATTTTTAATAATATTTTATTTTCCCAAATACATGCAAAGATAGTTTTCAACATTAATCTTTGTATTCTAAATTTTTCTCTTTCACCCTCTCTCCCCAAGACAGCAAGCAATTTGATATAGATTAAATATGGGCAAATCTTCTAAACATATTCCCATTCCCAAAGTCCCATCATGCTGCACAAGAAAAATCAGATCAAAAGGGGAAAAACATGAGAAAGAAAAAACCAAGCAAACAAACAATAGCAACAACAACAAGATGCAAATACTATGCTCTGATCCACAATCAGTCTTCATCATTCTCTCTCTGAATGAGGATGGCTCTCTCCATTACAAGTTTACTAGAATTGTAGGGCCTAGATTCTTCTCTGAGGCTCTAGCTTTAAGTAAAGGTAGAGCTTTAAGTAAAGCTGTCGATGTGGTTTTAGCTCAGGCCAAGGCAGACAACTTCAGGCCAGGTCAGCTTGGACTCCCACATCCTATAATGGTACAAGGTCTACAATCATGTCTACTCTTAAGCTGGAAAATAACGGTTTGGTTATGTATACTTATTGTGTATCTAATTTATACTTTAATATTATTTAACATCTACTGGTCATCCTGCCATCTGGGGGAGGGGGTGGGGGGAAGGAGGGGAAAAATTGGAACAAGAGGTTTGGCAATTGTCAGTGCTGTAAAATTACCTATGCATATAACTTGTAAATAAAAGGCTATTAAAAAATAAAAATAAAAATACTCTTAAGCTGGGCTAATCATTGATTATTGTTGGAGAAATCAGTGAAGTGTTTCCTGAGGCCCATGGGGATATGGAAAAAATGCTGGATTTCTCATTATAAAACCCAAATGGGCATCCTCTGTAAATCACTTTGTGGACATTGTGAAATCACTCTGAGGTCCCATTTCTTCATCCTTAAAAAGGACAAGAGGTATACCTCTTTGTTGTTGTATTTGATCCTTCATTCTCAAAGAGGATCAGTAACATGATAGTGATGTCTTAACTTGTGAATTAGTTGGATTTAAGTAAATCAGAACTGTGTAAAGTCATCAGCTTTACTCTGTCTCCAAAGTCATAGAAGTTCAATGACAAGACAAAAGTCAAGATGACTGGCAATGCCCTTGATAGAGAAGTGATAGAGCCAAAGTACAGAGTAATATATATATATATATATATATATATATATATATATATATATATATATACACATAAAGAGAGAGACAGAGAGAGAGAGAGGCAGAGAGACAGAGACAGAGAGAGACAGAGACAGAGAGACAGGGACAGAGAGAGACAGAGACAGAGACAGAGAGAGAGAGAGAGAGAGAGAGAGAGAGAGATGGCCAATGCCAGAATTTATTTTGCTTAACTATGAATCTTTGTTGCATGGGTTGGGCTCCATCTCCCCCCTCAAAATTGAGGAAGAAAATAGGATTTCCTATTCCTCCTATTCCTAAAGGAAGTACATTATTGTTAACTGAAAAAAAAATCAAATAAATAAATGAAAGGGAGGGATTAGGCTAGAAGACCTTTAAGGATCTCTCTTGACCTAAACAAATGATTTTTTGATCCTCAGCAAATTTTTCCCAATGGCTAATATGCCTTAGAATATTTGGCCCTGAATTTTCAAAAACTTGTTTAAATTTCATGACAATCTTTAGAAAGCTTGAACCAATGGCAAATGACCTGGAGAAAATTTGATCTAGACTTTGAGGTAGGGGGCAGGGCAGATGGGGCTGGAGAACTTGCCCAGTCTCCTAAATCTTTTAACTAGGAAACAGAAATCTCCTCAGTCCCTTCTTTTGATACCTATAAATTTTTGTTCCTTTGAAACCACCAGGAGATTGTTTGCCTTTTTGGCTGTGAAGGTTCCAACTCAGCTGCTTTGTTCCAGTGCTTACAGAATAAAGAAAACATGATATTCAACAGGAAATTCTCAACCGTGAGTTTGCTTCTTCTGGGAATAGATGTTTCTGGTATAACTGATGGACTGTACTAGGTTGAATTCAAAGATGCCTATTCTCCTGGCAAAAGATTGAGATCCCTCCCTTCCTTTCCATTGTCTCTAAAAATCAAGGAGAGATTTTTCCTCTATTCCATCTAGAACTTTGGTCCACAGAGATCATGGTGTTCCAGACTAAGCATAAAAGATGACTCTGAAATGAATTGATCGCCAGATGGGAAGGTGTTCATTGGAGTTCAAAATCCAGCTCTCTAAGTTTGAGCTATCTGCCCTGGCTCATGGCCAAACAAGGACATGGGTTCAGAGCACCAATCCAACTAAATACTCATGCCCTTCTTCAATATTTAATGATGAATTCCTAAACCAGAGGCTAAGTCTGGCATAGATACTGAGTTGACTAGAACTTTGCCTTCCAACATTTTGGTCTTGAAGAAGGAGAGTAAATACGAGAAACAGAGATAAGGAAGATCGAATTATTTTCCTGGAGGAGTCATAGGAAAGTGAAAAGACTGGAGCAAGTTGGGGAACCTTCCTTAGTGAACATGGTCCTTTATCTGTCAAAGAATCAGAAACCAGATGCTTGAACAATGGTAGATCCTTCTCCAAATAGTTTCCTTTACCTCTTTGAGAAAGAAGAACCAAAAGTATATACCAGAAAGAAATATACTGAGATCAGCCATCAAAGAAAATCCTAGACAAGGAAGAAACTTTAAGAAACAGATCATAGAATGCAAAGATGAAAAGCATCCTAGAAACAAAAACATGAAATTTGTCAGAGACTTTGAACAGAATGCTTGGACACAGATCACAGAATGATAAAGCTGGTAGAGGCTTTTGAACATGAAAAATCAGGGCCAGAAGGGACCTAGTCAAACCCAATCCCATTTTATAAATGAGGAAACTGTGTCCAAAAGAAGGGAAATTACTTTTCCAAGGTCTACAGCAAGTTAAAGATAGATGTAAGATGAAAACCCTAATTTCCTGATTCCTGATCTTATATATATAAATCCAAAGTGAAAGACTAATTCACCAAAAAAGTATCTTCTTCTCTTGTAGCTACCTTTTGTCCCAGCCACTGTGGATGGTGTTTTCTTACCAAAGTTCCCAGAAGAGCTCCTCTTAGAGAAAAAATTTCCGAGAATTCCCTATTTGCTTGGAGTCAACAATCATGAGTTTGGTCACATGATACCTTCGGTAAGATCACTTCAATGCCTTGGCAGAGGAGTGGGGAGGGAGACTGGACCATGATTTCATTGGTAACAGTCCCTCAGAGAGGGACACCTTCTCTACCAATGCATACTGACATCCACTTTAAAAGTGAAAATTTCTGGGTTATATGGAAAGAGAAAGTTATTCTCCAGGAATTCAAAGACACTACTACTGTCAATGTCTATAAAGGTAAAAGAAATAGATTATCCTGTGACAATCACAAAAGGGTCTTTCTCTTAGTCATTACTGGCAAGGTTCTTATCAGAATCCTAATTAATAGACTGATTCTTCATCTTGAAGATGGTCAAATACCTAACAGCCAAAGTGGCTTCAGAAAGGACTGAGGAACATTTAATATGGTATTTGCTGCTCATCAACTCTGGGAGAAATGCCAGGAACACAACAGAGGGCTGTATACAATATTCATCAATCTGATCAAAGTCTTTGATTCCGTAAGTTGTGAGGGCTTGTGGGAAATTATTTCAAAATCTGGTTGCCTAGATAAGTTCCTCAGTGTTGTAGGCCAATTTCACAGCAGCATACTTGCCTGGGTTTTAGATAATGAACAATTCTTTTTTTTTATTTTTTAAGGCAATTGGAGTTAGGTGACTTACCCAAGGTCACATAGCCAGGAAATATTAAGTGTCTGATGCCAGATTTGAACTCAGGTCCTCCTGACATCAGGACTGGTGCTCTATCCACTGCACCACTTAGCTGCCCCAATAATGAGTAATTCTCCTGTGGCAAAGAATGGAATTTATTTACACTGAGAAGACAGCTTGCTAGGAAGACAGCCTTCTTAGGGGGCATGATCTTGTTATATACATACATATATATATAGCAAAGGTGGGTTACACTGTGAAGAAAATATCTTCAGCAATGGGCAAGACCATGTTAGGACTTCTGCAAAGATTTGGGGTTCAGAGTTGCCTTTTATTTAGCCTTCTGAGGCTCTTGGGCTCATAAGCTGGGAGCAGTTTAAGGGACTAATCTCCAATTCAATAGAAGGTGGTGATTATGCCCCTGGTCAAGATCTTCAATTGAATGAGACCAGTTAACCTGGAAAGGGTGTTGTCTGGGAAAGGTGTGCTTTTCTCAGGGAAGAGCTAGAGACCCAAATCACCCTTCCCCAAGAGATTAAAGGGGAAACAGTTTCAGGGCACCCCCAAAGGTTAAAGGGGACACAATTTACATCAGATCCTTCAAAATTGCCTTAGATTTTTATACTGATCAAATAGGTAAGGCATTCATTGTTGATCATTATATGATATTATTGCCACTATGGACAGTGTTTTCCTAGTTGTGATCACTTGATGTTACATTAGTTCACGTAAGTCTTTCTAGGATTTTCTGAAGCCATCCTGCTCCTCATTTCTTATAGTCAATAATATTCCTTCATAATCACATAGCACAATTTGTTCAGCCATTTCCCAACCGATGGGCATCCCCTCAATTTCCAATTCTTTGCCACCGCAAAAAGAAATGACATAAATTATCTTATAAAGGTAATTTTCCTTTTTTAAAAAAAATCTCTTGGGATATAGACCTAATAGAACAATTGCTGGGTAAAAGAGTATGCAATCTTATGGCTCTTTGGACATAGCTCCAAAATGCTCTCCAGAATGGTTGAATCAGTTCACAACTTCACCAATAGTACATTAGCTCTCAATTTTCCCACATCCCCTCTGACATTTATAATTTTCCTGTTCTATCATATGAACCAATCTGATAAATGTGAAGTGGTTCTCAGAGTGGTCTTAATTTTTATCTCTCTAATCAATTGGGATTTAATAGTGATAGTTATGTATAGTTTTGATTTCTACACCTGAAAATTGTCTGATCATATCCTTTGATCATTTCTAAATTGAAGAATAGGTTTGTTTTTATAAACTTGATTCAGTTCTCCATACATTAGATAGGCAAGGAATTTATCAAAGAAATTTGCTGTAAATTTTTTTTCTCACAGTATAATCTTACTTGAAATATTTCTCCCAGATGCTAAATTCTGTCTCAGTAAGCAGAACTAACTCCCACTTAAGACTCTTGGTGGCAGATTATGTTAAAAAGAAAGGGAAAAAACCCTATAAGATATCTTTTCTCAGTGATTTCAATTGTGGTCATATTGGGATTACAAAGATAAAGCCAGATAATCAAAGAAAGGAAAACTTTTTCCTAGTTTGCAGAACTGCTAAAAATATCTTAGTAGATTTTTGAAAGTTTGGAAATTAAGTAATTTGAAAATTAATTATTTTAAAATTACAGGAGAGAACTCCTGGGATTTTGGTTGATTCCAGGAACTCATCCCCTTCTCTTTGCCCTATCTGATAAGACACTTTGTCCTATCTGATAAGACACTTCTTAACAAATGCTGATGTTTTAAGGTAATTCTGTAAAAGTTTTGGATTTAAATAGCCCTTAGATAATTTGCTCCCTAAATATTAATATTAAATATTGTTTTAGCAGAATGAAGGCAGTTAGCTAGAAATTAATATCAAAATGAAGAAAAAAGATGATCTGCACTTTACAATTTAAATTTACCTAGAACTTAAATCCTTCTTGACCACAAAAAGAAAAGAGCTTGTCTAAATCAGAGAGAAACTTAAAAATGAGCACAATTTAATTGAAGGAAAATGATTTAAACCAAAGAGAGATCTATAAGGAGGGAACACTAGTCTATCCCCACCATCACCGGGACCCAGACTTTCTTGTAGATAGTAGGATAGATATTCATAATGATGAGAAAGGGTGAGGTGACTAAGAATGCCTTTGGGAAGATTCAAGGTTTATGTAACAGAATTAAGAAACAAGGTCACAGAAACAAATAAGAAACCGTGAATTTTGTAAACTTATCTCGGATTCTGTATTGGGTAGAAAATGAAATGACTAAGGAAATGGCTTTAAGATTCAAAGTTTACTGATTTATTGAGCAATGTTGCAATTGCATACATATTTGGACCAAATCTCCTCACTTTGACACTGGACCCTTGAATACAAGGGGAGACAGAGTTGTTTTTTTTTTTTTTCACATAAAAACAATTAATCAAATAAAACCAGTTTGGTGTCCTGTTTTCTATTTGAAGGAAGGAAAACATTAGGGATTTTCCAAGTTGAGAGAAGGAAAGGAAACAAGGGCAATTTTCTAAAATCAGAAAAAGAGATGTTCCTTCTTCCCAGGTGTCAGTAAAAAAGATCAAAGGAACATGGAAACAATAACTGAATTTGAATTCTCCTCTGCTTCTTATAGATTGTGTAACCCTGGGGGAAAAAATCCTTTCTTCACCCCCAGTCTTTATTTTCCCCTCAAATAAAAAGAATCATTCATTCCTTAATTCTGGGGAATATGAGGGACCCCTCTGCCATCATAACAATTTCCAAATAGTATCCATTAATTAATAAAACACATGATATCAAATAACTATTCTGCATGCTATTCTTTGAACCTTCAAATAATTCATTGAGATTTTTTGTTTTATTGGTTGGTGGAGGTGTGAACGAATCCAACCATTTTGGAGAATAGTTTGGAACTATGCTCAAAAAGTTATCAAACTGTGCATACCCTTTGATCCAGCAGTATTACTACTGGGCTTGTATCCCAAAGAGATTATAAAGAAGGGAAAGGGACCTGTATGTGCACGAATGTTTGTGGCAGCCCTCTTTGTAGTGGCTAGAAACTGGAAACTGAATGGATGCCCATCAGTTGGAGAATGGCTGAATAAATTGTGGTATATGAATATTATGGAATATTATTGTTCTGTAAGAAATGACCAACAGGATGATTTCAGAAAGGCCTGGAGAGACTTACACGAACTGATGCTGAGTGAAATGAGCAGGACCAGGAGATCATTATTTACTTCAACAACAATACTATATGATGACCAGTTCTGATGGACCTGGCCATCCTCAGCAAGGAGATCAACCAAATCATTTCCAATGGAGCAGTAATGAACTGAACCAGCTACGCCCAGAGAAAGAACTCTGGGTGATGACTAAAAACCATTACATTGAACTCCCAATCCCTATATTTATGCCCACCTGCATTTTTGATTTCCTTCACAAGCTAATTGTACAATATTTCAGAGTCTGATTCTTTTTGTACAGCAAAATAACGGTTTGGTCATGTATACTTATTGTTTATCTAATTTATATTTAAATATATTTAACATCTACTGGTCATCCTGCCATCTGGGGGAGGGGGTGGGGGATAAGAGGTGAAAAATTGGAACAAGAGGTTTGGCAATTGTTAATGCTGTAAAGTTACCCATGCATATAACCTGTAAATAAAAGGCTATTAAATAAATAAAGAAAGAAAAAAAAGAGATTTTTTTGTTTTAAAATCATCATCACATCCAAATATAGCAGGATCAATGAAATCAATTTGATCAAATGAATCAGCAATTGTAAAAGATCAAATGAAATAGCAACTGTAAAACTTTTAGCAGTGCCTTACACATAACAAGCACTTATAGAGATATCAAATGTCATTATTACAATTATTCTTATTTGAGAAAACTGTACATTTATTGTACAAGGACAATTTTTCAGGCTGTGCAAAGTACAATTTCCTTGAATTAAAGCTCTGGATTTATCTAATCCAATTCTCATTTTATAAACGAGGAGATTGAGTACAAAAATATTTATTTATTATGCTGAGTCATTAATGCCATTATGGGTAATGCTGATTTGCACCTTTGAGAGAAAATATTACTATTTGGTTGGTTGTTTTGTGAGGCAATTGGGGTTAAACGATTTGTCCAGGATCACACAGCTAATACCTGTCAAATGTCTGAGATTGTATTGGAACTCAGTTCCCCCTGAAGCTAGGACCAACTCTATCCATTGCACCACCTAGCTGCCCCTGTATGCATAAAACTTTTCACAATGCTATATTTTAGGGATTTAGTGACCTACAGATTGAGAACTATTAGATTAAACGTCTTCTATGTCCTCTTTTAAGTCTAAAATCTAGGAGTTCAAAGAAGGGAATATTTTAAGTCGTTCTTCCTCAGTCCTTTGGTGAGCAATATCAGGAAAGCAATTCCTGGTTATCTCAGCTGGTTATCCAGGGGTGAGGAAGTTGAATCAATACATCGAGGATGCTGGATGTGCCTTTGGAGATAGGTGGCAGGTGTGGGTCTTAGCTGCTCAGTCTTAAGGCATTGTTCCCCTTAGATGATTTTTTTCCCATTTATTTTTTTTCATTTATTTTGAACTTAAATACAAAAAGGGAAAAGAACATTTCAGTGTATATAGCACAAGATAAAAAGACGATTCAATATAAAACTATGAAATTTTATTTCACAATTTACTATTTTTGAAAAACTATGTAATAAATACTCTATTTTGTTTTAAAATCTACCTTGTTTTTCCTGTACTTTCTTCTCAGTTTTCATTTTTCTCTGCTGTGCACTTTTTTCCTCCCTCCCTCCTCACCCCACCGTAGAGAAGGCTACCATTAGATAAAAATCTCCCTCTTCCCTCCCTCCCTTCTTTTCTTCCCTTCTCTCTCTCTCTCTCTCTCTCTCTCTCTCTCTCTCTCTCTCTCTCTCTTTTTCTCTCCTCTTCCTCCCTCCCTACATATACATACACATGTGTGTATATATATAAATATGCATGTATGTATATAAAAACATACTCTACATACTTCTATTTATCCATTCTTTCTATGAATGTGGATAAGTATCTTCCTTCACAGACCTTTTGTAGTATATTTCAGTATTTGCAATACTTACAATGACATAGTTGTTCAAAATTATTCTTAAAATTATATTACTGTTACTGTATACAGTGTTTTCTTGGTTCTGCTCATTTCACTCTTTATTATTTCATGCGAGGCTTTCTATGTTTTTCTATTGATTGGGATTTCTTAGAGGAACGAGAAACTATAATCTTTTGATCAGGGATTTATTTTCCCCTGCCAGGCATGGACGTTCCTAAACATGAAAACTGGAATGAAAAAAGAATCAGTATTCCCCTTTTTGAAGAAAGTAGCCACTAATGTCCTGGTAAGAAAAAAAAATCTGGCTTTTTCCTTCTGCTTCCTCAGCCTGATTCCTTCTCGTGGTTCTCTTCCCCATCTTTTTTGCTTTATTTACTCCCACTGGATAGCACCATAAGACCCAGAAACAAAAGCATCCAGAAGACCAGAAGATCACTGGGTAAAGAAATAACTTTGGCAGATAGGTGATGAGTGTATTCTTAGTCCACTGTCTGGGTGAGATCCAGAAGACTTTATTCAAACTTTTTGTCATCTGTAAAATGGGGATAATAAACAATACATATGTTATCTAATCTTGAATCATTACTACAGTGAGGAACCTTAGAATATATAATATCAGAGTGAAAAGAAATCTTAAAGTAGTAGAATATTGTAACAAAGGGTGTCAGAGCTGGATCAGGATGTTAGAACATAGAATATCAGAATTGGAAAACATTTTAGAACATTAGAATGTTTGAACAGGTAATATTGGAGGCAATGTAGAACATTAGAATGAGAGCAGGCTGGATGCCAGTTCTCTCTTACACAAACTGACCCTACATAAGTCATGTAGCTTCTCAAGGCCTCCAGGCAACTCTCTCAAACTATAAATCACAGAAGTTACTAGTTTGCATCAAGAGAGGGAATTTCCCTACTACACTGCCCACACCAATGAAATAACAGGCCAAAAGCAAAACTAAACAATACAAGAACTGGAAGAAACCTTAGTGAAAAGGTCAGGGTAGCAATTCCTTATTCAAAATAGACATGTGACAAATTCACAATGGCCATTCTCTTTGCCATAAGATAGGTTTATTTTAGGAGAAAAGGTTACAGACAAAATGAAGAGGTAAAATAGGCACTAAAAGTGACAAATATGATTTTGGGATTTGGGAGATTTTACAGATTTGGGAGAGCAACAGGGTAATTGTGATCAAGGAAAGAAATTGGAAGAATCCATTTGGAATATGCCTGAGCATTCCATTGTGATGAGATCAGGGTAGCAATTCCTAGTTCAAAATAAGCAAGTGAAAATTCACAATGACTATTCTCTTAGGCAAAAAAAAAAAATTACATTTATTTAGGAGAAGAAATTACAGACAAAATGAAGAGGTAAAATAAGCATCAGGATATAAAATAGAGTTAAGAGAACAATAGAATTACCAAAGAAAGGGCTCTGGAAGGTGTGACGACCGTACTAGCACCCAGGATACCTCAGAATCAGCCAGAGTCAGGATAAGCAAAAGTCCTTAATCTTTATTCTTTTGAGGTCATTTGAGGTAGAAGTGAACAGGATGGAAGTAGAATCTCCGCAACTGCCTTCTTCCTCATCCACCACAAAGAGTGACTCTGGCTCATCTTACTCTACCCCCTAGTCCCTCCTACAATTCTCTGTATACACCAATCATTGAGCCAGCACAGGATAGTAGGAAGGACCATTTTCCAAGCATATACCCATAGGGTATTGTCCAACCAGTAATTAGCCCTAAGTACTTGAACCAACCTCAGTGCAAGGACTCAAGAGTTTCAGCCCTCTACAGGAAAGAATATACCATGCAGTGTTAGTATGACATTGACTGGTAGGTCAGATCCATACAGGAGTTTAGCAGACTAACCTGAGTTACCTATAGTAAGGGGAAAAGCTCCTTTAAAGGGAAGACCCTGAGAGGGAGAGGGAGAGGGAACCTCATAGCAGGCTTAATCCTGAAAAACTCTTAGCAAAGATCTTCATCATAAGCAGATCTTTTATGGGGGAAATACAACATTGGGGGTTTCTCTAGGGAAATAGGGAAATACCAGGGGAAATTTTGATAGCTCAGAGGGAGGGATCAAGGAGGAGCCAGATGAAATGCACCTGGCAGACCAAGTCCCAGATCTGTCTAAAAATATGCTAATCAATATCTCAAAGGTTGTTTAAAGGTGTCCAGAAGTTTAAGACTTCTATGGAGGTGGATAAAGAGTTCCATTCTTACAGTTACTCTATACAAAAAGGATGTTCAGAGACTTGGTTATGCTTGATAAATAGCCAGTTGGGCTTCCTTCCTGACAAAGGAGTAATTAGCTCAAAGTAAGCATCATTAGGACATAAATAATAGTGACAGATTAAACATTAAGAAATCACCTCCCTTCTCTGAGAACTAATAAACCCAATGCCCAGTGAAGATCCCATAATAAAACTGAGGTTTAGAGAGGCAAAGTATCTGCCCAGAATCTGAACTAATTGCTGACTCCATGCCTAGCGTTCTTCCTACTACATCAAATGCTACAACCCAAACATACTAATAATTGCTATTCAGTCCTTTTATTCATGTCCAATTCTTCATGACCCAATTTGGGGTTTTCTTAACAAAGATACTGAAGTGGTTTGCCATTTCCTTCTCCAGCTCATTTTACAGATGAAGAAATTGAGGCAAGCTGGGTAAATTGATTTGCACAGGATCACCCAGCTATTAAATATCTTAGGTTAGATCCTGATTCCAGGTCCAGCATTCTATCCATTATGCCACCTAACATTTATATAGTGTTTTAAGATTTCAAAATGGTATATAATTTTTATTTCATTGTATACATCACAGAAAGCATATTATTCCCATTTTATAGATGAGAAAACTGAGGGAGGTAGAAATTATCTTGCTCAGGGCCATACAACTAGTAAGTGTCTGCAGCTGGATTTTAATTCATCAAACTCATTGATGCCAAGTCCAACACGATTCACTGAGCCCCATAGCTGCCTTGAACAGCAAGACAGTCTCTTCTGATTCCAAGCCCTGAGATCTTGCTATTGCTTCAACCTTAGGCTAAAAGACAAGATTCTGGCTCTGCCATTGATTCTTGTGGAATTTATTAAGTTTTCTTCTCTGTTTATTCCAGGACATCCCCCCTGAGTTGATCCATTTAGTTATAGAAGAGTACATTGGTAACCACACAGACCCACTAGCCATTCAGGAAGCAGTTATGGATATATTTGGAGATGTAATTATAATTATTCAAGTTCTGAAGGTATCAAAGAATCACAGAGGTGAGTTATTCAACTCAATTCATCTTGCTTAAGGCTTATGGCTCCAAAATGCCCCAGAGAGACTCCAAGAACCCTAGAGTCAGAACCATCAGATCAGGCTGACAGGAATTTTTCTTCTAAACTAAAGGCCAAGGAGGACAATGACTTCCTTGGAATCATGGAACAAGAACATGAAGGTCTGATGATCTAAGAAATGCTTGATTTTATTTCTATCAAAGACACCACCAGAGGTAGCTAGTTGGTGCAGTGAATAGAGCACCAGACCTGAAGTCAGAAGGACCTGAGTTCAAATGTGACCTCAGACACTTAACATTTCCTAGCTGTGTGACCCTGGGCAAGTCTTGACCCCAATTGCCTCAGCAAAAAAAATTTTTTTTTAAAAAAAGGACACCACCATTATTCCAGTCTCCTTAATTTGAAATCTTAAGATCATCCTTGACTTCTTTCTCCCTCACCCCAGGTATATAAAATTAGTTGCTAAATATTGCTATTTCTGCCTTTATAACCTCTCTGTCACCCAAAACTTCTACTCGCACAGATATCACCTTAATCCAAGCTCCTAATGTTGAGGTTCAAAAGAGACCACAAAAGGTTGGGCTTGCAGACCGGTGTCACAAGGTGTTGCAAAAGAATTTGCAGGTTTGAACCCATTTCCAAATATCGAGGCAACATTTATTATAATTGTAATGCCAATTAAAGCAGGCCAAGTTCCAGTTTGGCAAAGAATCAGAAGCAAGAAGATAAATTTATGGGGAAAAGTTAGAGGGACCAGGAGTTTCAGGTAATTTATCTGCTAATTTTATGGCTTACAGCTAGGTGAGAGAGGTGGTCTATTCACTATTGTCTCAGGAGCTTTGTTATCAATGACCAACAGATTGTTTATCTGACAGTCAGCAATGTTTGTAGGACTATACTATAGTATTCCTAAGTCCAGGAGATTGTAGGATCATTGACAAACAGATTATTAGAACAATAGTGGGGGTCAGGGCCAAGATGGCAGATGCTGCTTTCTGATCTTTTCCTACACCTTCAAGTAATTAGCGAATTCAGCCTCTGAATTAGCTCTGGACCAGCAGAATCCACAAATATTGGGAGTACAGCAAATTGCTAGCAGAAGATAATTTCAAAGATCACCAGAAAAGGTCTGTTTCGGTCAGGCACAGAGGAATGTGACCAGGCTCAGGACGCCAGCACATTCTGTGCAGACCCAGGGTAGGGTGCATTATCCACAAGGTGATGCAGACTCCACATGTCAGAGAATCCACAGTTTGGAATCTATACAAGTATTGGCTACTATGCTCTGGTTGCAAACCAGTAGATCAGCAAAGGAGTTATAAAACATCCAACACAAACACAAAAGGTAAATAGTGAACCCTAAAGTGTTAGAGTCTCCCAGAACCTGGCCACATCCACCTAGTTCCAGGAGTAAATCATCACGATTCCAGCTGTGGCCACTTCGTAGCTACTTGTAGACAAAACTTCTCTTGCCCTAAAAGCAGATCCCAGCTTTTTTCAAAAAAAAAAATGAGCAAAAAAAGCAAAGAGAACTCTAACCATAGATAGTTTTTATGGTGAAAGAAAAGAATAGATTTCAAACCCTGAGGAGACTAAAAGTAGATCATCTCGAGAAGACACTCCAAAAGGTGATATAATCTAGTCCCCATCATACAAGGCTCTCCTAGAGAAACTAAAAAGGATCTCAAAAGAGAGCTAGAAGAAAAATGGGGAAGAGAAAGAAAACTTTGTAAGATGGTTTGGAAAAGACATGTAACTTATTAAAAGATAGATTTGACAAAATGGAAAAAGAAAACAGCTCCCTGAAAAACAGAATTTGTGAAATGGGAAAAGAAAATAACTCCTTAAAAAACAGAATTTTGGAAATGGAAAAAAATTCCATAGAACAAAACAACTCATTTAAAAACTCAGTTGGACAAATACAAAAAGAAGTAAAAAAAAAAAAAGTAAATGAAGAAAATAATTCACTAAAAATCAGAACTGAACAAATGGAAATGAATGACTCAATGAGAAATCAAGAATCAGTCAAGCAAAACCAAAAAAATGAAAAAATAGAAAAAAAATGGAAAATACCTACTTGGGAAAACAACTGACCTGGAAAATAGATCTAGGAGAGACAATCTAAGGATTATTGGACTCCCTGAAAACCATGATGAAAAAAAAGAGCCTAGATACTATTTTTCAGGAAATCATCAAAGAGAACTGCCCTGATGTCATGGAATCAGAAGGTAAAATAGCCATCGAAAGAATTCACCAAACACCTCCTGAAAGAGACCCCAAAATTAAAACTCCAAGTAATATTGTGGCTAAATTCCAGAATTATCATACCGAAGCAAAAATATTGCAAGCAGCTAGAAAAAAACAATTCAAATACTGAGAAGCCACAATAAGGATTATCCAGGATCTAACAACTTCCACCTTAAAGAATTGAAGGGCCTGGAATTTGATATTCCAAAAGGCAAAAGAACTTGGAATGCAGTCAAAAATAAACTACTGCACTAAACTGAGAATTTTCTTCCAGAGAAGAAGATGGGCATTCAATGAAACAGGTGAATTCCATTTATTCCTGATGAAAAGACCAGAGCTAAACAAAAAATCTGACCTCCAAATATAGGACTCAAGAGAAGCATAAAAAGGTAAAAAGAACTCTTGAAAACTATATTTCTGTTATGGGTATACATAGAGAGTGCATGTATAATTTGATTTATATCAATATAAATATTATATTTATATATAATTTTATATTATTATATATTGTAATATAATAAAAATTATAATTTATAATATATAATGTAAAAAAGGAATTAGAGGTGGAAAGGGGATGGTACCAAAAAAAGGGAAAAGTGGAAGTAAAATAAGGGAAATTACATCTCACAAAGAGGCAAAGGAAACCTATTATATTTGAGGGAAAGAAGGGTGGGGTGAACATCGTGTGAATCTTACTCTCATCAGATTTGGCTGAAAGAAAATATTAGACATATTTGGGTTAGAGAGAAACTTCTCTCACCTTATTGAAAAGTGGGAGGGGAAAGGCAAAAAGCAAAGGGGTAGGCTAAATAGAAGAGAAAACAGAAATAGTAGGGGAAAGATAAAAGAAAGAGGGAGGGACTTTAAAGGGGGAGAGATTATAAAGGGGGAGGGCTGCTTGAGGCAAGTGGTACTCAAAAGTTAAATACTGGGAAGGAGAGAAAGAGAAAAAGGAAAGAGAAAAGTATAAACTGGGATAACAAGATGGCAGGAAATATAGAATCAGTAGTTTTAACCATAAATGTGAATGGGGTGAACCCTCCCATAAAATGGAAGTGGATAGCAGACTGGATTAAAAGCCAGAATCCTACAATATGCTGTTTACAAGAAACACATTTAAAGCAGAGTGATACATACAGAGTAAAGGTAAAAGGCTGAAGCAGAATCTAGTATGCTTCAGGTGAAGTTAAAAAAAAAAAAAGCAGTGGTAGCCATTCTAGCTTGATCTCAGATCAAGCAAAAGCAAAAAAATTGATATAATTAAAAGAGATAAGGAAGGAACTATCTTACTAAAGGGAACCATAGATAATGAAGCAATATCAATACTAGATAAATATTCACCAAGTGGTATAGCATGGAAGTTCCTAAAGGAGAAATTAAGAGAGCTACAAGAATAGACAGCAAAACCATTATAATGGGAGATCTCAACCTTGCTCTCTTAGAACTAGATAAATCAAACCACAAAATAAATAAGAAAGAAGTTAAAGAGGTAAATAGAATACTAGAAAAATTAGGTATAATAGCTCTTTGGAGAAAATTGAATGAAGACAGAAAGGAGTAAACTTTCTTCTCTGCAGTTCATGGAACCTATACAAAAATTAACCATATATTAGGACATAAAGACCTCAAAATCAATTGTAGAAAGGCAGAAATACTAAATGTATTTTTTTCAGATCACAATGCAATAAAAATTACATTCAATAAAAAGCCAGGGGAAAATAGACCAAAAAGTAATGAGAAACTAAATAATCTCATCCTAAAGAATGAATGGGTGAAACAGCAAATCATAGACACAATAAATAATTTCATCCAAGAGAATGACAATAATGAGACATCATACCAAACTTTGTGAGATGCAGCCAAAGCAGTAATAAGGGGAAATTTTATATCTCTGGATGCTTACTTGCATAAAATACAGAAAGAGAAGAACAGTGAATTGGGCTTGCAACTAAAAAAGCTAGGAAAAGAGCAAATTAAAAACCTTCAATCAAATACCAAATTTGAAATTCTAAAAATAAAAGAAGAGATTAATAAAATTGAAAGTTAAAAAAAAACTATTGAATTAATAAATAAAACAAAGAGTTGGTTTTATGAAAAGAAAAATAGATAAACTTTAGCTAATTTGATTAGAAAAAAGGAAAGAAGAAAATCTTAATAGTCTCAAAAATTAAAAAGGTAAACTTTCCACCAATAAAGAGGAAATTAAAGCAATAATTAGGGGTTATTTTGCCCAACTATATGCCAATAAATTTGATAACCCAAGTGGAACCCAAGAAGGAATATATTCAAAAATATAGATTTCCCATATTAACAGAGGAGGAAGTAAATTGCTTAAATACTCTCATTTTAGAAAAAAACGAGAACAATCTATTCATCAGTTCCCTAAGAAAAAATCCTCAGGACCAGATAGATTTACATGTGAATTCTACCAAACATTTAAAGAACAATTAACTCCAATACTATATAAACTATTTGAAAAAAATAGGGAATAAAGGACTGCTACCAAGTTCTTTTTATGATACAGACATGGTACTGATGCCTAAACCAGGTAGGATGAAAACAGAGAAAGAAAATTATAGACCAATGTCCCTAATGAATATTGATGCAAAAATCTTAAATAAAATATTAGCAAAGAGATTACAGAAAATCATCCCCCAGATAATACACCATGACCAAGTAGGATTTGTATCAAGAATACAAGGCCGATTCGATATTAGGAAAACTAATTCCATAATTGAGTATATCAATAACCAAAATCAGCCAAAACCATATGATTATCTCAAGAGATGCAGATAAAGTATTTAATAAAATCCAACACCCATTCCTATTTTTTAAAAAAATTAGAGAACCATAGGAATAAATGAACTTTTCTTTAAAACAGTCAGTAGGATCTATTTAAAATCATCAGTAAGCATCATATAAATTGGGGATAAACTGGAACCATTCCCAATAAGATCAGGGGTGAAACAAGGTTACCCATTATCACCATTACTATTCAATATTGTACTTAAAATGCTAGCTTTGGCAATAAGAGCTGAAAAGAGATTAAAAGAATTAGAGTAAGTAATGAGGAAACCAAATTATCACACTTTGAAGATGATATGATGATATTCTTAGAAAACCTCAGAGAATCAAATAAAAAGCTATTAGAAATAATCCACAACTTTAGCAAAGTTGCAGGATACAAAATAAATCCATATAAACCATCAGCATTTTATATATCACTAAAAAAATCCAACAACAAGAGATATGAAGAGAAATTCCATTTAAAATAACTGTCAGTAGTATAAAATATTTGGGAGTCTATTTGCCATGGGAAAGTCAAGAAATATATGAGCAAAATTACAAAACACTTTCCACACAAATAAAGTCAGATCTAAACAATTGGAAAAATATCAAGTACTCTTGGATAGGTCAAGTGAATATAATAAAAATAACAATACTACCTAAATTAATCTATTTATTTAATGCTATACCAATCAAACTCCCAAGAAACTATTTTACTAACCTAGAAAAAATAACAAAATTTATCTGGAAGAAGAAAAGGTCAAGAATTTCAAGGGAACTAATTTAAAAAATCAAATGAAGGTGGCCTCCCTGTACCAGATCTCAAACTATATTGTAAAGCAGTGGTCATCAAAATCATATGGTACTGGCTAAAAAAAGACTAGCTGATCAGTGAAATAGGTTAAGTTCACAGGACAAAATAGTCAATAATTATAGCAATCTAGCATTTGACAAACCCAGACCCCAGCTTTTGGGATAATAATTTACTATTTGACAATAATTGCTGGGAAAATTGGAAACTAGTCTGGCAGAAACTAGGCATTGACCCACGCTTAACACAGTATACCAAGATAAGGTCAAAATGGGTTCATGATCTAGACATAAAGAATGAGATTATAAATAAATTAGAAGAACATAAGATAGTTTACCTCTCAGATCTGTGGAAGAGGAAGAAATTTGTGACCAAAGAAAAACTAGAATAGATAATTTTGATTATATTAAGTTAAAAAGTTTTTGTACAAACAAAACTAATGGAGACAAGATTAGAAGAGAAGCAATAAATTGGGGAAACATTTTTACATTCAAAGCTTCTGATAAAGGCCTCATTTCCAAAATAGATAGAGAACTGGCTCAAATCTATAAGAAATCAATCCATCCTCAAATTGATAAATGGTCAAAGGATATGAACAGACAATTTTCAGATGAAGAAATTGGAACTATTTCTAGTCATATGAAAAGGTACTCCAAATCACTATTGATCAGAGAAATGCAAATTAAGACAACTCTGAGATACCACTACACACCTCTCAGATTGGCTAAGGTGACTGGAAAAGATAATGACGAATGTTGGAGGAGATATGAGAAAACTGCGACACTGATACATTGTTGGTAGGACTGTGAATGAATCCAACCATTCTGGAGAGCAGTTTGGAACTATGCTCAAATAGTTATCAAACTGTGCATTGACCCAGCAGTGTTACTACTGGGCTTATATTCCCAAAAAGATCTTAAAGAAGGGAAAGGGACCCACATATGCAAAAATGTTTGTGGCAGCACTTGTTGTGGTGGCTAGAAACTGGAAACTGAATGGATGCCCATCAATTTGGAGAATGGCTGAATAAATTGTGGTATATGAATGCTAGGGAATATTACTGTTCTGTAAGAAATGACCAACAGGATGATTTCAGAGCGGTCTGGAGAGACTTACATAAAGTGATGCTAAGTGAAATGAGCAGAACCTGAAATGATCTCCTGATCGTTATACATGGCAACAACAAGACTATATGATGATCAATTCTGATGGACGTGGCCCTCTTCAACAATGAGATGAACCAAATCAGTTCCAATAGAGCAGTAATGAATTGAACCAGCTACACCCAGCGAAAGAACTCTGGGAGTTGACTATGAACCACTACATAGAATTCCCAATCCCTCTATTTTTGTCCAGCTGCATTTTTGATTTCCTTCACAGGCTAATTGTACACTATTTCAAAGTCCGATTCTTTTTGTACAGCAAAATAACTGTATGGACATGTATACATATATTGTACTTACCTTATACTTTAACATATTTAACATGTATTGGTCAACCTGCCATCTGGGAGAGAGGGTAGGGGGGAAGAGGGGGAAAAGTTGGAACAAAGGGTTTTGCAACTGTCAATGCTGAAAAAATTACCCATGCATATATCTCGTAAATTAAAGCTATTAAAAAAAATCAGTTCCAATTGCTTAGTAATGAAGAGAGTTATTTACACCCAGAGAGAGGACTATGGGAACTGAAGGTGGACCACAACATAGCATTTTCACTCTTTCTGTTATTGTTTGCTTGCATTTTTTTTCCCTTCTCAGGTTTTTTTTTCTTTCTAGATTCAATTTTTCTTGTGCAGCAAGATAACTGTATAAATATGTGTATATATATGCATACATATATATAATTTAACATATATTTTAACATATTTAACATGTATTGGACCACCTGCCATCTAGGGGAGGGAGTGGGGGTAAGGAGGGGAAATTCTGGAACGGAAGATTTTGCAAGGGTCATTGTTGAAAAAATTACCCATACATGTTTTGTAAATTAAAAGCTATAATTTTAAAAAGTTTATATTCTAATGAAGAAAACAACATAAAAAACAAAGAACAATAGCACTCCTAAGGTCAGAGGGCCTCAGGATTTGTATACTACTAGAAGCTGCACCCCATCATTATCAACTGGATTATTGCAATAGCCTCCTAATTTTTCTTCCTGTGCCAAGCTCCTTCATTGCATTCTCCACACTCTTGCCAAAATGATCAAATATAAATTCCTCTGTTAATTGTGAAAGCCCTTCACAATTGCAATGTATCTCTTCTTCATTGGAGATGACTCTGTATTCCACTTAAACTGCTTTCTTTATTCCTATTTCTATTTATTTCTATCCCTCATACATGACATGTCATTTCCCACCTTTGGTCCTTTGCATTGATTCACTCTCCCCCATCCCTGCGCCTCCATCTCACAGAATGTTTCTCTTCCTTCAGGACACAAATAAAATTCCACCTTCTAAAGGAAATCTTCCCTACTGCTAGTGACTGTTCTCTTCAAGGTACTTTATAGTTAATGCCTTTGTATCTATTAATTTTTATTCTACTTTTTCTGTATATATTTACCTATATTTTTGCTGCCTCCTCCTTCAGAATCCCTACTCCTTTTGAACAGGGATTATTTTCATTCATTGTATATCTGCCCCACCTCTGTAATAGCATGGACAGATTTCAAGGTAGAGGAGCTTGGTTCAAAACCTATTTCTGCTATTTGCTGTCTGTGTGACCTTGGAAAAATTCTTAAACTCTGTAGGCTGTGATTTTCTTATCTGTAAAAAAAAATTGGACCGTGACCTCTAAAAGGCAGGAAGAAAGGTTGGGAGGGAGTGGAGTGGGAAAAGGAAAGAGAGATGAAGGGAGAAGGGGAAGAAAGACAGAGGGGGGGAAAGAGAGAACAGGAGAGAGGGAAAGGGAGAAGACAGAGGAAAGAATAAAGGAAAGCAGGAAGGAAGGATAGAAGGAAGGAAGGAAGGAAGGAAGGAAGGAAGGAAGGAAGGAAGGAAGGAAGGGAGGGAGGGAGGGAGGGAGGGAGGGAGGGAGGGAGGAAAAGAGACAGAGAGATGAAGGGAGAAAGAGAAAGAGAGTAAAGGTAAAGAGAAGGAGGGGGAAAGAGAGTTGGGGAGAGAGAGAGAGACAGACCCAGAGAGAGGAAGAGAAATACATCCCTCACTCTTGGAGTCAGGAGACCTTATCAAATTCTAATTCTATCATTTAATGATCATGTGACTCTGAAAGAACCACTTTATTTTTCTTAGCCTCAGTTTCCTTATCTGTAAAATGATGAAGATGATATTTGCATTCCCTACTTCACAATATTCATAGGAGGAGAGCACTTTGTAAACTCTAAGTCACTATAGAACTATGTGTACTATTTTTTAAATTGTAATTATCATTGTGTTCCCCTAAAACTTCCTTTGGATGCTTTATCTGGATGTCAAGGGGACCTGGCTCTCTAGCAGTGCAGACCATGCACAGGTAGGTTTCCATGCTAGGAAAGCTTTGAGTACTGGCCCAGGGATGAAGTGACTTGTTCAGGGACCAGGGCTATATGCAAAGTCACTTGTCAACTGAAAGCTGATAACCAGGATTTGAGTTTACTAAGTCATAAGTGGAAAACCTAAATCAAGGAAATCATGGATCACTGAAATAGTTGAAATGGATATTTATCATTAATTAATTATTATATGTTATAGTAATAACAAATTCTTAGGGGTATCTAGGTGGCACAGTGAATAGAATTCTGGGGGGGCAAGGAAGGTCTGAACTCAAATCTGGCCTAGCTGTTTGGCCCTAAGTGGGTCACTTAACCTCTTCCTGCCTCAGTTTCCTCAACTGAAAAATGGGAATAATTATAACACCTATTTTCCAGGGTTGTTGTAAGGACCAAATGAGAAGTTCATTAGCAAACAGTAGATGCTTAATAAATACTCCTTTTCTTCCTTCTGGGAGAATGAGAATTTCTCTTCAAGGTGAATGTCAGGAATAGCTGGCACTGGCTTCCTATGGGAAATGAGTTTTTCATTAAATATCTTCAAAGGTAGTTTTGTCACATTTTGACAACAGTGGATTTTCAGGGGGAACTAGCACCTCTAGTGTCAAGATTTGCTGATTTTCCAGGGCTACTCATCCACCTTTGGTGTCCATCTAACACTCAACTCTCCAAGAAGCTATAGCACGCACATGAATGCATGGTACCTTTTTTTTTGTTTGTTTGTTTTTTTGGTTTCCATTTGTTTATATTTGAATGAGTGTCAGAGATGGACCAGGTTACAACTTTGTGAGCTTTGAAAAATCTAGGTCTGAGAACAGTAAACAATAAAAATAAATCAATAGTACTATTTCCAGAAAAGCTTTATCAATCAAATGTCCTATAATTCAATCATCATCTTGGCTGACTTCCTGTCCAAAACACTCTATCTATCTACCATACTGGGAAAATCATCCAGATAGACAGGCTAAAGTGGGTTGAGGGTAACCATTGGGTTTCAAAGCCATTGGTGAATTAGGGGGATGTCTATTGCAAGCATGTGATGATTTCCCCCAGAAGAATGGGAGGATAAGAACGATTTGTTCCAGTGGTTATGAGACAGCGGAAGCAGGCTCTACATGTAGAGTGCTTACAGCTTGGCCAGGCATTGAATATGCCCAGATTGTCCACTGCGTTCTGAATCATAGCTATCATCCTGACTGTTGTCTTGCCACTAGACTTTGGTGACTGGAGGAAAGCATAAGGCTGATGATTTTGTGCAACTCTGCTTCACTTAAATCCAATTCAGGTGCAAGTCAAGACATTATCTTTCTGATGTCATTGGTCTCCTTTGCAATGAACATCGACAACAACAACAACAAAAAAAAAAAAAATATTGAAGTAAAATGGGCTTCTTCTGCCCAGTGAGATTTCTCAGATTCCTAATTCCAGGCTTCTTCTGGGCTCTGTTCCATCAGATTCTGGAGCTCCAGTCTATTTATATGAATTCCAGCATCGGCCAAGTACTTTCGATAAAATCAAACCTACTTATGTAAAAGCTGACCATTCCGCTGAGCTCACATTCGTTTTTGGAGGCCCTTTCATGGCAGATGAGCACTCCATGTTGGGTAAGTAAAATATATCTATAAATCTTTACTGAATATTTACTGTCTACAGTTGCAAGAAATACAAAGATACAGTTTTTGTCTTTAAGAAACTGAGTACCCTTCCTTAGTGGGGAAGATATGTACACACACACACACATAGACACATACACGTGTGTATGTATTGGAGAATGCACAATCTCAGGGCAGAGTAAACTGATAACTAAATACTGGATTTTTTAAATTAGCAAATAGAATAGCAAATGGATAACCAGGAGAAAGAAGTGGAAGAGGACTTCAAATATTGTGATATCCGTTCTACAATCAGCCAAAACACATAAAATATCCCAAAGATATTAGAGTCCCACTTCATTGCAGCTGTTCTTGGGGACTTAGAGATCTCCACAGAAAAGCAATAATACTTTAAAAAGCAGTTGCCAGATATAGTGGCACATGCCTATAATCCCTGCTTCCAGGAAGGTTGAGGTTGAAGGATTGTCTGGATTGGGAGTTCTGACCTGCATTGGATTAAGACAAATGTGTGTCCACATTAAGTCCAGCACCAATATGGTGAACTCTCCTATGCAGGCACCAGGCTGCCTATAATAGGGCAAGCAAACCCAGGAGTTAAAGAAGTAGATCAAATTTCCCATATAGATCAGCATTGGGATTGGACCCATGAACGGCCATTGTACTTCTAATCTGAACAAGAGTGAGAGACCCAGATTTTAAAAAAATAAATAAAACACAAAGAAAAGCTTGTAAGGATCAAGAATGGGTTTAGGGAAGGAAGAGTATAGGATATATCAGGATCATAGGTTCCATAAAGGGAACTCATGTCCAGAGTGGGATAGGATATATCAAGGAAAAGACCAAACCTTGAATAAGATTATTTTGAAGACTCAACAAGGGGAGAAAAGGAAAAGGTCATTATTTGAAGATTGCCTTCCAGACCTGGCTCCCATTGCTCCTCCCTCGTCCAGCACATGTACTCTTGCTTAGTCAAATACAAAAGGGTCAGTCAGAAATGTGGAAGAAATCCAGGTATTTTAAAAGGGAAATTGAGGTCTCCTAATTAAGTTCTATTGCCTATATGTACGTAGACAGCTAGAAATTTCCAGCAAGGAAGATTTCAAATATGGGTGGTGAGGAAAGAAAGAGATCTAGAGAAAGGGTAAGTTGTTGGCACTTTGTAGGAAGAGGAACCACGATGTCAAGAGAGTTATTGTTGGAAAGAATGGTGAGGACCCTTTAATGCAGAAATTTCTTGGAGTTACTTCCCTTGATACGCTAAGTTTCAATAGCTAGCTCTTTTAAAAAGGACTGAATATACCTTATTTTCTTTTCTTTTGACTCCTTAAATAGCATCATGTAACACTGAGACTTCTTCTGAGGGGTAGAGAAGAAACAGTCCTTCTCCACTCTTACATCTTGGCAATTTCTCCCATGTGCCCATAAAAAATGGGACTCAACTAGTCAAGCTTGAACCTGGACCTCTGTTGTGTTTCTTTACTTGATCTTTGCCTGTTCTGAGATAGAAATTCTATGTTTGGAGGTCACCTTGTAAGTTGAAGACGTTTAGAAATGATGGATCTTCAATTAGTCTAAAAGGTCTTATACTTAAATCTAATAATAGTGAAGTGCTCCTAGGTTCAAGGGGATTGGATTTAGTTGTAGGGGAATCTTGACCATCTAGAAGAAGGGTCAAATCCTTTTTCTCACATTCTGACTCATTCTGGTGCTCCCTAAGGAGAATTTATTAGTTAAAACTAAGCTTATATGTAGGATATCCCCAAAAAGCAGAGTAGATTGGTACTCCAAATAAACATCTGCCCCATACATGATCTACATACAAAAGAAAAGCTTACTAGAGAGGGCTATCACAAATATACATTAACAGAAAGACTTAAAAAAAACTGGTTACAATGATATAATTATTCTTATACTCTGCTGAGAGGTTTGTATTTAAAACATCAAGGCATAATGGAATTGATAAAAATACTGAATAGACTTACTATACATCACCTCATTTCTGCCCTGCCTAAACAACCCTTTTCTGGTTCATGTTTTCTCATATGCCAGTCCAGACCTTGGGGTTATTCCTCTTGTCAGTAGTTATCTTCTTTGATGTACAACTTCTTTAGGAAATGTAGTGAACATTTCCTCTGCCATCTGAGGATCTAGTTATCCCCAAATCTCTCATTCTCACAAGGTAGCATCGCACTCTGGAAATGTTCATCTCAGGATTACTGGTTGGTTACCTGCCATCAGGCAAAAAAAAAAAAAAAAAAAAAAAAAAACAGAAAGAAGAGGCATCCAAAGGTGCAAGTTCAAAATCACCTAGAACAGCTCATTTCTAACCACCATGTGTGAACAATGACAGTGCTTCCAGTGTGTAGAAGAGTCACCCTCATGAAAAGTCCTAGCGTTCCATGATATACCTGATAGATAAAAGGAAAAGAAACAGGGGAAAAATCAGTACTTTTTTAAAAGTCCACTAAGTCATTGGCTCTTGTTGCTCAATGGTCAATAACAGAATTGCCTTATCATTCTAAAAATAGCCAATGCTGAGCTATCATGAGTTAAATTTAACAAAAAGGTAAATAGAGGCACATTTCTACACAAAGTAATGGTACATTAGCAGGAGCACAACTAACCAATAAAGCAAGTCTGATGATTGCCTCAATTAGACAGAGACAGAGAACTGGAGGCACAACTTTTTATAAGCACAGAACAAAAAAATAGTACAGATTAGTGAAGAGATCATTCCATTGGTTATAATAATGGCAGCATCATGGAGATGAGGGATCCCAACTGCTTAGATTAAGGAAAGGAGGCATACAAATGCCTGTGGTATCAAGGCTACCCTTCTCGGGCTCTAGGGATGCTTTGTGAATTTATATGACTAAGCAGCATCCCTAGGCCAGTGGAGGTAGATTAAGAGCAGCAGACCCATGAATGTTTAGGAATGGGGCAAGACCACCTTTAATTGGCAAGGATAGGACTAATTGGGACAAGGTCATCTAATTTGTTTCTCAAGGATAACATAAATACCATAGAGTTTCTCAGAAGCTAAAGTTTTGTGGGATTACAACCTTTCCTCTGAATGAAGTAATTTCCAGATTCTTCTGTGATTGTTAATTCCATGAAATTGGAATTTCATGGAATTCCATGAAATTTTATGAGATAGATGTACTTTTAAACTTTAGCTAAATGTTTAATTAAACCTTAATTAAAAGTGATCAAAGTCCAGGGAAACTGGACTTTTGGCATCTGACTCTTGAGATATAAAGAAATACTTCAGCTTCTTCACATAGAGATAGAAAAGAAATTAAAGTTTATTACGTGGGGTTATAGAAAAAAATCACAAAATAAAATCAAGTATCAAAAACTGTAATGGGCTGAGGTTTGAGCTGAGACAACTGAGATACCCCCTGGAGAGGTGAAATCTGTTCCTCTCCAGCCTATGGATCCCTTGCCTCCAGGCACAGTAGGCTTGACCATTTTACCTCCTGAGAGTAGCATAAAAACAGTGTCCATCCACATACTGATGTGGGAAACTGGGAATGTGTAGATAATATCCCAGTCACCAATACAGGCAGACAATGTGTGACTTATCACCCAGGAGAAATAGTAGCATCAGGTTTACTCATACAGAATCCTAATAAGCAGCCTGGTGATAGTCACCCAGATTCTGATTCCAGATCACAAAATCCAGCAGTTTACTGGACAGCAGCTGTAACAACTGACCGACCTATGCTCACAATCTATATAAATGGCCTTCCATTGGAAGGATTGGTAGAACACTGGTGCAGATCGGACGGTCATTAGAGGGTGCCAGCTGGCCCAGTCACTGGCCAAAGATTAAAGCAGACACTTACATGTCTGGCGAGGAGGATCAATAGCAGCTGAAGTTAGTGCTGCCCCTATGAGATGGACTTTTGAAGGCAAAACAGGAGTTTTACTCCTTTTATAGTTGAAAAAATCCCCATCAATCTGTGGGGAAGAGACGTTTTACAGCAATTAGGATTAAAAATGAGTACTTCGGTTTTTTAAGCAGGGCTGCTGTTGAAGGCCTGCCAACACTTTCACCTGTTCCTATCCAATGGAAAACTGATACACCAGTGTGGATAGAGCAGTGGCCCTTAAGTAAAGATAAAATTCAGGCCTTATTAGATATAGTACAGGAACAGCTTGACCAAGGACACTTAAAACCTTCTCTAAGTCCTTGGAATTCCCCAGTGTTTGTTGTGAAAAAGAAATCTGGAAAATGGAGGATGTTAACGGATTTAAGAAAAGTGAATGAACAGATGGAAACTATGGGAACTCTTCAGCCTGGACTTCCATCTCCTACTCAGTTGCCTAGAGAATGGCCTCTTTGGGTCATAGATATTAAGGATTGTTTCTATTCTATCCCTCTGGATAAGGAGGATATGAAAAGATTTGCCTTTTCAGTGCCCAGCGTTAACTTAGCTGAGCCTTATAAAAGATATGAATGGACAGTTTTGCCACAGGGAATGAAAAACAGCCCTACTATGTGTCAAATGTATGTTGCTGCTGCTCTTGCTCCAGTAAGAAAAGCATTCCCAAAAGTTATGCTATTACATTACATGGATGACATTTTGGGATGTGCACCTGAGGAACAAATGTTAGAGGCATGTCTACAAAAGACCATAGAAACACTAAGGAATTACAAATTATACATAGCACCAGAAAAAATTCAAAGACATGCTCCTTTTCAATATTTAGGATATGAAGTATACCCTAAGGTGCTTACAGTTCAAAAACTCTCCTTAAGAACAGAAAAGCTAAACACATTGAATGATTTTCAGAAATTGATAGGAGATATCCAATGGATGCGACCAGTGTTAGGCTTGACTACCTATCAGTTACAACCGTTATATGACATTTTAAGGGGAGACAGTGCTTTAAATTCACCACGCCAGCTTACAAAAGAAGCTCAAGAGGCTTTGAGAGAAGTTGAACTGGCTTTATCCAATGTGGTTGAAAGAGTCACTCAAAAACCCTTGGAGATATCAGTTTTTGCCACACAAGAGGCACCCACAGCAGTCCTTCATCAAGGACACAGTGTGATAGAGTGGGTGAACCTCCCAGCACAACCAGATCAAAGCCTTACACCTACCCAGTGCTTGTGGCTAGAATTTTATTAAAGGCCACTAAGCGAGCAGTACAATTATCTGGGACAAGACCTGACAAGATATACACCTTTTATACCAATACACAAATTAATGTGTGTTGTGAGACCATCCCAGAGTGGCAAATTTTATTAGCCATGGCTCCAAATTTTTTACATGGGTCTCCATTAAAGATAACTAGACTATTACATAATTGGCGATGGACTCTTGAAGAAAAAGTTTCTAAAGTTCCTCTTCAAGGACCAACAATCTTCACGGATGCATCCAAACATAATATTTGTGCTGTGTACTCTCATGATCTAACTATAAAGAGAGTAGTCAGAACTCCTTTTCAGTCCACTCAGCAGAATGAATTGTACGCGATCATTCTAGCTCTTACTTATTATCCAGGAGACATAAATATAATATCTGATTCGGCCTATTCAGTAGGTGTGGTACAAAGAATTGCCACAGCCCAAATAAAATTTGCAGCCTCTAATATATATCAGCTCTTTAAGAAACTTCAAGAGCAAGTGAGAAAGCATCCAGGTAAGATCTATATATTACATGTCCATTCTCATAGTGGACTTCCAGGTCCCATATTTGATGGCAATTCAAAGGCAGATAGCCTTCTAACTATGTTGGTCAATACCCCTTTGTTCCAAGATTTTCTGGCTTTCTTTAAAACTAAGGTCAAATCCTACCTTCTGCAAGAGATTTTTCCTAATCTCTCTCTCTCTTTCCCCTGCAACTCCTGAGTATCTATCCTCTGAGATTATCATCTATATACAAATGTATGTATCATATATGTACATAATCATTTTGCATGTTGTCTAAACAGTATCACTGCCTGATTTTGACACTAGTATACATGATTAGCCAGAAACTTGCAGGGCAGCTGTCCATATTATCAGAGGACTTCATGATGCTAAAACTATTTCCTGACGTACATATAAAGGTATCAGAGTATTTGTGGGAAAATTATTGGAAGTCTCCCCTTATGTACTTTGATTACAATGAACCACAAATCTTTGGGTCAGGCTCAGGTATTTCTGAGATGTGCAGTGTGACCTGAATGTGAAACTCTGATAGTTTTTTTGTTGCATTAAACTCTTCATGATGGCAATTAAGTTTGACTACAGGAGGAATGATTGTTTCCAGCTTTTCCAGACTCCACTGAAGAAGAGAAACAGCTAAGCAGAACAATGATGAGGTACTGGGCCAATTTCATTCGGACAGGGTAAGTAAAATGGTGGCAATCACCTTACACAGAGGAACTTTTTGATTCCAGAATGGGCTCTAAGAAAGCATTAGATTAAGATTTATTATTTGCTTCTATAGAACAGCTCATTCCCGCAAGACCTAAGACACCAGGTTGTAATGAAAATGTTTAATAATAATGAATATAATATTAATAAATTATAAAAAAGGAAAACAAGAATTGACAGTGCAGTTCTTACAACAAAGGCACTTAATGCATCCTATGAGTAATATAAATAGTACAATACAAAGAGATATATAGGCTAGAGGGGGAGAGAAGAAAGAATACATCACCGATTCAGGGAAGTACCAATTTTGCAGACCTCTGTCTAGGGAACACAGCTCTGCAAGTCCCAACTGAGAGGGTCCCAGGCAGATTGTCCTCTCCATGGGTGAGATTCCAATTTGGGTATTGATCTATCATGACTTAAATAGTCCAGGGAACAAAAGTGGCTAAATGCCAACAATACTGACTTCACTTTCTTGAGAAAATCCAGAAAGGGGGTCAGTCCTGCCAGAGTCTATCAAGAATGAAGCTTTACTCCTAGAGTGACTAGTTCTAGTATATAGATAACATGTCCTTGGTAGATTTGGCCAGAATCCCCCCAGGATGGTGTTCTTTAAGCTATATTTGTTCCCAGGGTTATTCAGCAGCTGCAAAACAGGGCTGAATAATAGTTCACTGTACTGTAATTACTCCATGGACATGGAGGGAAACTGAGGGCCAAGGCCTATAGAATCTTATCCTTATACTTATGATATCTAGGTCCTTGGCTTTGGGGCCACAAAATAGGACATAATCATCATCTCTGAGACTCACATCCCCTTGTCCCTCCTTAAAAGTACAGGTTCCATTCCTAAGAGATGATCTTTTGTCAGGTAGTGGAAAAGAGGACTCCATTTCTAATATCTATTAGATTATGAGCTTTCAAACTCAGTTGTTGAAATTGAAATCTTAACCTTTGCTGCCAAACTCCTAAAAAGGGCTCTCTTGACCCCTGGTTTTTTTCTCTTTATAACCATGTTTCTTTAGTACACTCACATAGCAGAATCCTATGGCCTCTAACCCCAAGGTCTTACAACCTACAAGTATACCTTAGAGAACAAGGATTCAGACCATATTCACGAGGTTGTCTTTTGCCTTACTATCTTACCCTTTGATATATGCTGTGCCTTAAGACTTCTGGAAGCTTTTAGGACTAAACTACCATCTTGTAAAAAGTATGAGGTTTTCCCCCAGGGACACATATAGCACAAGGAAATCCATATACAGACCCCTAAGGAAATTTGAACTTCTGACTTCAGGTCCAGCCACTGGAGAATGCTGCACTACCTAGCTACCCCTTTGAGAATAGGTCTTAGAATAGCAGGATACTCACCATATAATTAATTACACTGGCTCTAGCTGTACCTTAAGTGGAACAAATTGGCTTTCCTAGGCATATATCACAGTCACCTCCCATGTAATCCTATTATGCTACTCTTGGCATTCCCTTTCCCTTAATTTGCTACAAAACAACCATGCTACTTTGCTTAGTTCTTGGTGGAAACTTTGATCCCGCTTATTGTGCATTCTCTTTCCTCTGCTTTCTACTTATTCCTGTATGTAGTTTTACACACAAAGTGTAAAGTGATTATGTGAAACCTCAAGTGATTGTGAAGTTTAATAATTAAGCCTTCCTATCTTCAGATGAACTTCCACCGTGTCAAGATTCCCTTTGCCTCAGATAACCCTGTTCCCATACAACTCCCTCCTATTTCCCCTCCAAAAAAAAAAAATTCCCTATGATAAAAAATACACTGAGCTTACAAGTCCATGATTCAGATCTTACAGAAGTTCACGGCTATGGAGGAAGGACTAGCAACCAGGTCACAGGCCTGTCTATTCCTGAATCTCTGCTTCCTCACCTCAGATTCCAATTCCCATGCGGATTCCATGTTTCACACACTGTCTCACTGTCCTACATACAATCACTAAAACCACTCCACACTGGGATCTCTCCCTAACACGTACCAGAACCACTCCACCCACAGCTACTGGCTCTCTTTGCACAGTCCCTCAATTCCTTCTCCCCGGCCAATCTCTCAACAGCCACGTCAACCAATATCAGTCCCAGTGATGCTTCCTGATGGCCCAACAAACAAGAGTTCTTACTTTCTTGTGTGGGATCTATTTTGTTGGCCAGCCTGGTTAAGTCTGTAGCCCCTACTTAAATTCTGTTCTTAAATGCATAAAATAAAATACATTGGATTTAAAAGGAAACCAATTATATTAGAAAGCCAGTGACTCAGTGGTAGAGCTGAAGCTAAAATTAGAAAGACTTGAGTCCACATCTGGCCTCAGAAGCTTGCTAGCTGTCACACTGAGCAAGTCATTTAAACTCTATTTGCCTCATTTTTCTCAACTGTAAAATGGGGATAATACTAGCACCTATCTACCATAATTGTTGTGAGGATAAAAGGAGATGATATTTGTGAAGAACTTAACACAGTGCTATATAACTAACCATACATAACCAGTGCTATATAAGTATATACTATATACTATAGTGCCTAATAGATACTATAGAAATGTTAGATATCATTATTGTTATTAACAAAAATAAGAAAATATGATTATTGCAATATAAAACCAAGGCCAAGTTCACAGACCTTGGATTAAGAACTTCTGCTATCATCAAAGGAGATATTGTCCAACCACCTTCTTTTTTTTATAAATGAGGAAACTCTGGCTTAGAGAGGCAAAAGACCTCTCCAAGATTACATAAATAGAAGCATATATATATGTGTGTGTGTGTGTGTGTGTGTGTGTGTGTGTGTGTGTGCGTGTGTGTGTATCCTTCCCATCAAGCATTTGTATTAGTACTGGATTCTTCCACTGTCATCCCAAGTTGGAGCTTCCAGAAGTAGGTTACCATCATATTACCAAAATTCCAACCTGAATCCTCCACATTACGATGGTTCAACCCATTTCTCCAGGGAGATAATTGTGTTATCATGCATCTCTGTAATATTATCCTAATACATTATGCTCAAAAAGAAAATATAGTTGTTAGAGTCCAAAGATCAAGTTATCTCACATGATAGAATTAGAACACAATACACAACATGTCATCATATATACTTTATCACACATTCATTTCCAAATAATATGAGGCATCATTATTTTACAAGGATCCTAGATTAGGTTAGATTAAATATTTATTCAATACTTCCTATATTCTAGGAACCATATTAAGTACAAGAAAAAAACAAGAAAAAAAGAATTTTCCTACTCTCCAGAAGTTTACATTCTAATTTGTTAGGACAGCACATAAAGGGCAAGTAGAAAGAGGTATATGGATGGTAATCTTTTCAATCTAGTCCCTAGTCTACACTTAAGGAAAAGTCATTCTTAGTGGGGCAAGGCAACTAGTGTGAAATTGGAACACACTAGAGAATGAACCGTCAGCAAACTTAAATTGTGTCTGGATTGGGAAGGAAATGGTACATTCTCCTCCATTCTCCAGCCCACTCACTCCTTTTCTCCTAATTTCCAGGGATCCCAATGAAGAAGGGCTGCCGACTTGGCCTCTCTATGACCAATCAGAGTCATACCTAGAGCTCAGCTTGACTCCAAAGGTGGGAAGAAAACTCAAAGAGGACAAAGTGGAGTTTTGGGAAAAAATCGCTGATGAAAAAGTTAAGCTATATCATAAAGGAAAGAAGGGGCATACTGAATTGTGATTTCACTAATAATGAACTAACAACACAACAAGACCAAAAACATTTTAAAAGATAGTTTTAAGATCTTGGTAAATTTTGTGTATTGTGTATATTTACACAATTGTGTATATTTACAATCACAAGCCAAACAATCAAAATAACTAAAATAATGATAACAATAGTGATGATGTTAATAAATATCTGACTACTCTATTTTAAGCACTTGAAGGGACATGTTTTATTTGTCTTTTTAACAGCCTGATCATAGACCATTGCACAAAATGAGAACTTAATAATTGTCTGTTGAATGTTTATATATATACAAAGTACTTTACTGACATTATTTATTTAATAGCACAACAATCCTAAGAGCTATATAGTATAGACACCATTATTTCTGTTTTACAAATGAAGGTCCTGAAGCAGTTGAAATGATTTTCCAAACATCTCACAGTGGCACCAGAACTCTAACTCAAGTCATTAGATCAAATCATGAGTTAGATATTTTGGGAGTTGCTTCATTTTTTAAATTGTGCTTATGAGAAAGGGATCAAATTTAAAAATTAATTTTTAAAATTAAATTAAATTTTAAAATTTAAAATTCTTGTAAATTAAAAGGCCTGGATTTAGGGTTGTAAGGAATTGTAGATTTAGAGTTAGAAAGGACATTAAGAGTTATGGAATAAGGAGACAGATAGATGGCACAATGGATAGAGCACTAATCCTATAGGTAGGAGGACCTGAATTCAAATTTAAGTGTCTGCACTTGACACTTACTAGCTGTATGAACTTAAGAAAATCATTTAACCCTGTTTATCTCACCAAAAAAAAGAGTTATGGAAAAAATATCATAGAGTTACAGTCAGGATTACACAGGATTTAACAGCTTCTACATTAAAGATCAGAACGTGATATTCTAGAAGGCCAAGAGGTGGGATTACAACTAAGAATGTTGTAAAACTGAGCATAATCCTTCAGGGAAAAGAATGGATACTCAATGAAATAGAGGACTTTGAAACACTCCTGATGAAAGGCCAGAGCTGAACAGAAATTTTGATTTTCAAATGCAAGACTCAAAAGAATAAAAAAGTAAATAGGAAAGAGAAAACATAAGGGATTCAATAATATTTAACTGTTTGTATTCCTGTAGAGGAAAATGATTCTTATAACTGTTAAGAATTTTATCATTTTTAGAGCATTAGAAAGAGTATACATTGACAGATGGTATGGTATAACTTGATTTTGATGGAATGATATTTACAAAACAGCCCAAAATTAAATGATGAGGAAGAGAACTGCACTGAGAGAAGACAGAAGGGGGAGGTAAAATGGGGTAAATTATCTCACATGAAAAGGGGTGAAAGATGTATTATAATGAAGGGAAAGATGGGGCAGGGAATAGCTTGAACTTTAATCTCATTGGAATTGACTCAAAGAGAGAATAATACACATACACACACACACTTTCAATTGTATATATAGATCTATCTTACCCTATAGGAAAGTAAGAAGGAAGGATGATAAGAAAAGGGAGGGGAATTGATAGAAGGGAGGGCAGATTGGAGGAGACAATGGTCACAAGCAAAACATTGATAAGTCAGGACCTGGTAAAGAGAGAGAGAAAAAGATAATTAGGGAAAAATAAGATGGGGGGCAATACACCATTATTAATCATAGTAAATGTGAATGAGATAAACTCACTCATAAAATATAAGTGGATAGCAGAGTGGATTAATAACCAGAATCCTACATTATGTTGTTTTTAAGAATTGCATTTGAAGCAGAGAAATATACATAGATACAGGTAAAAATCTGGATTAAAACATATTATGCTTCAGCTGAAGTAAAAAAAAAAAAACAGCAATTATGATCTCAGCTCAGCAAAGCAAAAAGAGATCTAATTCAAAGAGATAAGGAAGGAAACTATATCTTACTAAAAGGTACCACAGACAATGAAGTAATATTAATACTAAACATATATGCAGCAAATGATATAGCATCCAGATTTTTAAAAAAGTTAAATGAATTACAGGAGTAAATAGACTATAAAACTATGCTAGTGGAAAACTTCAACTCTTCTCTCTCAGAATTATAATAATCTAACCAAATAATAAAAGAAAAGGTGAAGAGAGTTTTAGAAAAGCTAGATATGATCGAATTCTGGAGAAAATTGAATGGGAATAGAAAGAAATTTACCTTTTTCTTAGCATTACATGGCACCTACAAAAAAAAATTGGTCATGTGTTAGGACATAAAAATCTCACAACCAAATGCTGAAAAGAAGAAACATTAAATGTTTCCCTTTCAGGTTATAAAGTAATAAAAATTACATTCTATAAAAGGCAGTAGAAAAATTAAAAATTAATTGGAAACTAAACAATCTAATCTTAGAGATAAGTGATTCAAAGAATAAATCATAGATACAACAAACAGTTGCATCAAAGAGAATCACAACAATGAGACAACATACCAAAATTTATGGGTTGCAGTCAAAGCAGTATTTAGGGGAAATTTTATATCTCTAAATACTTATATCAATAAAATGGGGAAAGAGCATATCAATGAATGCAGGAATCCAGCATCTGCAGGGGGTCCAAAGGAGCTGAGCAGAAAGAATAGGGTCGACGTCAAAGGAATACAGGGATTGTGGGGTAGCTTGAATGAGGAACTGATGGAAGTGATGCTCCCACTTCTCTCAGGCTCCTTCAAGCTCTATTTTTATACTATATCATGATCACTCAATTTTCCTGATTACATATACATTTCTTTAGGTCAACATAGTCTTCAGATTTGACATTTAGTATTTGAGTAAGTTTTTTATGGTTAAGTGTTAATTATTGATTACATTACATGAAACTAATAATGAAAGGTAAATGTTATACAAGGTAAAATGTCAGTGACATGTTAGTTTACTTATGTCTTCTTTGTCAATCCTATGGATTGTTTGATCCCTCTGTTTCCCTAACTTGGAACCGTGTACAGAGACATTTTTGGCAATTCCAATTATACTTTAACCATGTATTGATTCCTACACATACTGATCTTTTCTGAGTCTAAGTTGGTAAACATCATTGTTTCCTAAACCTTTGGATTCTCTCCCATAATGATAATGCTTTTCATGGTGTTCTCTCCTTTATCATTTGTCTCAGTGAGAGATTAGTTTTATTAGGACAGAATGTGCATGTGAAATCATTTCTAGTTAACTTGCCCAAATTCCCCTTGTCACCAGATTTTTAAAGATAATGTTTAGTGCTATAATCAAGCCAATTATAAATAATATAGGAAATAAAAGTCCACTAATGAGAATCATAGAAGGAAATATTGTTCCTGCATGAGTGTCGTGCACATTTAATCTCAGTGCTGTGGCTTTGCTAGTCAGCTTAGAGAATGCGGCTCCCAACAAATGAATTTGGCAGGCAACAACAATAACAAAAACACCAGAAAAAGAACAAATTTAAAATCCTCAATTAAGTGCCAAATTGAAAATCCTAAAAATCAAAGGAGAGATGAATTCAATCAAAAGAAAGCCACTGAATTAATAAACAAGACTAGATGCTGATTTTAAAGAGGGGAAGAAACCAATAAAATAAATAAGCCACTAATCAATTAGATTTTTAAAAAAGGAAAAAATTACCAGTATCAAAAATGAAAGGTGTGAATCCACCATCAATGAAGAAAAAATTAAAATAATTATTAGGAAACAGTTTTCCCAATTATATGCCAATAAATCTGAGTGTCTAAGTGAAGTGGATACATATATATATATATATATAAATTGCCCAGATTAACAAAGAGAAAATGGAATACTTAAATGACCATATCTTAGAAAAAAATTGAACAAGGCATCAATGAACTCCCTAAGAAAAAAACCTCAAGGCCAGATGGATTCATAAGTGAATTCTATCAAACATTTAAAGAACAAATAATTCCAGTCTATAAACTAATTGGAAAAATAGGTGAAGGAGTCCTACTAAATTCCTTTTATGACACAAATATGGTGTTGATATGTAAACCAGGAAGAGCTAAAATAGAAGCAGGAAAAAACTTTACATAAATTCCCCTAATGAAAATTGGTACAAAAATTCTAAATAAAATACCAATAAGGAAATTATTCAATATATTACAAGGATCATATAGTATGACCAAGTGGGATTTTACACCAGGAATTCAGGATTGGTTCGATATTAGGAAAACTATCAACATAATTGACCATATCAATAATAAAACCATTAGAAATTATATGATTATCTCAACAAATGAAGAAAAGCTTTTGGCAAAATACAATATCCATTCTTATTAAAAACATTAGCTTACAAATAAATGGAATACTCTTTAAACTAATTAGTAGTACATACTTAAAACCATTAGCAAGCATTAATTGCAATGAGAAGAAGCTAGCAAGAATGCCCATTATTGGCATTGTTATTCAATACTGTACTAGAAATGCTAGTTATAACAATAAGAGAAGAAAAAATAATTGAAGGAATTAAAATAAGCAATGAGGAAATAAAATATCATTCTTTGCAGATGATAATGATAGTATACCAAGGAAATCCTAGAAAAACAATTTAAAAACTAATTGAAATAACCACCAACTTTAGCAAAATTATAGGATATTAAAATAAACCTACATAAATTATCAACTTTTTATATTTTACCAATCAAGTTCAGCAACAAGAGATAAAAAGAGAAATTCCATTTAAAATAACTATAAAAATATAAAATACTAGGGAGTCTATGGACCAAGACAAATCCAGGAATTATATGAATACAATTGTAAAAAATTTTTCACACAAATCAAGTCAGATCTAATAACTGGAAAAATATCAATTGCTCAATGCTAAAAATATTAATTGTTCAAGTCAACATAATATAAATGACAATTCTACCTAAATTAACATATTTATTCAGTATCATACTAATCATATTCTATAGGGCTATAAAAAAATTTTACCTTTCAATTAGTTCTTTTTTTCCTTTTTTTATTAAAGCTTTTTAATTTTCAAAAGATATGCATGGATAATTTTTAATATTAACCCTTGCAAAACTTTGTGTTCCAATTCCCTTTCTCTCCACCCCCTCCCATAGATAGCAAGTAATCCAATATGTTTAACATGGTAAAAAATATATATATTAAATCTAAGTATACATATTTATACAATTATCTTGCTGCACAAGAAAAATCGAATCAAAAAGGGAAAAAAATGAGAAAGAAAATAAAATGTAAGCAAACAACAACAAAAAAAGTGAAAATGCTATGTTGTGATCCACACTCAGTTCCCACAGTCTTCTTTCTGAGTGTAGATGGCTCTGTCTGTCACAAGACCATTGAAACTGGTCTGAATCATCTTATTGTTGAAAGAATCATCTCTTGTTGAAAAGAGCCACGTCCAGCAGAATTGATCATCGTATAATCTTGTTGCTGTGCACAATGATCTCCTGGTTCTGCTCATTTCATCTGAGCTATAAAAATATTAATAAAATCAATCTGTAGGAACAAAAGGTCAAGAATATCAAAGTAATTAATTGGGGAATGTGGGATGGAAAGTGATCTAGTTATATGAGAACTTAAATTGCATTAAAAAGTGGTAATCATCAAAACAATCTGGTACTAAGTAATGGAGTAATGGATCAGTGAAATAGATTAGGCACACAATACAGTGTAGTAAATGACCATAGCAATTTAGTGTTTGATAAACCCAAGATCATTTTTAGTACAAAAATGCAATAGTTGAACCAAAAAATCAACATCTGAGAAAACTGGAAAACAGGATGGCATATCTAGGTATTGATCTACATCTCACACCTTCCAAATCAAAAATGGGCATATGATTTAGACATAAAGGATGATACCATAAACAAATTAGGGTAGCAAGGAATAAATTTACCTGTGAATGAATAATCAGATCTCTGGAGAACAAAAGAATTTAGGACAAAATAATAAAGAATATTGTAAAATGGAAAATGGATAATTTTGATTATATTAAATTTAAAAATTTTACACAAACAAAGCCAAGGCAACCAAAGTTAGAAGGAAAGCAAAAAACTGAGGAGGAAATTTACAAATATCTCTGATAATGGCCTCATTTCTCACATATATACAGAGAAATATTAATCACATTTATAAGAATAGAATTCATTATCCCATTGATAAATGGTCAAGGGATATGAACATGCAGTTTCCAAACAAAGAAATCAAAGCTACCTATAGTCACATGAAAAAATGCTCTAAACCACTACTGACTAGAGAAATGCAAATTAAAACAACTCGGTGGTACTATCTCACACCTGACAGATTGGCTAATATGACAGAAAAGGAAAATAATAAATGTTGGAGGGGATGTAGGAAAACTGGGACACTGTGTGAACTGTTCCAACCATTCTGGAGAACAATTTAAAACTATGCCCAAAGCGCTATAAAACTTCACACTTTTTGATCTAGCATTACTACTAGTAGGTCTATACCCCAAAGAGGTCAATAAAAAGGGGAAATGATCTATTTATAAAATATATAGATATAGATATATCTATATACATGTATATATATATATATATATATATCTTTTTGTGGTGAGTAAGAATTGTAAAAGTGAAAAGATGTTCATCAATTGGGGAATAGTTGAACAAACTGTGGTATATGATTGTAATGGAATATTATTGTTCTATAGGAAATGATGAGATGATTTTTAAAACACCTAAAAAGACTTACATGAACTGATTCTGAGTGAAGTAAGCAGAATCAGGAGAATATTATACTTAGTAAGAGCAACACTATGCAATGATCATTTATGATTGACTTAGCTATTCTCAGCAATTCAACAATTCAAGACAATCCCAAAGAAGTCATAATGAAAACTGTTATCTACCTCCAAAGAGAATCGATGGCATCCAAATACAGGCCAAAGTGTACTATTTTTCAGTTTCTTTCCTTCTTTTTTTGTTTGCATTTTCTTCCACAACTAACTAATGTGGAAATATATATATATATATATAACATGATTTCATATTTATAACCCATATCAGATTTCTTACTGTCCTTTGGATGGGATGAAAAAGGAGAAAAGGGTAGAATTTGGGACTCAAAACTTTTTTAAAGAATGTTTGAAAATTGTTTTTACATGTAATTGAAGAAATAAAAATATTTTTTTCAAAAAAAGAGTTATGGAATATAAATCTAGAGATAAAAGAGACATCTGAAGTCATCTAGACCAACACCTTCATTTTATAAATAGGAAAGCTGGGGTCCAGAAGGAGTTAGTGTTCTATTGTCTTAAGCTCATACAGGCAGGAAGCAGCAGGGGTGGAATGTGAACTCTACTTCTTGTGGGGAATGATAAGTATCATTGATAATTGATTGATATTGAATTGCTGCCAATTGATATTGAAAAGCTGTCATGGAAAGAGGAATATGATTTCTAGCTCCTGAGTAAAGAACTAGAAATAATAGGCCAACTTGGCAAAAAAGAGAATTTAGGTTTTGTGTAAAGAAAAATTTTCTAATTAAAGTTATGTATTCAAGAGGAGAACAGGCTACTTCTGGGTAGTATATGGCCCCTTACTGGAGATCTTCAAGCAAAGATTGGATAACTAGTAGACTCATACCGTTGTATAGAGGATTTCCATTCACACAAAGAGTCTATCCTCCTCATTTTGCTGATGAAGAAATTGAAGCACAGAAAGAAATTTGGCTAAAGTTACCCTGTTCGTTTGACTCCAAATCCAAATAAAACTTTTTTTCTTTACTAAACTAGAATGTCTCTAATATTTGAAGGCACTGTTCTCATTTCAAGATTCCTGACTTTCCCCATTTGTTTAAATAGTTAAGATTTATTTTCTGTTCCATCAAAATTCTAGCACTATTCAATGATTCAAGACAATTTCAAAAGACTCATGGAAAATGTTAAACACATCCAGAGACTGATGAAATCAAAAAATTCATATTCAAACATAGTATTTTGATTTTCTTTATTTTGGGACAGTTTGTTTCATTTCTTCTTTAACAATATCATATTTTATATTTTACATAAGTGAACATATATAACCATATCAAATTGCTTAGAGAGGTGGGAGATGAGGAAGGACAGGAGAATATTTGGAACTCAAAATGTTACAAATTGTCTTTACATGCAATTGGAAAAAAAGTTAAATATGATTTTTTAAAATTCTACCACTAAATTTCCAGTTATCTCTGTTAAACTCAGACATTAAATTTCCAATGGTGCAAGAATTACATATAGCTAATTAAAATGTAGAACTCTCAATTAAATATGATATCTACATGGGTTCTTAAAACATGCTTTTTGATTGATAATGATTATGAGACATTTGGGGAACACACATTTCATTTTTCATTTTATATGTAGACTCTAGTTGAAGCTCCTCCCCCTAGATAGCCTCCCCAGTTTCTAACATTCTCATGTACTTTGGCCCTATCCCAGCCTCAGTCTCAACCTCTTTCTGAAAGATCAGCACTTTAGGTCAAATAAAATCACAAAATCATCAAATTTACAGAATGAAGGAACCTTAAAACATTGAATTTCTGAAGTGGAAAAAAGTACTGAATGTTAGAGTGCACGGAATGGAATGTAAGCTTTTTAAGGACAAGCATTATGGTTAATTTATGTTTACATCCTAAGTGCTTAGCTCAATTACTCCTCCATAATCAGCAGACCATAATCAATTCAATACCAGTCATAAACACTTGGGCTACTATCGGGACAGGTGTGTATTGTCACAGGTAAAAATCCAGCAAAAGGGGATCCCACAATAACAGGAATGTGTGATGATCAACTATGAAAGACTTGGTTCTTCTCAGTGGTTCAGTGATCCAGGGAAATCCCAATAGACTTTGGACAGAAAATACTATTTGCATCCAGAAAAAGATCTAAAGAGACTGAATGCAAATCAACATGTGCTATGTTCACTTCTTTTCTATTTTTTAATCTCTCCCATCATTTTTCCCTTTTGCTCTGACTTTTCTCTTCCAACATGATTCATAAAACAATGTGTTAAAAATAAATTTTTAAAAAAATAAAGAAAAGGGGTCCAGATGAACATGGTGCAATCCATGATGTAGCCACCAGATGGTGTACTGAAACTGTTATCATTACTTGCTAACTATGCACCTAGGGAAACATTCTCAGCTAGGGAAGGAGAGTGATTATATTTTTGGTTTTCAATTCACAAGAATTATTTTAATTCTATGATGTTCTGAGCCCTGAACTAGGGGATGAAACGAAATATTAGATTATAGAAGTCATTATTTTGTCTCCAGCCTTCACCCCTTCTACCTTCTATCTCTTAGGTCTCTTCCCTCAGCGTCCATTGATTTGGATATGATCCCAGGAACTTTACTATGTAAAGGAACTTGAAGGTTACATGGCTCTCTGCTAGCCGAAAGAGCTCACATGTCACAGAAAAAGGGAAGGGGAAGAATGGGGAAGATTCAACCAGCTGATCCCTCTCCTACTTTTGCCTTTTTCACTATTTATAAGCTTGCACTTATAAAGTTGAGTGCACTGAGAGTGACTGCAGGTTCAAATATAACCCTTTATAAAAAATGTCCTTTTTTACCTCTCCTATATATTGTTGACTGCATCAAAATGTTATGGGTGTTAGAATTATAGCTAACTGTTCTCCAAATATTTTAGCATGTCCTCAAAATTGAGAATTGAATCTGTGATGTTCATTGTAGACTAATTCTATCTCTACTACCCACATCCTGCCCTTGAACTCTCCAGAGGTACACATAGTCCAAGTTAACGTGTTAAAAATTATTTTTATGCTTCAAGGCAAGGAAGTTAATTAGAACATTCAGTTATAACTGGACTCCTTGATGAACCATGGACAAAGTAGTGCTTCTCTCAATTCCAGGCATTTGTACCAACTGTCCTCCATCTCTGGAATTCTCTACCTCCTTATTTCTGTTTCTAGGCTTCCTTGAGGATCTATTTGAAAATCATACCTTCTATAAGAAGCCTTTCTTGAATCCCTTTAATACTTGCCATTCTTCTATTCCTCCAGGTTATCCTGTATATGACTTGAACATATAGGAATACCTCATTTTATTGCACTCTATTGCACTTTGCAGATGTTGCATTTCTTAACAATTTGAAAGTTTGCAATAACCCTGCCTGCATCAAGCAAGTCCATCTGCACCAATTTTTTAATAGCATATGCTCCCATGATGCCTCTGTTACATTTTAGTAACTCTCTCAATATTCCAACTTTTTCTTTATCATTATATTGTATATCATTATATCTACATATGCAATTCACTAAAGGCTCAGATGATAACTAGCATTTTTTAGCAATAAGATATTTTTTAATTAAGGTATGAGAATTTTTTTAGACATAATACTATTGTACATTTAATAAACTTAAAAGTGTAAACATAACTTTTACATGCACTAAAAAACCAAAAACTCGATTTCCAATATTTTGCTACCACAAAAAGGTTTGTTATATATATATATATATATATATATATATATATATATATATATGATCTATGATAAGTGATCTTTGATGTTACTATTGCAATTGCTTTGAGGAACCATTAATTGTACCTATATAAGATGGCAAACAATTGGTAATCCATAATTAATGGATTCCACATACAAAAACCACAAACTTAATGGATTCCACTGACCAGCCATTCTCCTTTTCTTTCTCCCTCCTTAGGTCTCCCCTTTTTTCTAACACACAACAATGTTGAAAATAGACCAACTAATCACCCTAAGTGATTTATGGTCTCTAAGTGTTTAAATGAAAGGAAAAATCCACTGATGTGCTATCCTTTATTGTTGTCTTATTTTAAGAAATTGCCAGAGCCACTCCAACCTTCAGCAACCACCACCCTGCGCAATCAGCAGCCACCAACAAATTAAGAGTCTACCAGCAAAATGATTACAATTCACTGAAGGCTCAAATGATAACTAGCATTTTTAGCAATAAGTTATTTTTAATTAAAGTATGGGCAATTTTTTAGACATAATACTATTGTATACTTAATAGATTATGATATGGTATAAATATAACTTTTACATGCACCAAACCAAAAACTTAATTTCCAATATTTTGCTACCACAAAAAGGGTTGCTATAAATATTTTGGCACATATAAGTCCTTTTCCCTTTTTTAATGATCCTTTTGAAATACAAACCTAATAGTGTTAGTTATAGCTAAGTGTATGCACAGTTTCATTGCTCTTTGGGCATATTCCCAAACTGTTCTCCAGAATGGTTAGAAGAGTTCACAACTCCACCAACAATGCATTAGTATCCCAATTGTCTCACATCCCCCCCCCCAACATTTATCATTTTCCTTTTAATCAATCTGAGAGGTGTGAAGTGTTGTTTTAATTTGAGGAATGAAAAGCTTTCAAATTGGCTACTGAACTGGAAATGATAGTTCATACACAAACATGAAATCTTTCCCTCTCTCTTCCCTAGGAGCTTTTAAGTAAGGAATCCTGCATACCTACAGATGAGAGAGAGAGACAGAGAGACAGAGAGAGACACAGAGAGACACAGAAAGAGAGAGAAAGAGAGAGAGAGAGAGAGAGAGAGAGAGAGAGAGAGAGAGAGACGGAGACACAGAGACAGAGACACAGAGACAGAGAAAGACAGAGACAGAGAGATGTGATAGTAGCAGTAGTTATTTTTATCTTCTTATCCAGACCACCATATGGGCATTCATGAATGAAGGGTGCTCTTATTTCTTTGTCTGGTGTGTTTATTCTTTTCTGATCTTAGGTTACTGAGTATCAGTTATACAACAGACCAAGCTGTGATCTTTCAGGCTTCAAAATGTCAGAAGAATCATGAGAGTTCCAGAAATGAGTCCATAGCAGAGTCTACTGATTGCCACAGCAGCAAGGAGCTGGGGCTGAGAAGCAACCAGTTTAGTCCAAACCAGCAGTTTGGACTAGAAGCAAAGGAGCAATTCTTTCATTAGTCACGTCACCTGCAAAAGTGAACTTGGGTTGGGGGTGGGGAGGCTGGGAAGAACGGCTGGGAAGAGCGGCAGGGCAGAGAAGGTAAATTTGCCAAGAAAACCCCAAATGAGGTCAAGAAGAATTGAACATGGCTACACAATAAGAAAGCCAAGTTGCAGTCAATCAACCTTTGCCCTCCATAGCAACAATTATTGTGATTCTCAGTTTATCTCCCTCCAATTAGTCATCCCCAAGTGATGGCCCAAAGTCTATACCTGATCTTTTTGCATTAGCTTCCTGACCCTTTGCCATAGTCTACATGTTACTTTGGGTTAGTGCTTCCAGAAGACTGAGAAAGCAAAAATTTCCTATATATACCTGTTCAAAAGGTCCCATTTGGTCAATGGGACCAAAATGGTCTTGGTCCCATTAATGAGACTTAGAGCTGGAGAAACCTTTTGAAATCATTTAGTCATGTTCTTCTCATTTTTCAGACAAAAAACATAAGACTCCCAGGGAGGAAATGACTAATCCAAGGTCATACAATGCAGCAAGTTAAGAAGTAGTACCAGAAATGGAAATTAAATCCCTCACTCCAATGCAAGCATTACTATATTCTTCATTAAACCCACTCCTTCAATACTACTAGATTTCCCTAACGTCTTAAAATCCAAGAGATGAGAAAGGAATAAGCACTTGTATAGCACCTATTTTGTACAAGCCACTATGCTAAGCAGTTTACAGATATTATCTCATTTAATAGTTGACAACTCTGTGTATGTACTGCTGTTACTCCCATCTCAAGGTTGAGCAATTGAGGCAGTAAGGGACTAAATAATCTGCCTAGGATCACACAGCTAATAAGTATTTGAGGCTAGATGTCGGTTCCATCCTCTTTACTCCAGGAGCACCATCATAGCCATAGTACCACCTAGTTATGTCTAAAGATGTGCTTCTTTTTCACTCCTATAATGTGGCTTCTCCACAAGGGAATTGGTGCGAAGTTGCAGAAAGAATCTGATAGAGTCAGAAGATTCGAGTTCTAGTCCCATCCCTGATACTGGAAACTTGTGTGCTCTTGGGTAAATCATTTCCTATTTCTGGCAGAAACTGTTTCCTCAGTTTCCTTGTCTGAAATATGAACAGACTGAACTAGGGACAAGTTCTCTTTCAGCCTCCGCTCCTAGATCAAGGATTCATAATCTTTCCAAGTATCCCCTTTATTAACAAAAATTTCCTCAAATCATCCTTGAGCTAGAGATTGAATTATTAGTATTTGTTGAATGAGAAAACACAGAACAGCCTAAAAGCTTCTATTGATTCAGTGAAACATTGAAGTAGATTTGTGTGTGATCAGTAAAAGCAAATCTGACCTGTCACAAAATCTGAGAATAAATAACTCACAGAAACTTAGAGAGTAACCATCTCAGCACGGACCAAAAGTAAGCCCACAAGAAAAAAAAAAAAAAAAAAGACTTTTTCATTTGGGCACAAGCGAAATATTATTTACAGAAAAACCACAGACATGAAGTTTTCACACTGCATAATTTGTTGGAACTAAAATGATAATAAAATTTTTTTAGTGTATATCGTAATACCCCCTCGAACTATATAACAGGAACCAATATCCAGATAAAATTCATTGGCCAATCCTGTGATCAAGATCTTATTTGTCCACTAGAGGGCAGTGGAATTTTGCAAATCAAGCAACTATATACTTGAGAAACAATGGGAAAATGGGTTTGGGATGAGAGAGGTGACATTTGCAGACAGGATATCCCTGGCCAATGGAACTTCATTGAGGGTAAAAGAGATAACATATACATACATACACACACACACACATATATATACATATACGAAGGATATATGTGTATATATATATGCTAGAATCATAGCTATCATCATCACCATCACCACCAACAATAACACTTCCTTTTTCTCCCCCAGGATAGCATCACACAATAGATCCTTGAGACATTCCTCACCATTTTCTTAGTCTTTCCAGGAAGAAAATTCCCAGGAGAATATAGTCTCCTTGAAATCAAGGATGGTCTTTCATTTTGCATTTTTTTTCTTCAGCATCCTCTTGCCCATCCTTAGTAGGAATGGATGGGATTGAAAGGCTCACACACACAAAATAGAACAATCAAGGAACACTAGATTTGGATTCAGAGACTAGAATCATGAGTATGTCACTTTGCCGATTTATGCCTCAGTTTCCTCATTTGTAAAATGAAGATAATAATTTCTATCCAGCAATAGATAATTGTTATGATAATCAATAATTGAGAAGTTAAGTAATTTATCCAAGTTCAAATAAATATATATTTATGGTATATAATCTCATCTGGGCTCTTGACAATTCTCCTATTCTATTAATTCCCAATTTCATTCACCTTTCACTCCTAATTTTCCCAACCCACCCCAAACCCCACACTTAAAGCAAGTAATCCAGCCTCTTACTCCATAGAGAAGAGGGGAACTTTCTGATGTGAGGTTTCTCAAGCTTTTCCTCATTCCCCAAATCTTTTTATTATTACCATTCATTCTCTCCCCTTTCCCTGTAGTCATAGAAAATGAGAAATTTCTACTACCTACCCCCTTGGTCCCATAGCTTCCTAGCCTAGCTCCACCAATCACTACTTCTATTTTCTTGGATGCCCAGCACATGTCCATGAGGAGGACAGTTTGAATGAGCATCTCTCATCCTGCTCCCTTCAAGGAAAGTGGGCACAATTGCTTTTCCCTATCTTCATTCACTGGGATTTGAAACCTCTTTTAAGGTTTCAAATCCCATTCCCTCAGAGGAGGTGGAGAAAAACTCAAGTGCCCAAGATGAAAAGTGACTTGTCTATTTGGAAATAATGCAATTAGTTTAGAAGAGTTTTAGTCTAAGGCAATATTCTCAAATTTTTTGGTCTCAGAATTCTTTGCCCTTCTAAATATTATTGTCCTAATCTAAAAATTAAAAATTTATCCAGAGATTTTGCTCATGTGGATTATACCTATTTCCATTTTTAATTTTTTTAAATTTTTTTATTTTATTTTTATTTATTTTAAATTTAAATGAATATGTTAAAAATTTATATTTATTAATATATCAAAATAATATTAAATTATTGTTTATCATATAACATATATTAATATATTTTGTGTTATTTGTATGTTGATAATATATTTCAAATTATATTTAACTGTTTCAATTTAATTTAGTTATTTCAAATTAAATAATATTGCATAATGCACACAATACGCTGTAAAATATATTGGCAGAGTGAGTACATCTTTAGGCATGGAGTCAAGAAGACTTGAATTCAAATCTGACCTCAGACTGTGTCAGTCTGGGCAAGTCAGTTTACCCTGTTTGCCTCATTTTCCTCATCTGTAAAATGAGCTGGAGAAGGAATCATAATAAATCACTACAATATCTTTGACAAGAAAATCCCAAATGGGATCATGAAGAGTTGGATGTGACTAAACAATAATAAGCATTTTCCAAAGCAAAAAAAAAAAAAAAAAAAATAGAAAGAAGTAGCTTTGTTTTATATGTTTTTGTAAATCTCTTTAAATGTTTACATTAATAGAAGCCAACTGGAGTTTTCTATCTGCTTCTGCTTCAATCTGTTGCAATCTGTTGCTTTATTGAAGTATGTGAAGAAAATCTGGACTCATATAGATATGTAGATGGGAAAAGGAGAATTTATTAGGCAAATAATAACTATTATAATGAAAATAACTTTGACCTTGCAGAAATCCCTTCCCTGAAGGGTCTTGGTGTGTGTGAAGACTCCCCCCGCCTCTTTGAGAGCTTCTAGCAAAGGTCCCAGGTCCATGTGGTCTCCTTCCTCTGCCAAACTAGTGCAATGGGAATTCCAGACTCCAAACTTGTTCACCAAGCCTTGCTTCCTGCCAGGCCAACCAGGCTCTCCAGCCCCTTCTACATTGAAAAGGACTTGATCTCTGATTTGGAGCATACACAGATTCTCTGTAACTACTCCTAGTTTGCTAACCACAAGGATTGTTTGATGGTCTGCCAAGCCAGAAATAGGAAGCATTCAAAAAGGACTAACTAACTGGCCAGATATATATTGCTGAGGCAGTTGGGGTTAAGTGACTTGCCCAGGGTCAGACAGCTAGGAAGTCTTAAGTGTCTGCGGTCATATTTGAATGCAGGTCCTCCTGACTTCAAGGCTGGTGCTCTAACCACTGCAACACCTAGCTGCTCCCTGCCCATCTTTATTTGAGCATGGAATCAAGGAATGCTGTAAATCTTTGAGCAGAGAGAAAGACTTCAGTCCTTTATTTCTTCACCCAAGTTTATAACTTGTGGTTCCCATTCACATATGACCTCAATGTTGCTTTTGTCTGTTGTGCTCCTTCTGTTCTGCTTTTTAGATGAAGGAGTATTAGAAGTAGTATTAGAAGACCTTGCTTTAAAGGTCAGGATACCGAGGCACTTGAAATCCAGGAGGTGGAGTGTATGCTAGGATTTTCAGAAAGCCAAAGAGCCAGGTTTAAAGTACTGAGTGAATTGTTAAGCCAGCATCAATTGCAGTCAGTCAAAAGGAAACTCCAGCCATTTACCTATCAGCAATGCCAAATTCAGAGGAGAATTAGGTGGGCAAATGGTATAGAGAAATTGCTTTCAGTTTGAGCTCACTCTTCCCAAGGACTGTGATGCTATCAGTAAGTTTATATATAAACATATATATATATATATATATATATATATATATATATATATATAGCATATACAGTATGCTTGCTGTAACTTTGCTATCAATATCCCTTATAAAAGCCAATTGATGTCCATTGATTGATTAAATGAAACTGGGATGCTAATTACTAGTGACTGATATTGGGGAAAACACACTGGAATGGGGGCTCAATACCACCAAATTAGAAAAAGACATTTCCATCCCTTGAAGGGTACCATCAGAACTCCAAAGGAAAAGATGTAACTAGCCTTGTTTAGAAAGCAGCCCCATGTGTGAAAATAAGAATTGGGGTGCAGGTGCTCAGAGTTTTATATAGACTTCACTAGATAACTTAAAAATACATATTGGAAATAATATTCAAAAAATACTCTAAGACACTATTGGTTGCCTTAGTGGCTTTAGTAAAGTAGGTCAAGAAAATTTGGCTTTATATAGACAAGTAGATGGGAAAAGGGGGAGTATTTAATATGCAAATAATATCTATTATAATGAAATTAATTTTGAAATTGCAGAAAATTTTGACCTTGCTCAGAAGGTGGTCTTCCTGTAGATGAATTTAATTTAATCAGTTATCCATAGGTTTCTGTACTTCCCCTCCTCCTCGTTATACTCTCTATGGGGAAAAATAGCAAGTAAGAATGAAATTAAAATTATCTTAGCTTTATCTAGCAAATCATTTTTTAAAATATATATATAAATAGTCAGTATTTAAAACAGGGCACCTAGGTGGCACAGTGAAGAGAGTGCCAAGACTCATCTTCATGAGTTCAGATCTGACTTTAGATACTTCCTAGCTGTGACTCTGGTCATTTAACCTTACTTCCCTCAGTTTCCTCATCTGTAAAATGAGCTGGAGAAAGAAATGGCAAACTGCTCCAGTGTCTCTGCCAAGAAAACCCCAAAATGGGGTCACAAAGAAGGACTGAACAACAACAAAATTTAGAACAGAGAAATAAGTCATCCATTGAATGCAGCCATTAAAACAAAGGAAAAACAAAGTGCAATAAATCCACCATTCTTCCATTGGTTTCTATTGAATAGTCATAATTCAATAACTCCCAGTTGGATTCTCTTAACAATACAGCAAGGAAGGAGATAGATTCCAACCTCCACAGGGCTTAGAGTTAGTCTCCTGGAAAATGTCGCCCATATGTGGCTTGCTATTTCTGCCACCATTCCTCCTAACAGTTTTGGGTTGGGATTTTTTTTTTCAAATTGCCACTGTAATGGAAAACTTCATCTTCCAATTCCAGTCCCATGATAATATTTTCTATCTTCTTAAGAAGGGAAAGAAATAATTCCTGGGGTTTTAGCAATATAGGCCACCTCCCAAGGCAGTCAGTCCGAGTCTTACTTACCAGTGTATGATGGTCCCATTTCCTTTTGACTAACTTTTTCCAATCATCTGTCTACAAACATGCTTAGGTATTGTCAATTCTAAAAAAGCTTTCCTATGATTCTTTAACTGAGGGATTTATTAGAGCCAGCTCCCAAAAGCCAATGGTTAAATTTCCAAGGTGTAAATCAGTAAACATTACAAATCAGGGCTTAATTTCTTGTTTTGTTGGTTGTCTAGTTTTAAGAACGTGATGGACAAAATGCTAATAATGCAGATTAAATTTAAAAGCCATCCATTTTGGAAAGCTGGTTGTTAAACATTTACCAGCATATCTCTGCTTCTAGCCCATCAATCAACCATCCCATCTTTCTCCTTCATTTCATGTTAAATTTCATGAAAAAGTTGGCTACATAAAATTCTCTTGATTCTACCTCAACATTTCTTGTAAACACAGTCTCCTTTTCTCCTCCACATTCAAATTACCAAAATACATTCAGTCACAACCAGTTGCCTATACTATCGCAACAGTCCTCCTCCATTTCCTTTGTCTTAAATCCTTGATATCAAGCTAGACTGACCTTTGTTAAACATAAATCTAGTGCTTGAACTCCTCCGCTCTAAAATCCTCACTAGATCCTTTGTATTTAAAAGCCTCCCTAATCTATCACCAACTTATTTCTCCAGCCTTATCTCATAGATTATATAGGTTTTCTATATATTATATAGTGTTATATTAACTCTCCTATGCAAACCCTATGCTTCAGATAAACTAGACTTCTCTGTACCCCTTTGTGCCTCCCATTTTTTCATATGCTGTTCCTAATGTTTGAAATGTCCCCCTTCCCTTTCTTCATCTGTTGGATTTTTATCTCTTAACTCATGCCACCTCCTTCGAGAAGTCTTCCTTGATTTTATCACCCTCACTTGTAACTATTTCCTTCTCTCTGTAGAACTCACACAGAAGTTTATTTTTACAAACTTGTGAAATGTTTATTAAGTGATAAACACTCATATTCTATTCCAAGGATACAACTATGCAAATGTAAGAGGCAATGTCCCTACATGGACCCATTTTCTCTTTAAACTATATACTTCAGAAAGCTGAGAGTCAGCTTTGTTAGCTGGCACAGACTCTGGTCACTGCTTTCTGGCTTTCTTCAAACACCAGCTAACATCTCACCTACTAAAGGAAAACCTTCCCCAATCCCTCAATTCTAATTCTAATGCCTTCCCTTTGTTGATTATTTCCAATTCATTATGTAAATGGCCCATTTGTACGTAGTTGTTTTCATGTCATCTTCCCTATTGAACTGTGAACTCAAGAAAAGGATCAATCTTTTACCTTTCTTTGTGTTTTTAATTCAATTTTATTTTACGTTTGACCTCTTTCCCCATTTACCTCTTCTGCCCTACTCATTGAGAAGAAGGCAATAAAAACCAAAATTCAATACAAATACATGAAGCAAGAAAATGCACATATTAATTATGTCCAAAAAAAAAAGGAGAGAGGAAGGAAGGAAGAGAGGGAGAGGGAAAGAGAGAGAGAGAGAGAGAGAGAGAGAGAGAGAGAGAGAGAGAGAGAGAGAGAGAGAGAGAGAGAGAGAGAGAGAGAGAGAGAGAGAGAGAGAGAGAGAGAGAGAAGAGAGAGAGAGAGAGAGAAAGAGAGAGAGAGAGAGAGAGAAAGAGAGAGAGAGAGAGAGAGAGAGAGAGAGAAAGAAAGAAAGAAAAAGAAAGAAAGAAAGAGAGAGAGAGAGAGAGAGAGAGAGAGAGAGAGAGAGAGAGAGAAGGAGGAAGGGAGAGAGGGAGAGAAGGAAGGAGAGAGGGAGGGATAAAAGAAGAAAATATTCTTCCATTATATTTTTGTTCAGAGGTGGGAAGCATGTTTCATCCTGAGTCTTTTTCAATTGCAATTGGTCCTTGTGTTGATCTGAGTTCTTGCGTCTTTCAAAATTATTTGTCATTACAATATTGCTGTTACTGTATAAATTAGTCTTACATGTATCAATTCAGTCTTCCCAGATATTTTTTTTCTGAAATTCTCCCCTTCCTTATTTCTTACAGCACAAAACTATTCTATCACCTTAATATATCATAACTTGTTTAGTCACTCCCCAACTGATGGTCACTCCCTCAGGTTCCAATTTTTTTTGCTGCTACAAAAAAGAGCTGCTATAAATATTTTTGTACATACCGCTCCTTTTCCTTGTTCTTTTATTTCTTTGCAGGTATAACTTAGTAGCACTATCACAGGGTCAATGGGTATACATAGTTTAATGGCTTTGGGGGTGTTCTAAATTGCTTTACAGAATGACTAGACAAGTTCATAGCTGCACCAACAGAGCATTAATGTGCCTCTTTTCCCATGGCTCTTCCAGCATTTATTTCTCTTTTTTGTCAAGTCAATCTGATAAATATGAGCATATTCCCAGTGCTTAACACAGTATCTGCACATATTAGGCTCTTAATAAATGTTTATTGAATTTATTGTTCTATAAGAAATAATCAGCAGGATGATTTCAGAAAGGTTTAGAGAGACTCATGTGAATTGATGCTGAGTGAAATGAGCAGAACCAAGAGATCATTATACACAGCAACAGCAAGGTTATATGATGATCAATTTTCATGGACATGGCTGTCTTCACCAATAAGATGATTCAGGCCAGTTCCAATGGTCTTGTGATTAAAAGAACCATATACCCAAAGAGAGAACCTTGGGAGCTAAGTGTGGATCACAACATAATATTTTCACTCTTTTTGTGGTTGTTTGCTTGCATTTTATTTTCTTTCTCATTTTTTTTCCCTTTTTGATCTGATTTTTCTTTTATCATGATATTTGTGGAAATAATATAGAAGAATTGTACATGGTTAACATATATTGGATTAGTTACTTCTAGGGGAGGGTGTGGGAGAAAGGAAGGGAAAAAGCTTTGGAATACAAGGTTTTGAAAGGGTGAGTAATGAAAATTATCCATGCATATATTTTGAAAATAAAAAGCTTTTAATTAAAAAAGTTATTGTTAGGGGCAGTGAAATGGCACAGTAGATAGAAGAGCAGTCCTGAAGTCAGGAGTACCTGAGCTCAAATTTGGTCTCTGACATTTAACACTTCCTAGCTGTGTGACCTTAGGCAAGTCACTTAACCCCAATTGCCTCAGCAAAAAAAAAAAAAAAAAAAAAAAAAAGTTAATTGTTTATTGACTTTTTCGTTGACCTGAATAAGTCACAAATCTCTCAATCTCAATTTTCTCTTCTGTGAGGTGGGAATAATAAAAGTATCTCCTTTATAGGATTTTGTAGAGGTTGAAATAATATTTATAAAGTGTTTTTATAAACTTTAAAGTTCTACATAAATGCTTGTTACTATGTTTGTTACTACTCTTCATATGTTCCATTGCACATAATAAGTACTTAATAAATTATTATTGAATTTAACATATTTTCCAGAGGGTACACTGGCTTCTTATAAGTATGATAGGACCCAGTGTGGAAAGCTACAATTATTTTTTACTTAGGAAATTGGGGTCAAGTGACTTGCCCAGGATCACACAATTAGGAAGTATTAAGTGTCTGAAGCTGGATTTGAATGCAGGTTCTCCTGATTTCAGGACTAGTACTCTCTCCACTATGCTGTCTAGCTGCCCCTACAACATTTTTTTTAAAGGAAATCCCCCACTTTTTGAATCCTGACCAAGACATGTTTCAAAAGTATTAAAGCAATGGTAGGGGACTGATAATGAAGAAGTATAGACACTGGAATCTCAAGGAATCTGTTTTTGACTTTTTATGCTCCCTGAAAATATAACCAGAAGTCATGGCAATTGAGTTTGTGGAGGAACTATTTGGAAAATTGATTGTATAAGTGATGCACAGAATATCTTTGTCAGGTTACTTGATAATGTAACAAGGTTTAGGGACTATCATCCCCATGTGGGAAAAAAAAACGGGACCTGGGATGGGAGTTATCTCAGACCCCAAAGAACTTAATCCTGTGCCACCAAAGTTTCCTTTCTATCTCCATTCATAGGACCTGCGCAGCATTGTGAGAATCAAATGAAGTAGTATTTGCAAAGTGCTTAATATTAGCACAGTGCCTGGAAAATAATTGTAAGTACTATAGAAATGCTAATTATTAGTGTTGTTGACTATAAAGTCTTGCTATACTAGACAGTATATATTGTGACACTTGTATTCCCATCATTTTATGAAGTGTAATTGAAGCACATACTACTGTAATTTATACAGGAATATCTATATTATCACAATGAACTTGGAATTCCCTTCAGAAGTCATGGGAGTCAGTAAAATAGTTACCAAGGATTTTGTGTATGCAGAACAGAAAATATCTCTGGAGTATCAGCGTTGATTCAAGCATTTGAAAATATTAGAACTTTATAGGCAGTTAGTTGGGCCTCATTATCTTGATATTTCGACAATTTGAACCTCTTTTGTATAAACTTGAAAGACAATAGAGGCCAGTGATCACTAAGAAAAAAAAATTTTTTAACCATTGAACCATCTTTGGAACAAGAAAAATTGAAATTTGATGACTGTCCAAAATCTGAAGAATGGAAAGAGAAAAAAATTCTTTGAGAAAAAATTCTACATGAATGAGATGTGAAGTATATCCAAACAGTGATGTATATAATTTACCTCAATGATTCCCAACTTTTTTGAACTTTCTGAAAATAACCCTTTCTTAATGAACAGAGAAACATGAGATCTATTTGAACTGATGTTGAAGGATATAAGTAAAATCTCTAGATTCACAATGACTACAACGATGTAAGTGGAATGATAATGAAAAGAAATTGAATTGTAAGACATTAGTCAAGGAATAATGAACCAAAAATTCCCAAAAATAAGAGCAAGACATTCACAACCACATGAAAAATGCTCCAAATCACTAATAAGAGAAATACAAATCAAAACAACCCTGAGGTTTTACCTCACACCTTGCAAGTTGCCAAAAATGATCCCAAAATGGTAATAGTCAATGTTGGAAGGACTGTTGAAAGATAGGCATAATAATACATTGTTGACACAGCTATAAAATATTATAGTCATTTTGGAAAGCATTTTGGAGTTATGCAAATAAAGAGACTAAATGTTCATTCTCTTAGACAAGGGACCATTACTAGGTTTATACCCCAAGAGAGCTACAGAAAAGTCCCCATGCACTCTAAAATATTTATAGCAGCACTTTTTGTAATAGCTAAGATTTGGAAACAAAGTAGACGCTCTTCAGTTGAGGAATGGCTAAATTAATTGTGGCACAAGAATATAATTAAATATTATTGTATTGTAAGAAATGATGAATATGATGAATGTAGAGAAGCATGGAGAGATCTCTATGAACTGATGCAAACTGAAGTGAAAAAAAACCAATATATGCAATAATCACAACAATGTAAATGAAAAAGTCACACAACAACCAACAATAAGTGAATGTAACAAATTATAAAGATCAAATAGAACTCAAATAAAGGAATATCCTTTCTTAGAGTAAGTGATACATAAGTGATATACTTTGTAAATGTCCAAACTTTTTCAGTGTTTTGACTTGTGTTGACTTTTTTTTCCTTTCTGAAAAAAATACTGTCATAATTATTGGTTCTCAGGGAAAGAGAAGGGGAGAGATAAATGAGATATTATGGTGATATAAAAAAAGGAAACATCAATAAAAATTTACTTAAAAAAAGAAAAATCGAGGAATATATTAGAGAGAGAAAAATCAATCATACTTCCCTCCCACTCTCAGGGCAAAGAAGTGAGAGAGGCTACTAGCAGTCTTTTTATCAGATTTTTTGCTTAATTATTTTCTTTTTTCATAAAAGAGGATTCAAAGTGAAAGGATTAGGATTTGAAATGACTATCAAATAAAAGCAAAGGGCATTAACAAAACACCAACAAAACATTTCTGGTTTTTTAAAAATGATTCTGAAACGAATGACCTTGAGAATCGCCTGAAAAATTACTAGTCAAAAGAGTTATAGTGAAATCTGAATGATTTATCTATACCTGTGGTACAGAAGAAAATCGGAGGGAGGAAGGGAGAGGGAATCCAAATATGTTTGAATTATCAGACTTTGAATAAGAAGACTAATGTGAATTAAGGTAGATCAGTAAGCCATGCCACAAGTTCAAGAAGCTTAACTGTCTGAAAAGCAACTAGTGGTTTTGGGGGATGGACCTTGTTCAGTCTTAAATAACAGAGGAAGATAAGAGAAACATGCCTTTCATTTGCTCAGGGATTCTACTTTTTGATATATGGATATATATCATATTTCCTATTTATATTTTTAGATATTTAATATATGAACATAGCTCACTTTTAATATATAGATATATCTATATAATTATATTAGCCATTATATGTTATATTAGTTTAGTATATGAATATATTCTACTGCTCTATCTGCTATTAATCTTGGTTCTGGAATCTGTTGCTAATACTCAGAAGGTTTTTGTAAAGAACCAATCTGTGCCAATGGCAGAATCCAAGTAGGAAATGTGCTGATTTGTTGTCAGAATACCTGGGTTTAAATTCTACTTCTGTTACTGACTAGCTATGTGACCTTGTGTAAATCACTGAATTTCTATGAGCCTCAATTTCTTCATTTATCAAAAGAGAAGTTTGAACTAGTGAAGAAGGAAATAAGCATTTATAAGTACTTAATTATCTGAAAAAAGAAATGAAAAACCACTCCAGTGTCTTTACCAAGAAAACCCCAAATGGGGTCAGGAAGAGTCAGACATGACTGAAAATGACTGCAACAACAACAATGGCAACAATGACAACAAGCCACCTACTATGCATCAGGCACTGTGCTCAGGCTTCACAAATATTATCTTATTTGATCCTCACAACTCTGGGAGGTAGGTGTTATTATCTTTTAATATTAAATTAATAATAACTTATTATTGTATGATTATAATAACAATTTTAATTTAATTTAAATTTAAAAATAAAATTAACTATATATTTACAGGTAAAGAAACTGAGACAAATAAATTAAATGAGCTGCCAAGGATCACACAGCTAGTAAGTGTCTGAGACCAGACTTGAACTCAAGTCTTCCTGACTCTAGGTCCAGCATTCTATCTACTGCATGGTATCTTCTAATCTCTAAGGTGCCATTTAGCCCTATGATCCCATTTTTTGCTTCATATGAAGCACAGCAATATAGCTTAGTTGGAGATACCCAACACACCACTGAGTGGGACTTGGGGGCCACAAGGCAAAGATACTGGGGGAAAGCACTCACTCCCCAAACTAGGCAAAAGTTGCCTCTTCCAGGACTATGACAAATAGTCAAAGGAGAGAAACAGTTTATAAAAGAAGGAATGCAAACTATCAACAACGGTATAAAAGTATGTTTAAAATAACCAATAAGAGAAATGCGCACTAAAACGACTGAGATTTCATTTCACACTCATTAAATTGACAATGAATGAATGAAAAATGAATGTGTCAAACACTATACCTAGAACTGAACAAACAAATGCAAAAGGGAAAACAGTGCATGCCCTCAAGGAGCTTAATATCTAATAGGGGCAGATAACACATATAGAAACATGGAAGTTTAAGTGTGAAGTCCAGGAAGCAAAGTGAAACATGACTAAAATCTGGACCTAGGTATAGTGATGACTGAGAGAACCACAAATCAGAACTTCAGTGTGGGGAAGGACAGGAGGGAGGGAAGGTCAAGAATTCAAACAATGAAGGAGTTAAATCTTTTAGGACATAGTTCCAGACTGGATAGCATGGTGACTAGTGTGGAGAAGTTGGAAGGGCACAGATGACAAAACATGGAAATTGTTTTGGTTAGGACTGTGAGCAGACAAAAACACTATTGGTGGAGTCATGAACTGGTTCTACCATTCTGAAAAATAATTTATGATTATGCATGGAAAATGAATTGTTTATACCTTTGACCCAGAAATTCTACTATGGGATCTATACATTAAGAATATCAATAATAGCATTAAATTCCTACATATTCTAAAAATAGTCATAGTACTTTTGTGGTCCTAAAAAGCTGGAAACAAAGTAAACATCTATCACTGGGGAATGGCCAAATAAATAGAAATAGAATAGAACAGAAAAATAATTGAAATCTATAAATGCAGTAAAATAAAATTACATTGCAGAAAAGATGAATATGAGGAACTCAGTGAAATATTGTACCATTTGCATAAAGTAATATAGAGTGAAGAAATTAGAACCAGAAGAATAATATGTGCAATGACTTATCATAATGGAAATGGAAACAATACTCAAAGACAATCAGATTACCATGACCAGTCTTTAGGCCAATAAACAAATGATGAAATATATATCTTTCCTTTTGATAGAGAAATGTAGGACTGCAGGTGCAGAATGTTGTATGTGTTTTCTGTCAGATGTGGTCATTTTCTTTGTCAAATTTGCTTAACTGTTTTTCTTTGTTCCAAGGAAGGATTACATACTGGAAAATAACTAGCATTTTTTTAAAGAGGAAAAACATCAACAAAACTTTCTCAAATGAGAGGAGGGGAGATTCTGGCTATTTAGAGCAGAGGTTGTTAAACTTTTGTTCTCAGTATCTTTATACTATTAAAAATTATTGAGGATCAATCTGTTCAAAGAGTTTTTGTTTATGTGGGCTATATTTATACTTATTTACCATATTATAAAGAAAAGTTAGTTTTGAATTTGTAGAGTTTCAGAGACCCCCAATGTTCTCTGAACCACACTTTGAGAACCATTAATTTAATGAAATGGCATCTCCCCAAGATGATGGAGCTATTAGAAACAGAATACTCTAGATCTTTTCATCCTACAACAAAAATGATAAAAGAGCACTGGACCAAAATCAATTAATAATCAAGGAAAATAATATGTACAGAAGCCATAATAAACAAAATAATCAAAACTAGATGCTACAAAATTATAATAACCAAGTTGAGCCAGAGCTCAACTTAGAGAAGGTATCTCCCCTTTCTTTACAGAGGGAGGGAATCAAGGGTGCAGAACATTGTATAGAACTTCAGGCTTTTTCAATATGATAGTTGTTTTTGTTTTGTTTTGTTATTGTTATTGTTTTGCTGAGGCAGCTGGGGTTAAGTGACTTGCCCAAGGTCACAGCTAGGAAGTGTTTAGTGTTTGAGACCAGATTAGAATTTAAGTCCTCCTGACTTGAGAGCTGGTGTTCTATCCACTGCGCCACCTAGCTGCTCCTCAATATGTTAGTTTTGATGAATGTTTTTATTTTGTCTTTTTTATTTATTCCTAATTATATGTGACTTTCTATGTTTGGGTAGTAAGAGGAATATGGTAGACAATGTAGGTAATGTAAAATGGTATAAAAATAAAATTGTATTTAAAAAAATGACATCTCCAAAAGAAGGCTGAACTTTTCCAACTCTGTTGTACAAGGGATTTCTATCCATGTAGGTATTGGACTAAATGGACTAGGTTGGACTGAATTTCATTCTGAATGAGATTCTATGATTCTGATTTTGCTCCCCTTGGAAAACATGTTTCATCTGCTGGATGCTGGAGGGAATGGCAGAATTGTAAAAGTCAAGTGATGTCAAAGAGGCTGACTTGTCTTTTAGGGACCCATTCCACAGAGAAGGTACCCAGATAGCTTTGAGATACTTCTAGGAACTCCAGGCAAGGACACGGTGACTCAGGGTATGGGCCCTTTAGGAATGACAAATTCTCCATTTGCACCATGTGGTGGCCCAGCACTGAAAGAATTATCAAAATGTCAAACTGATTGTTACTATATATGACATGGCAAACCTGGGATCTTCCTTTGATTTTCTCTCTAGCCTCGACATTCTGTGACAGTGGCAGAAAGGAAAGGTGCTGGGTCTGTTACCAAATGGAGGAATGGGGAGAGAGAAAGAAAGAGACAGAAAGAAATAGAAATGGAGACAAAGATAGAGAGACAGAGACAAAGAGATAGAGACAAAGGCAGAGAGGAGTGAAGGAGGAAAGAGTGATTAATTCCCTTGGCTATGACTTTTCTGGGTAGCAAGTAGTATACTATGTTTTTAGACTCTGATCAAAAGAGACAGACAGCACTCATTCCTCCAACCCTTCTCCCTGTCTCCCATGTTCAAGCATGGCCTCAGTTGGATGAGCTTGCAGCTCAGGTCCTGCTGCCTTTTATACTTTGTATTTTCCTGAGCCAGCGATTGAATATAGGTCCAAGCTTGGAGGCAACTTCATAAGTTTGACATATATTAAGGTTCTAGGTCTAATAGGAAGAATGGTTGGTTGTGACAGCAAAGGGAATTGTTGTTTGTGACAAAGGTTTGATTACAGCAAATGCAAGAGCAATTAACTATCAGAGCAGCTGAGCCTGACATTCTTAGGAGGTTTAGATTGAGGTTGTAGATGCAAAACTGAATTGAATATAAAATGTGTCATCAAGAATCCCACAAACTTCTTTATATTCTGATTAACTCTGGGGATCAGCTCGCAGAAGATTATAACAGTAGTTAAATTACCAAATCCTATCTTTAAATTGTTCTGTTAATCTGGGCTATCATTTATGTTTAACATTTCTTTTGGATTTAGGAATAAATTTCCAGTTTTACACAGGATTCATATTTTGACTTGAATATCTTTTATTTCTCATTATTGCTGTTGAGTCACTTCTCAGACATCTCCAAGTCTTTGTTCACAGATGAAGAAACTGAGGCAAAAAGGTTTAAATGACTCACACAGCTAATAAATATCTGAGACCACATGTGAACTCAGGTCTTCCTGACTCCAGTCCAGTGCGTTATCCATTATACCACTTAGGTTTTTTGAAGAATCCCTAAACTTGTAAACTATAAACTAAGTTCTAAGTAAATCATCCCAAAGATATCAGGGTGGAGGACCTAATGAGCCTATAAGTATGAGAAAAGGGAGCCTAACCCTCTAATTAGAAGCAAGTTTACCCAGGTTTGAGTCTCGTTCAAACCTGATTGATACCTAGGTTCAAGAAAGGGAGTACCTTCAACTCCTTTGATGACATAGCAGTGGTTCCTCAAAGTTAGACTGGTAGAAAAAGAACTCTGGGAGATGACTAAAAACCATTACATTGAATTCCCAATCCCTATATTTATGCACACCTGCATTTTTGATTTCCTTCACAAGCTAATTGTACAATAATTCAGAGTCTGATTCTTTTTGTACAGCAAAATAATGTTTTGGTCATGTATACTTATTGTGTATCTAAGTTATATTTTAATATATTTAACATCTACTGGTCATCCTGCCATTTAGGGGAGGGGGTGGGGGGGTAAGAGGTGAAAAATTGGAACAAGAGGTTTGGCAATTGTTAATGCTGTAAAGTTACCCATGTATATATCCTGTAAATAAAAGGCTATTAAATTTAAAAAAAAAAAAGTTAGACTGGTAACTTAGGAGAGCTTCAGGAAGGAGAGTGTGGAGGGCAGCAATGGCAAGCTGTCAGGGTCATTTACTGCTCTCAGCAGTTGAAAGTGACAGCTTCAAGAAACAAGCAACCCAGATGAACCATGAAAGGGAGAACCCATGTGAGCAATCAAACCCTTAACACCCTTAACTGTAAATGTAAATTATCAAGACTCAATAGATGTCTAAAGTAAGGACAGACACCCATTAAGGATATTATTATTTTTATGGGATCAACTGAGAATCTTCATTATTTCTATTTGCTTGCAAATAAAGCTGTTAATGTTTTAAGCCTTGTGAATTGAGTATACTTTAAAGGGAAATTGGTTGCCACCCCAAAGTTTAAACCCTGAAGTTTACAGATCATCTGAGTAGGGACAATAAGTTCGGTGGTGCAAGTGTTATAGTTATGCTCTATATTACTTTGCAAAATAGTGGTACTCTAGGTATCTAGAGATACATCACTTAATAACAATGGTTTGCATTTATATCACCCCTTAAGATTTACAAAGCACTTTCTTCACACTACTCTGTGAGGCAATAGAACAGGTTATATTCTCTGTTTTACAGATGAGGAAACATCCACAGAGAGGATCAGTGAGGTATAAAATCTTAGACTGGCAGAGCCAGAAGAGGTCCTATAGACCATCTAATACAAACCGTTCAGTCTGCATATAATAGTGTTCAGATTCCTTGAAGTATAATTGCTATTTTTCCCTAGAAGTGAACTAGCTACAATCATGCTTAATAACATTCTCAGTGTCCCTTCTCAGTCTGCAATCTGGCCACCAACCCAGCTTCAGTCTACATAATCACCACCTCTTACCTAGTTCTAAGCATTTCCCCATAGATTCACACCTGCTGCACCTGGATAGAACTGGAACCACCCCTAAGGCATTCAGTCAGTCAATCAATCAACAAACATTTATTAAGCCCTCCCTGCTATCTTATCGTGACTGAGGGACATGTGTAGCTCAGTGAAACTATGCAATACAGGGTTACCCAAGACAGACAGGTCATCGTATGGAGTTCTGACAAAAGATGATCCACTAAAGAAGAAAATAATAAACCACCCCCAGTATCTTTGCCAAGAAAACCCCGTGGACAAAATCTGGCATGTTCTGATCAGAGAGGGGCGTGAGGGTCACGAAAAACCAGACATGAATGAATGACTGAACTACAATGTATCAAGACTAGTATAAGGCATGGGAGATACAGGATGAAGCAATCCAGATTCTCAAGTGGTTTATAGAATTATCAACAAGTATTGATTAAATATCTATTATTTGCCAGACACTATGCTAAATACTAGGGCAGGCAGGTAGTACATAATAGATAGCGTGCTAAGCCTGGAGTCAAGAAGACCTGAATTCAAATGATACTTAGTAGCTGTGTGATCCTAAGTAAATCACTTCTCACTGTTTGCCCCTCAAGTTTCCTCAGCTGGAAAATGAGCAGAAGAAAGAAATGGGAAAGCACTCCAGTACCCTTCCCAAGAAAATTCCCAATTGGGGCCACAAAGATTTGGACATGGACATTAACAACAAGAAAAATCCTAAACACTGGGCATATGAAAAAAGCAAAAGACTTTCTTTGTGGGAAATGACCTATACATAGAGAAGTTAACATGAATGAATGAAAAACATTTATTAAGTACTTACTGTGTGCCAAGTACTGTATATACCAAATAAGAAAGAAATAAAAGATAACTAGAGAAGAAAAATTTGAGAACGTGGGAGATTCAGGGAAGCCTTTTGTAAGAAGCTACCCTTATGCTGCTTCTTGAAGAGAAGGATTCTGACGATTAGGCAGTGAAGCAGCACCAGCACAAATTCAAAAAACGTTTGTCCATGGAATGCAAATCTCTTTTACATGCCACTTGTTTTTAAGACCCCTTTTTGCCCCCCAAAATTCTGTGACCCCCAGGTATGAAATAGGTATACAAATCAAACATTTTCTGATAATAAATCTTAAAGAAAGTTATTTTTAAACAACTCTTTGGCATACTGTGATTTTACCATTTGTTAAAGACAAAAGCAAATTTATATACTAAATGAGATAGATGCACTTCTTTATTTTTACATAAAGAATTAAATCTTGGGGATAGCTAGATGGTGCAGTGGATAGAACACTAGACCTGAAGTCAAGAGGACCTGAATTCAGATGTGACCTCAGACATTTAACTCCTAGCTGTATAACCCTGGGCAAGTCACTTAACCTCAATTGCCTTCCCCCCCTCCCAGAAAAAGAATTAAATCTTAATAGAATATTTGATATTTTTTACTGCTGCCAAATTTTTCATGACTCTCATGTTCAGTTATGTGATTCTATATATGGTCATGACCCATAGTCTAAGAAGCTTTGTTTTAAAGTACATATTAAATTTAACAAATAATACCAACACTATCCTGCTATTCTTTGTCCCCTCCTCAACTTTAGTTCATCTCTTTGTATTTTTAAACATTTCATTGATGCTCTTTTTTTTCCTTCACTCTCATATATCTCTTTTACAATACTACCCCATCCCCAAATAAAAACCTTTCCCTTTAACAAATAAATACAGTACATATCTGTAACATATTTTATTTTTCTTTATTTGTCAATGGAAACAGGACTAGGAAGTAGAAGAGAAAATCTTCAAACTTGAAAATACACTATTGAATGATTAAGGAAAACAAATCCATGCAGCCATATCCACAAATACTATGTTTCATTCTGCACCTCCAATGTGTCACTTCTCTGATGAAAGCGGGGATGGTTGACATATGATCAGTCTTCTTTAGTCATCAGAGCACATTGATCAGAGTTCTTTCAACATTGTTTTCCTTAATATTATAATAGTCCTTGTATAAGTTGTTTTGGTTCTTCTCACTTCATTCTGTATCAGTTCATATACGTCTACCTAGCTTTCTCCAAATCCATTCCTTTCATAATCTCATTTGGAGCAATAATGCTCCATTACATTCATATACAGAGGTATCTTTGTGGCTGGCTCAGAGATAGAGTGCTAGGTCTGAAATTAGGAAGATCTGAATGCAAATTTAGCCTCAGATATTCGCTAATTTTGTGACCCTGACACTTAATCTTTATTTTTCTTATTTCACTGGAAAAGGAAATGGCAAACCACTCCATTTATCTTTGTCAAGAAAACAAAGAGTCAGCTATAACTCAGCAACAAACATTGATATACTATAATTTGCTAAGCTATTCCCCCTTTAATGGGCATCTCCTTAGTCTCTAGTTCTTTGCCACCACAAACATATAAAAGACCTAATATAAATATATTTTCTGTATATATTCCCTTTCCCTCTGACTTTAATTTCTTTTGGGTCTGTGATTATAGTGGTATCAATGAGTCAAAGAACATGCATAGATTAGTGATGTTAGTGGGGAATTCCAAATTACTTTACTAAATGGAGAAGTAGAGAAGAGGAAAGAATGGTGGGATCATTTTATGTTACTGTACTAACATAGTTTCCCATCCTATTTCCCTAGGATTTGACCACTAAAAAGTAAAATGGAGGAAAGAAAGTATAGGGTCTTATCACTTGTATTATCATTGAACCGTAACAGTTCTTATAATTTTAGCTGCCTTGGTTTAGTTTGTGCAAACCCAAAAAAACTACTTTCTCAGGAGTACTTCAGGCCAGCAGCTTGAAAGGACAGTAACAATACCTACAGAGGTAAAAATAATAATTAAAGCCCATTTATTCCCAAGTATGTTGTATAGTAAAATAGAGTACAAAACTTAGAATCAGAGAGATATGAATATGAATCCTGTGTAAACCTGGACAAATCAATTAATCTCTCTCAGCCTTAGTTTCCTCATCTGGGAAATGGGAATGATATTAGGCATGACTGAAGGACTGAACAACAATGTATCAAGACCAGTATAAGGCATAGGAGATACAGGATGAACCAATCCAGATGCTCAAGTGGTTTATAGAATTATCAACAAGTATTGATTAAATATTTTACCCCCCCTCCCAGAAAAAGAATTAAATCTTTTTAATTCCCTTACAAGGTTGTTGGGAAGACTGGGTGTTTTTATATATTATTTATTTGTATTTTATGTGTATTTTATTAGGCAGTGAAGCAGCACCAGCACAAATTCAAAAAACGTTTGTCCATGGAATGCAAATCCATGTGCCATCACTTTTTAAATGCTAGCTATAATCCCTCACAGTTCCATAGTGTTTGGTATAAAGTACTTTCTGGATTTTTGACCATCACAATAATCCTCAGAAAAAGACAAGGCAGAGATTTTAGATCTCTTTGGAGATCAACAGTTAATCAAGTTCAACACGTTTTGCCCATTAAAAAACTGAGCTGAAAGAGATAAAGTGACTTTACCAAGATAACTATAACTGTTTTTGATCAGTCATATCTGATTCTATAACCCCATTTGAGGCTTTCTTGGTAAAAATATTGGAGTACTTTGCCATTTCCTTCTACAGCTCATTTTACAGATGAGGAAACTGAGGCAAGTAAGGTTAAGTGACTTCGAAGAGTTACACACCTAAGAAGTAAGTATCTGAGGTCAGATTTGAACTCGGGAAGATGAGTCAGCCTGACTCCAGGCCTGGTATTTGCAAAATGCTTTATTATAGATTATCTCTTTGATCTTCAAAATAACTTCATACATGGAAATAGTCATTCAACCTATCTGTAATAAGACAGATTATGCTGCTGGGCCCAGAGCAACTGGACTCTCACTGTTTCCCTTTAAAGGAACTTCTAACTCTGGACCAATATATGTGGAATAAGTTTAGTCCTATGGGAACCTAGCTTGTAAAGAACGAAGTCGGACTCTTCTTCACATTCATTGGATCTCTTTTTAAAATTCAAATTTTTTTTATTTTAGTTCTGAAATATTTTCTTCCCATCTTCCTCCCATTGAGAAAGCAAGAAAAATAAAACCCATGTTATAAACATGCTTAGTCAAGCCTGTACTAGTCTTGTCAATCAGTCTACCTATTTATATATGTCAGTCTGTCTGCACATATGTCTCATTTGTACTCTGAGTCCATCGCCTAAGTGCATAGCATGTTTCATCATCCTCTGGAATTGTGGCTGGTCATTATGTTGATCTCAGTTCTAAGTCTCTCAGAGCTGTTTGTCTTTACAATATTGCTGATATGGTATAAATTGTCCTCCTGATTCTCTCATTTCACTCTGCATCAATTCATACAACTCTTCTAAAGTTTATTATAACACAATAGTACTCCATCATCTACTCCATCATCTTTATATAGCATAATTTATTTAATCATTTTCCAAATGGTGGGCACCTCCTCGATTTCCAAATTTTTGCCACCATAAAAAAGAGCTAATGTAAATATTTTTGTACATATTCTGTACATATCCTCTCTTTGATCTCTTTGGATAGTGACCTGGTAAGCAATAACACTGAGTCAAAGAATATATACAAATTCATTCCTTCTTCCCAATTTCTTTACAAAATAGTTGAACTAGTTCACAGTTCCATGAACCTGTTTTCTCACAACTTTTCCATTATTTGTCATTTCTCTTTTTTGTCAACTTTGCCAATCTGATGGTAGAGAAGATTAGGCTTCTCCTGAGTTGTTTTATTTTATATTTCTCTAATTATTAGTGATTTAGAGCATTTTTCTTATGGCTATTGATAGCTTCCTCTGAAACTACCTGTTCATATCCTTTGATCATTTACCAGTTAGAAATTATTCTTATTCCTATACGTTTAAATAAGTTCCCTATATAACTTAGAAATGAGATTTTGTCAAAAAGAAAAAAAAACCTTGTTGCAAACTTTCCTGTGTTTCTTATAATTTTAGCTATATTGGTTTAATTTGTGCAAACATTTATTTTTATTTTATGTAACCAAAAGTATCCATTTTTATCTCCTGGGAATCTTTATCTCTAGTTTGGCCATAAACTCTTCCTTTATCTGTAGATCTAATAGGTAATTTCTTCCTGGATGTTCTAAATTATTTATGATAATTAACCACTATATCTAAATCTCATACTCATTTCAAAGTTTATCTTATTATGTGATATGAGGTGTTGTTCTACATCTAGTTTCTGCTGGAATACTTTCCAGTTTTCCCATCAGTTTTTGTTGAATATTGAGTTGTTGCATCAATCACTACTTCCTTTGGGTTTATGAAACACTAGACTACTGTATTCCTTTGCTTCTGTATCATGTACTTAATCTGTTCACTGATTAATATCTCTTTTCTATTCAGTCCCAAATTGTTTTGATGATTAGTACTGTGTAATATGATTTGAGACCTGGTACTGCTAAGCTCCCTTTATGATGAAAAATATTATCCATTCCTAGGTAAAGAAATGATGGTATCTGAATTCAGATTGAAGCATACTTTTTAAACTTTATTTTTCTTGAGGTGTTTTTTCTGTTTTCTTTCACAACATGACTAATATGGAAATATATTTTGCAAGATTACACATGTATAACATATATTGACTTGCTTGCCAATGAGAGGGTGGAAGGGAAAGAGAGAATTTGGAACTCAAAGTTTTAAAAACAAATGTTAAAAATTCTTTTTACATATAATTGGGAACAAGTAAATACTAAATAAATTTTTAAAAGAAAATTAAAAATATATTCTTGACCTTTTCTTCCTGCAAATAAATTTTGTTATTAATTTTTATAGCTCTATAAAATAATCCTTTGGCACTTTCATTGGTATAGTGCTAAATAAAATAATTTGTTTAGGGAGTGTTGTCATTTTTATTACATTGGTTTAATCTATACTCACTAGTTCTTTATATTCTATCCTAGGGTTTCAAGGAAAAATCACTTAAAATTTAGAGTTGACTTATATCTGGGATCTCACCAAAAGGAGATTAGAAAATACTCAATGTACTGTGCTAGTTAAGTATTGACTTATTTATTTCCTTTGCACAAAAGAAATGCTAAAAATGCAAAAGATTCACAAGTGCACATTAACAAAGACATAAAATGAAGCACTAACTTATAACCACTATCATACATTCTCAGTAGTTTGTGGCTTAGAACATCAAAACAGGTATCAATGATATTGATTTTGATTCCTGGGAAAACTTATGAACTGATTATTAAAGAGATAGTTGACAAGTATATAGAAAGAGAAGCAATTATTATAAAAAGTCAGTGTGACTTAATCAAGAATAGATAGGTTCATTAGTGTCTATACTAGGTCGTATACCCAAAGAGATCATAAAGGAAGGAAAGGGATCCACATGTGCAAAAATGTTTGTGGCAGCCCTCTTTATAGTGGCAAGAAACTGGAAAACGAGTGGATGCCCATCAGTTGGAGAATGGCTGAATAAATTGTGGTATATGAATGTTATGGGACATTATTGTTCTATAAGAAACAATCAGCAGGGTGATTTCAGAGAGACCTGAAGAGACTTACATGAACTGATGTGAAGTGAAGTGAGTACAACTAAGAGATCATTGTACATAATGTACACATTGCATAATCTTTATACACTGATCAATTCTCTTCAACAATGAGATGGTTCAAGCCAGTTCCAGTGGTCTTGTGATGAAGAGAGTGTGAAGTACCCAAAGAGAGGACTGTTGGAACTGGGTGTGGATCACAATATAGTATTTTTACTCTTTTTGTTGTTGTTTACTTGCATTTTGTTTTCTTTCTCATTTTTTTTTCATTTTTGATCTGATTTTCTTGTGTAGCATGATAATTGTGGAAATATGTATAATTGTGGAAATATATATAGAAGAATTGCACATATTTAACATATATTGAATTACTTGCCATCTAAGGGTGGGGGGAAAGAAGGGGAAAAACTTTGGAACACAAGATTTTGCAAGGGTGAATGTTGAAAATTACTATACATGTTTTGAAAATAAAAAGCTTTAATTTAAAAAAGTAATAAAAAAAGAATAGACAGGTTGTAGATTAACTAAGCTATCTTCATTTCCTTTCTGAAAGTATAACCAAACTTAGTAAATAAGGAGGATATTATGGACAAAGTTTATCTAGATTTTACAATTTTCAATTTTATTTTTTAATTGTAGTTTTTATTTATTTGTTTATCAAGCACCTACTATATGCCTAGAACTATGCTAGGTACCGGATATATAAGGAAAAGGAAGGAAGGAAGGAAGGAAGGAAGGAAGGAAGGAAGGAAGGAAGGAAGGAAGGAAGGAAGGAAGGAAGGAAGGAAGGAAGGAAGGAAGGAAGGAAGGAAGTCTTTGATCTCCAGAAGCTTTCACTTTATCAGGGAAGAAAGCATAATAGTATGTATAAAAATATAATGTGGTGGAGGAGGAAGTAAATAGATTTATCCTCATTTTACACATGAGAAAACTGAAGCTTACACAAAAAAAGTTATTTGCCTAATGTCACACAAGTAATAAATATCAGGATTTTAATCTGGGATTTTTGATTCCAAATCCAGGATTCTCTAATCTAACATTTCAATTACAAAAGCATTTTTACATCTACTTTCTTGTTTTATCCTCACAATAATACAGAAAATGTATTGGTTATTCCCATCTTACAGATTAAGAAAATTATGGCCCATCAAGATGGAAGTGATTTATTTGATTTAACAGAATTAATAGATAAGGTTTTCTATTTGAAAATCCACTATTCTTTGAACTATGTCATGAATTGAGGTCTTGTCCATCCTGGAAAATCAATAAAGATAGTAGGCCCCTCCTTCCATCAACTTTCCCCTCTCCCCAGTCCTAATCACTGACAAGTAGAGTGTCTAGAAAGAGGAACTTGACCATTTTACTGTATTTTGCCCATGTAAGACCATGCCTAGAAAATTGTGCTCTGTTCTTAGCTCCCTGTTTTAGGAAGGATATTGTTAAACTGGAGAGAAGATATAGGAGACCAAATAGGATGATGAAGGAAAGCCCCATTATAAAGATCAAAGGAAGACCTCAAAGAGATTTCACCTGGAGATGTGAAGATTTGAGGGGAGAGTTGGGGGCAGACACAGCACCTCTTCCCGCATTTGAAAGTTTGTCACATAGAAGAAGGTTTAGATTTGTACTTCTGGGCCTCCTAGAACAGAGCTGGGGAGCAATGAGTAAAAGAGACAGTAAATATTAGGAAAAAGCTTCCTTACAATCACACTTGGTGGCAGGTGAAGCTATCTCCCTACCACCACCACCATCATCAACCTAAGCCCTCATGAGTATTTGTGAGGGATGTTGTCAAGGGAATGCCTATTTTCTTTTCCATCAAGTTAGGTGGCATTTGAGTACCTTTGGGGTTCTAAGATTCTGCTCTCTATTTCCTAGTAGTTGTGGGACATATTGAAGGATTCTGGAAGCCTCATTAGTTAGTCAACAAACATTTTCTAAATGTTTTATACACTGGCACAAATCCAAGAGAACTTCACCTCCTGATTCCCACTTTAGGGTTTTTTTCAGGGAATTGGGGAGAAGGGAAGGAAGGATCCTGGGCATCAGCATAGGGACAGCCAAAGATAATTTGATGACTGGGAAAACTAAAGATATGGCAGAGAAGACACAGGTGTTTTGTGTCCCATTTATCAAACCCTTTTAGGCATTTTAAAGCATATATTTTCACAGAATCTCCATTGAATGAAACACCCAATTCAACGGCAGAGGTCATTTACTTGTGTCAACTTGACTTCAGCTCAAAGAGCAGTTATTCATGTTTCTGGACATTCAGATACATGTCAGGATCCCATGGAGAACAACAGAGATATTGGAGAAAAGCCAGATTCAAATTCATGGCACTTGCATGTGCTGGTAGCCCCCCTTAGCCTAACTGAACAGAAGGAATGACTAAATAGCCCCTAAAGGGCAGGAGTTATTTGCTTTGCCAACAAAGAACTAAGGGGTCTTTTATGAAGAGATTCCTTGATGAGCCAGACTTTTTCCACTTGATTGGTTTCAGTTCAGTCATATTCTACTCTTTGTGACCCCATTTGGAGTTTTCTTGTCAAAGATCCTGAAGCGGTTCGCCATTTCCTTCTCCAGCTCATTTTACAGATGAGGAAACTGAGACAAACAGAGTTAGGTGATTTGCCCAGGATCACACAACTACTGAGTGTCTGAAGCCACAGTCTATGACTAGAATTGTGGGTGTCAAGAAAATTTAATTAACAACATCCCCAAATGTTATAACCAAGAAATCACAGTCACCAGACAAAGTCTCCCTCTACCTCTCTCTAGAATTTTGGAACTGGACCATGTGGTGAGATGGGAATCAGGAGCTCAGGACTTCTCGTTTGCCATTCAGGTTTGGAAATAACTCATTCGTGCATTCAGTATCTGGTTATTGAGTTCCAACTGTGTGTACAGGTTAGCTAATTTGAATAGGTGAGAAGGAAGCTTCTAGACGGTAGATTTAAACCTGTGGGAGATGTTTTCTCCAACATAGCATGATAGGATGAGGATAGATAAAAAGACAACGAAGTAGGTCAGAGAGTTAGACTTGGTCAATATCTAAAACAGAGCTAAAGAGATAGGGTTTGGACAGGTTTTGGAGGGCCTTGAATGTCAGGCTTTGGGGTGTGAACTTAAGGTTATGGGATAGGATGTTTTCTTCAAAAATACAAAATTGCATTATCTTAGAGCTGGAAGCCTCTGGTTCCCATCCCTCTCGTTTGACAGAGGAAAGAACTGAGTAAAAATGACTTGCCCATAGCCATACAGATAATTACGAGCAGAACAAAGACTAGAACTGGGGATTACCTAATTTAAAAAGCCAAGAATCAAACCCAAGCCCAAGAATCTTATTACACCATACTGTGTTGGTGGGGGTATTCTTAATACTTAATTATTAACAAAATAAAATTAATAAAACAATACTTAATACCACATCTCATCTCCACCTTAGTAGATAGTCTGCCAGAATTTCTGTGGTCTCAAATTAGACCATGCTGTGGTATACCTGGTAATGGAGCTCTCCATTTAGCTAGTTTGACTCCTAACAATATATGTATCTCCCAACACACATATGGTCAGTTATTACCCATACTCCATGCCCCTGTAGCTGGGCAAGGTCTCCCAAAACTCATGATCCGTGGATATCATTTTCAAGAACCCAGTATCAGCTCTGTAACCACGATGGGGCTTCTGAGGACTCAAGTGAAAGAAAGTCACATTCTTTTCTAAATGAAAGACTCCTGGGAAATGGATTCAAATCCAAATTTCCTAACTATAGTGAGTATATACACCCTTCTTTTCTCTCTCCTCTTTCTGTCACAGAGGGACTCCTAGGATTTAGGGTTTTAAGGGACCTTAGATATATAGTATAAACCCTTCATTTTACAGCTGAGGAAGCTGAGAGTTGGAAAGGTTAAGTCACAGAAATGAAATGGGACTCAAATCCAAGTTTCGATAACTATAATTATACATACACATGTGCATGTATACATATATATGGAGGTGGAGAGAGAAAGAAAGAGAGAAGGGGAAAGAAGTGAGACAGAAAGAGAAGAGAGAGGTGGAGAGAGGAAAGAAGGGAGAAAGGGAGAGGAAGAAGGGAGAAGGGATCAAAGGAGAGGAGAGGAGAGGAATAGAGAGGAAAGGAGAGGAGAGGAAAGGAGGAAATCATAGAAAGAGACAAAAAGAATAGAGGAAAGAGACACATAGAGAGAGAAGAGACAGAGGAGGGAAAGAAGGAAGAGAGAAGAGAGAGATGAAAGGGAAAGAGAGAAATAAAGAGGGAGGGAGAAAGAAACAGAGAAAAGAAGAGAAGGGAGAAGAGAAGGAAGGAGAGGAGAGGAAAAGAAAGAAAAGGAAGAAATTAAGGAAAAAACAGAAAGGGAGGGAATCAGAGAGAGAAAGAAGACAGTAAGACAGAGAAAGAGGCAAGACAGACAGACAGACAGACACAAAGAGTTGGAGAAAGAAACCAAGAGACTGAGATAGACACAGAAACATCGAGAGAGGAGATACATAGAGAGAAACCACAGAGAAAGATAGAAACAGAGACAAAGATAGAGTCAAGGAGATAGACAAAGACAGAGACAAAACAGAGAGAGACAGTCAGAGAGACAGACAAGATAGAGAGAGACAGAAACAGAGAGATAGAGATAGAGACAAAGACAGATAGGGATTCAGAGTTAGAGAATCAGGAGCCATTTGTGAGCTTGATTTCAAAGCTGCTCAGTTTTCCCTGCTCTATTTTCCATACCTGGAGAACCAGCCTAAGGTGACACTCCCAAATACAGATCCCATTTGCTCAGCTTGAGCTCTACTGCATCCCAGTGACCCACCAGTCTCAACCTCCCTTCATAACAAAGACTACAATGTATGTAATTCCACCTTGTCTAGCTCTCTGCTATAACCAGACCTTTACTTAGCAGGGAAGCCTCCTCCAAGCCCTTCTCTACCCTCAGCCTTAACCCTGCAAAAAACCTATTCTTTTTTCTTTGGATCCAGTGCCTCCTTCATTAATCTGTTTGTTTTTGTAGTAAGTTTTGTTTTGGAAACAATGAAGTTAAATGACTTACCAGAATCCCATAACTAATAAGTGACTGAGGCTAAATTTGAGCTCAGGTCTTTCCAATTTCTGGTTGATTAGAAGGAGTACCTTTAAAAGATTCCTCGTTCTTTTAATATTGACTAATCCTGCCCCTGATAATGAGGCTTTTCACACTCCTCTGTCTAAAAGACCCAGATGTGCATTTCACCAAACGCAAAGAGAGAAAAAATAGACCTCATCCTTTTTTCCTTCCCCAAACCGAAAGCAAATGTACTGCTCTTCCTATTGTACCATGAAATAACAAAAAGAAAAAGGTAATGAATGGATAAATTAAAAAAAGACCCGAGTTCAAATTCTGCTTCTGACTCAAGTCGGTTAAGGGACCCTAGGCAGGTCAAGTAACTTCTCATCACCCCAGACAACCTTCTAAGACTGTAAATTGCAGAGCAGGTGTGGAGATGCCCGATAGATGGAGGACTAAACTTCAGACCTGGAAAACCTGAGTATAAATCGAGATTCAGATGTATACTTGTATAGCTTGTAAGCTATGCAACCCTAAGCAAGACCCTTAACCTCCCCATTCTTCAGTTTCCTCCTCTATAAACTGAAAAGATTAGACCTGAAGATGTCTAAGTTTCCTCCCAGTTCTAAATCTCTGGCTCTCTGAGCTGCATTAGTGAGGGTATTGCTTCTATCAATGAAATCTGAGACCCATTTCCCACGAGAGCCAATAATTGGGTATCAGAAGATTTTGGTCCTAAACATGGCACTGTTCCTCACTACCTGGAGGATGCTAATTATTCAGGCTCTCTAGGGCTCAGCTTCCATATCTACATAAATCTCAAGGCTCTGATGCCTTTGTTATCGAATGTTAGCGCCGAGCCCCCAGAGTGGGGGTGACATGACATGGCTGGAGACACATGATAGATAGCTCCAGGCTAATCTACACTCAGGAAAGCTTATATTGGAGAGGAGAAGGCTGAGCTCATGTTCCTTTCCAGCAAGAGTTATCACAAAAGTAGAAAAGGCATGGTTTTTCCCTTTTGTTTCTGATCTTTCTTTTACAATATGACTAATACAGAAATATGTTTAAAATGATTGTACGTGTATAATCTATTTGTTGTTGTCTTGGGGAAGGGAGAGAGGGGGTAAATTTGAAACTCAAAACTCTTCCAAAAATGAATATTGATGTTTAACATATATTGGATTGCTTGCCATCTGGGAAGGGGATAGGAGGAAGGGAGGGAAAAAATTTGGAACACAAGGTTTTGCAAGGGTGAATGTTGAAAATTATCCATGCATATACTTTGAAAATAAAAGGCTTTAATTAAAAATGAAAAAAATAAAAAAGAATGTTGAAAATTATCTTTACATATAATTGGAAAAATAAAATGCTAGAGAAATAAAAAAACAAAGGTAAAAGATGACAGTTACATCTGGTTTCCATTTCTGCTGAGACTGTATGACAGAACAAAGCATACAGCAAGAACTTAATATAGGCATGTTGACTGCTGAAATGGAGTATTGGACTTGAAATCAATTAGACTAGGATTCAGATTGATTCTGCCTCAGATACTAGTTTCGCAATCCTTGGCAAATAATTTAATCTCTCTAAACTTGTTTCCTCATCTGACATGGAAATGATAATAACATCAATCTATCTTGAAGCAGCTCAATCTGAAGCTAGAAAGAACTGAATTCAAATCCTACTTTGAATACCTAGTTGTGACAACTACTTGACAAGTCACTTAATCTTACCTGGTCTCAATTTCCTTATCTGTAAAATGGGCATCATAATAATACCTGTTTCTCAGGGTTGTAAGAATAAAATGAGATGATTTTTGTAAAGTTTTTTGAAAATCTTAAAGCATCATTTAAATTCAAGCTATCATTATTATTACCTGATAGAGTTACTGTGAGGATTAAATAACACAAGTTAGATAGATAGACAGACTGACAGACAGACTGATAGATAGATAGACATATAAATTTTATAAACATGAGCTTTTATTACTGAAGACAAAAGAAAAATGGATTTAAACCAAAACATGAAAAACAGGTTAATTCTAAGGAAGGATTTACTAAGAGACTAATCTGAGAACCTAGAAGAGATCTTGCAGTTTTCCTTCTTTTAAAATTTTAAAAATAAAAACAAGACAGATTCCATTTCTAGCCTAGATATTTCCTGACCTAGATGGCCTTGCAAGGTCCCATCCAGTCTTAAGAATCTGATTGGAGGCAATATGGTGAAAGGAGAAAACATGAAAATCTGGGTTCTGATTTCCCCTCTGACAGCAGTGAGGATGGATAAATCACTCAAACTGTCTGCATTTCAATTTCCTCTTCTGTAAAGTGGTTAGAATGATGCCCTTGGTAATTGTTTCATGGAATTTCTGTGGGGATCAAGTGAGATAATGTATGTAAAATCACTTTGTAGACCTTAAATCCCCATATTATCCCAACTGTTATTATTGGAATTTGTGGGGAATGGATTAAGGAGAGAAGACTTCCAGGGCAAAGATAAATAAATACTCCATTAAGTTGGGTTTTCTCAGTTACGATAAAAGGATTTTTTTTAGCTTCATTTGTGGCCTCTTTTCAAAGCTTTATGATTATCACAATATATGTTGACATCTTCTATCACCATAGGAGGAGGAAACTCAGATTCTTGTGGGTGGAGTTTTTCAGTTTACTCGGAAGATCTTCCCAGCTCCAACAATAATAGAAGGCAGATAAATCAGCTTCCCAGCCAGAGTTTTCCTGAACAGATTCTACCACCCCCCTTGGCTGGTGTTCTACCAACATCAACTGGAGGTGCTTACTTAAATCCTGTTTCAATCACTAGGAGAATGTTGGTGGTGGTGTGGATTAGCCTGGCCGTCTGCTTCCCAGCTTTGGGTAAGATTCTTCCATACCTGTCTTTGTCAGCTAGAGGAGAAGACAAAACTAAGAAAATAGAATGAAATCTAAAAAATACGAGTCATAGATTACGGAATAGAGGTGTTAACCATATGGCCCATGGGTCTCATGAGGCCCAGAACACTCCCAAGGGCAGGCCAAACCAGATTAAAATATAATTGGAAAATATTTAACAAAATAAATTAGAATATAATAAAATACAGGTAACACTGTATTTTATAACTAAATCAATATGCAGTTCAAAAGATCTTTATGTACAGGTTAGTGGTTTCTGTTTCCACCTGAGTTTGACACTTGACATTGCTGGAAAACACAGAACTTTGAAAAACTAGAAGGGGAGTTTAGGTATATAAGCACAGCTTGTCTTGGCTCCCCTACCCATCCCTGGAGTTTGGCCTGGTCTCTCTGCTTCCCAAAAGTTCTTCTATGTGTAAGGTCCTCCCTTTAAGATTTCTAAATAACTTTCCTTATGACAATCTTATGAGGTGGGTAATATTAGCATAATTATTGCAATATTACAAATGAAAACTGAGACTGGGAGGTAGAATTACTTACCCAAGCTTATATACACATAGAGCCAGGATTTGAACACATATCATTGGATCATAAAACTTTAGAGTTTGGAATCACTTTAATTAACTCTTTCATTTTAAAGATAAACTAAGGAACAGGGGGAGATAGTGACCTATGTAAAGTCATGTAGCTCAGTAAGTAGTAGAGCAACTCACTTCTCCACATTTAAGTCCAGAACTTTCCTCTTCTTCATGGAGATGGGGTTCCCGCTACCATGTGAAATCAGGTGAAAATGAACCCCAAGAGAAATTCAGGAAACCAACCACCATGACAACTAAGAAAGCACCTGTGTGAGTAATGAAGGAGTCCCTTGTGCTAAATGTAGTATTAGAAATGGCAAGATTTCATAACTGATTAAATATCTGGGATATTTAATCAGCTATGAGCCTGAGAACCCAGGATAGAAAATTAAGGAGTTGGGTAGAGGAGAATTGCATGGAGTTGGGGATGGACAGAGGATAATGGGCTCTGTTTTGGACATGTTGAGTATGAGCTGTCTCCAGAACATTTAATTAGAAATGAATAACATGCTGTTGATGATTCAGGACTGAAGCTTGGGGAGAGACTGGGGTTGGGGTATATAGATCTGTGAGTCATCTGCTTAGAGATTATAATTATACCCATAGGAGAGGATGAGATCACTGAGACAGAGTATACAAGACAGAATCTAACAATTCTCAGCCCCCTGGGTGTGTGGCCAGCAAAACTCTAGAGTGCTAAATGAGATCCAAAAGTAATTTGGGAAGTGTTTAACAACCTAAAGCAAAATATATTACAACATAGATAATATTCACCTGTGATTTTCTAAGTTAATGTCCTGCCTCAAGGACCGGTTTCTACTTGAGTTTGATTCCATTGGAGAGAAAAGTCTAGGGGACCTAGGCTAGAACCTTGAGATATGCTAAGGAGGATATGTCAAGAACAGTCAGACAAGTGATAAAAGAACCAAGAGAGAGTACTACAATAACAAGGCCTTAAGATTTACTAAGTACTTTACAAATATTGCTTAATTTTTATCATCACATCAGCCTTGGGAAGCAAATGTAATTATTATTTCCATTTTACAGATGAGAAAAATGAGATTGAGAGAGTGCCTTGTCCAGAGTCACATATCTAGTAAGCATCAGAGGCCAGGTTTGAACTCATGTCTTCTTGTTTGGTGTTCTAGCCACTTGGCCAGGGGGTAGTTTCATAAAAACACAGAAAAGAGAAAACATACAGAAGAAGAGAGACACTCAACAGGGTCAGATGAAGGAAGGAGATTAAGGAGGATGAAAACAACAAAGTACATAAAATTTGGCAGTTGAAATTATTGATAACTTTGAAGAGAGCTGTTTCAATTGAATGATGAGGTTGAAAGCCTCATCAAGGATTAAGGAGTTGGTAAAAGAAAAGGGAGTGGAGGTAACAAGTTAGACAGCCATAACTTTGGCTGAGAAATAGAAGAAAAAAAAGGAATAGAGGGGATGGCCAGGTTCAGTGACAGCTTTTTAAGGATGGGAGAGATGAAAATGTTTAAGAACAGTAAGACCATTAAAGAGAGACTGAAGCCTGGAGAGGATGATTGAGGGGACAATCTGTCAGAAAAGATGGAAAGGGATGAAATCAAAGTCACATATAGAAGATATGGATTTTGCAAGAAGAAGGGAGAAGATATGTGAGAGCCAGTAGTTAAATGTTCAGTGTGAGCACTTCATAACTCAGAAATTGGCAAATGCTAAAAATCAGGGCTTGACTTATTGTTTTGTTGATTGGGTTTTGGCTCAAAAAAGAGATGGATAAAATGTTAAGAAAGTGTATGAAACTTAAAAAGTGTGTTGTGAGTACATTTTCCTCCTTAGAATTAGTTGTTAAACATTTATCAACACATCCCTGGAGAAGACTCAGCTCTTTGTCAAAGACTGGAGGAAAGGAGAGAATAAAAGATGATGTCAGGGAGTTTGAGATGATGAAAGAGAAGCAGGAGCTCACAAGGAATGGCCTTCATTTTTCTGTAAAGAAAGAGGCAAAGTCCTCAGTGGAGAAGGTGGAAGGAGGAAGAGGTATGAGAGGCTTGACGTTTGAAACCACTTTTGTGGGAAGTGCGATAGGGAATCAGCTGTGGAACAATCAAAGCATTGCTTTACTGTAGAAAGGGCTCAGTTGGAATCAGAATTTGCAGAGTGCCCAGTGAGCTCAGTTGTATGACTTCCTCCCACTCCATTAAGCAGCACATGAGTAGGAGAGAAGAGGAGGCAGAAGGTAGCAGCAATTCACTTACAGGGCTTGGAGGAGGAGAGGTTTCTCTACAATAACAGCAAAAGAAGAGTTTGGAAAATGCAGTAGAAAGCAAGGAGTATTCTGATTTCCCCTCCAGGACCAGTATAAAGGGACAGAGGAGAGGGGCACTATGAAAGGAGGGATGGCCAGTGCTACAGAGGATGTATACGCCAGATCTCTATGAATGCAAACACATTGGAAGGAGCAGGGGAAGCAGAGATATTTTCATTTTAGAAAAGGAATTCTAGAGGATCCAGTAGAAGGGGTAGACAGAGTTGAGAAGGGTCATGGGAGGTTAAATGCTAAATAAGATTGGGGGGGGGGGGTTGAGTGCCATTACTCTTAGGTAGCCAGTGATGAAGTGACTCCAAGAGAGGGAGAGTAACAGGTGGTGAGAGTTTGGAAGCCATTAGAAGACAGTGGGCGGCTGATGGCTTAGAGGAACACTCTGACACCATTGTCCCAGCCACTGGGTGGGGTAATGGTATTGTAGAGAAGTCTGGGGGAGTGATGGATCTTGTTACTTGTTTTTTGTCTCTGGTCATGTTTCCCTTGGAAAACAGGAATAAGAATGTCTGTGTTCTTATTTATTTCACAGGGTTGTTATAGAGAGATAATGCAAAGGACTTGACAGGCTTTACAACACCCACATATATGTTAGTTATTTTTAAGCTACTGACCAAAATGAACTTGTTGGAGTGTGAGCTAGAAGGGACTTGCATTGTATACAGTGGGAGGAACGTGGATGTTTATTACTTCTTAAATAATGTTAGGGAAGTTGTCGTGAAGCTTCTCTGGATCTCAGTTTCCATATCTGCAAAATGTGTCCAGGACATTGCTCCATACACTATGATCATTCCAAAAATATATATTGTTGTTATAAATGGGGAAATAACTCATTAGACGCCACAACCCCTGACCCCAGGGCTTAGCTTATTTAACCAATTTCCTCTTGTCCAGTCAAGCACAGGCAAATTCTGATCCAAAAGGGAGAAAAAAGGAGATGTGAGTCACTAGTTAAAAGGATAGATCTGAGAGAAGAGCATCAGGGATGCCAGTTGCACCTTGGGTGGCCAAGAATGATCCAAAGACTCTGGGACACGGAGGAGAGATCTGCATGAGATACAGAATGGGTATCACCATCATTGTCATTGACACTGACATATATAAAGCATTTTAAGGTCTGGAAACTGGTCTGTATTTGGGCCTGTGAGAGATATAACACAAGTGTTGTCATTGAGGTCAAAAGATTTGTCCATGATCCCCTTGGTGGAATGTTCCAGATGTAGGCTCTGGAGAACCCAGTTTCCCTAAAAATAACCCTAGAGATTATCTAATACAATCCCTCATTTTATCTTATATCGGAAATAACTGAGATTCAAAGAATGAGGGCAAATGTCTTGCCTAAAATCATAAGGGTAATAATAATTTCAATTCAAATATTCAATAAATAAAATTCAATTCAAAGCACTTTGAGCTTTCTAAAGTGTCTTTGGAATAATACTAGCTATGAGGTAGTGTTTTTGTTCCCATTTTATAGCTGGGGAAACCAAAGCTCAGAAAGAAAAATTTGCCCATGATTCAACAGCTTGTGGTTGCCTGAGGCAGAATCTGAAGCCAGGTCTCCCACTTCCAAGGGTAACAATCAATTTGCCATAATGTTCTACCTCTCCCTTTAATCTCCTCTCCTTGCCTCCCCAGGTTCCTCAGGCCGACCTGTGGCAGTAACAAAGTATGGCGTACTCCTTGGAAAGCAGACCCGTGTGGAAGGAAAAGCTGTCAACATTTACTTGGGGGTCCCTTTCGCCAAGCCCCCCGTGGGCAAGCTGAGATTTGCTCCTCCAGAGCCACCTGAGCCTTGGAATAACATAAGAAATGCAGGCACCTACCCTCCTGCGTGAGATTCTCACCTTTAGCTTTTTGGGGTGTTGAGGAATGAGAAGAAACTAGGAGAGGTCACTTGGCTCTATTCCCCACCTCCAGGCAGAGTTGTTGCTAATCTTTGGGGATCAGACTGATTAGGGAAGCTTGGCAAGGGAGGAGACCTAGTGACCTGTCCCAGTGAGTGTCAACCTTTCTGAAACCACCTGCCTTTCCTCCCCGGATCAGCTAGTTATTGAATTATTGTTTCTGGATTGGCTCTGTGCTGGGCCAAGAAATAATACTGGGTGCTGGGGTGATCAGAGAGGGTCTCCCAGGAAAGCACAAATTTCTGAGCATTGACCATAGTAGACACCTGGGCAAATTGAGGTTAGGATGGCTTGATTTAGCAAATGGAGCCTTGAGAATAGGTCAAATTTGAAGAGAATGGGGGTGGGTAGTAATTTTTGCTTTTCATGGCACTGTATGGACACCTACCAAATATTTAAGTTCTCTTTCTATCATTCAGTTGCCTCCAACAGTACTGGGGCCAAATTGCACACCTGTACTTTACAACCCAAAAATACCAAACCTGGCTGAGATTCCAAGAGGATTGCTTGTATCTGAACATATATACACCAGCCCATGCCCAGAGGAAGATCAAACTACCGGTGAGTCTTCACCCCTTCCCAGACTTCCTTAGCTCTCTCAGTTCAAGCATCTTCTTCCAGGTAACCAGCAGCTTGATGTCCATAGATGTCATTTTTCTGGTTGCATCAAGCCTTGGCACACTGTAAAACCTCCTAAATGAGTTCTCTATACATTCAAAGGAGTTTGATTTCAAAGGAAAATCACTTAACCTCTTATCTGCCTCAATTTTCTTATCTGTAAAATAGGAATAATAATAGCACAACAACCCTGGGTTGTTGTGAGGATTAATTGTCAATAATTTGTAAAGTTTTTCCCAAACTTTGAAGAACTATATAAATGATAGCTACAATGATGATGATGATGATGATGATGATGATGATGATGATGACGACGACAACGACGACAAAGTGATGATTATGTGTCAAATACTGTACTAGATGCTGTGGATACAAGTACAAAGAATGAAACAATTGCTATTCACAATGAGATTATGTTCAAAGTATTTAAGCACTCACTGTGTGTCAATCACTGTGCTATACTTTTTTATACTTATCATGAAGATGAGAATGTAATTTGAGAAGGAAATGTACAAGCGCTCATGAAGAATATAAGCAAGAATATAGGTTCCATGAGGATAATCTATTTTCTATTTTTGTCTATGCATTCCCAATACCTAGCAGTACTTTGCACATGGTAGACATTTGATAAATGATTTTGAATTAAGTTGGCATAGTAAGTTGACAACCCCTATCACTTCACTTTTGGACCAGTACTCTTTTCACATCTTAAAATTTAATTCAATTCAACAAATATTTATTAAGTGCCTACTGTGTCTAGGAATTGTTCTAAACTCTGGAAATATAAATAAGAAGAGTCTTTTATCTCAAGGAAATTTCAATCAAATAGTGGGAAACAAGACTCAAAAGAAAGCTAGACACTTTTAAAAATAAAAATTAATAAATTAAATTTAAAAACATTTTGAAAATTAAAAAAAATCATCATAGGCCAGAAAGATCACACAGTCCAGTCCAGATGGTCAGTGTGGAAGAACAGCTCTATAGGTCAGGACAACTGCCTACTTGGTTCTCTGTAGGTGATGGTCTGGTTTCCTGGTGGTGCCTTCGTGATAGGAGCAGCCTCTACGTATGATGGCTCTGTGCTATCTGCCCATGAGGATGTGGTGGTGGTTTCCATTCAGAATCGACTTGGTATCCTGGGCTTCCTCAGGTAAGAGTTGGGAGGAATCCTGAGAGGGGGCTAGGAAATGGATAGGTCCGGGCAGGTCCAACAGAGATGAGAAGCCTGGGACTGAGAATGGGACCATGTGGTACATAATCAGGTGGGGATGGGATCAAGTGGGGTGGTGCCCTGGGGACCCACAGAGCTGGAAGGCAGTGGTAAAGTTGTTCTGGAGGCAGAAGCTGGTCTCCAGTCTCTGAGTGGATTTTTTACTTTCAGCACTGGAGATGCCCATGCCCGAGGGAACTGGGCGCTGCTGGACCAGATAGCAGCTCTGCGTTGGGTGCAAGAGAACATTGCTGGTTTTGGCGGGGACCCCAGCTCAGTGACCCTATTTGGCCAGTCCTCAGGAGCCATATGTATTTCAGGGCTGGTAAGTGGAATAATGAGAAGTAGGCCCCAAAAGGTGGGTAAGGGAGTGACTCATTACTTCAAGCAGCTGGGATCAGAGTGAATTAGTGGAAAATTCACCAGTTCAAGAGTTAAAGGATCCACTTTAAATCTTGTCTCTAATGACTATTCTCTGTGGGATTTCTCATTTTCCTGAATCTATAAAATGAGATAATTGAACTAGAATTTTGTCATTCCTTCAAAAACAAATTTATGGTCTATAACAGAGGCAAGTTGTCAGGACATCCTAGATGCCCTGATCAAGTGATTTCCTCCTTGTGTGGTTGATGAAATTATAGATGATAAGGGTAAGGTAACAGAGACAACAAAGTATTAAGTCTTCAGCAAAATGCAAAGACATATCTGCACTATTTTGATCCTTTTTAAGTTGTGAAGTTCTTCAGTCAAGCTAGAGAACAACACAGAGAAACAAGCTTGCCCACAGAGTGTACTCTCATGACTATCTTCACATGAACACTCTTGCACACTGCCATAACTCCACACCAATGTTTCAGAGAAACAGCAGACTTAACCTTCTGAAATCACACTTATATCATGCTCCAATGTCCCAGCTCTTACATAACATGTTTTGTTCAACTCCCTAATTTTATAAATGGCAGTCCAGAGAAGTTGGTAGCAGAGGTCACAGCAAATGACAGAATAGAACCAAAATACGACTCCAAATTCATCAACCTTATAAAAATAGCATCCCACCACTACCCTCTGCTCTTCATCTGTTGCTTCTCCCACTTGGCTTTCTGCAGATTCTGTCTCCCTTATCTAAGGGCCTCTTCCATGGGGCCATCTCTCAGAGTGGAACAGCCCTCCTAAAGCTCTTCATTTCTTATGACCCACTGAAGATTGCCAAGGTAGGTACCCTCAATCCCCAGGATGACAAGAAAGAGTATCCCTCTTTCCCTAAGGAGACTACCATTGTTAGACCCAACAGACAGACTTGGCAACACTTATGGATCCCTCAGAATATAAGAAGAATTGGGTAGAGAACGTGGATCTCTCTGACAAGATATACTCAATTCAACTCAACAAACATTTTTACTTTTTTTTTCAATTATCAAATATGTATTTTTTCTTCTTCCCATCTCCCATGCAAAAAAATAATAAGATCCTTGTAGTAAACATGCATAGTCAAGCAAAACAAATTTTCATATTAATCATGTCCAAAAAATTGTGTGACAAATATTTTTTATGTGCCAACTATGTTCATAGGTATAACTAGGATTTTTTTTTTTTTCATCTGGGACCAAGTTGGGTGAAAGGAAGAGGAGATGGAAGTTAACTTCCCATGGTATGGTCACAAGATAGGTGTGAAAAAGGAAGGAAATTCACCCTAAGACATATTTTCTACATTGCTAAAGGACTAACTGATATTTGGAATAGGAGAAAATCCACCCTAGAATAAAAACAGCATCATTAAGGTTGACGAAGATCATACTTGGAGGAAGGAAGAATAGCCCTGAACAATACTGTTGGTCATCTTCCAAATTTGAACACCCTTCTAAATTTCCTCCATCCTTAATGGAACAACCAGGGCTTTGACAATAACTACTCCCAAAAAGCCTGATTAAAATATCATAGAAATACAATAGGAACACAAATAAATGGTGATAGGCACAAAGTGAGATCCAGGCAAAGTACCCTAGGAAAAGATTAGGGAAAAGAAAATATTTTTCAATAGCAAACTCAGGGAAGGCTCCATGAAGGAATTGGTATATATAGGTAATGGGATGGGATGGGATTTTAACTGAGTCAAGGAAGTTTGGAATCTATATAATTAGGAGAATGATGTTGTCATAAGGGAATTCACACCAGTTAGAGGAATAGGGAGTGACCAGTTTAAATAAGGAAGATGATTAGGGAGTGACCAGTTTAAATAAGGAAGATGATTAGTTTTATTTTCAACATATTGAATAGATGCTCCTAGACTGGTCTGCCCCCTAGACTGGTCTGAATCCCAACAATCTAATGGATTAGGAGCTCCTCCCAGTCCTCTGATGATTAGCTTCCAAGAGTTCCCTAAACAGCCAAACCCAGACTTACTTTGGGCCGCCAGAGACATTTCCACTTAGATGTCTTCGTTAGTAATAAGAATAGTTCACATTTTAAATGTTGAGCTCATTACAATCTGGTGAGCCAGGTATTATTAGTATTCCTATTTCTATTTTACAGAGAAAGAAACAGATTGAAGTTTAGTGACTAATTTGTTATACAAAAACAGCAAATATTTAGCCATGTGGTCAGGAGTTGGGGAGGTACAAAGTTTACATAAGAGATGATCCCTACCCAAAAGCAATCTAGCCATATCTAGGCCAAGATGCTAATCCAGGTCCTCTGACTGCATAGTATTTTTCCCATTAAACCATACTTCCTTTCATTAGAGAGCAAAACCTTGGCTCCCATTACAGAATAGGGGGTGGATGTTGCAAGGATTCTGAGTCTCAACCCTAACACCAGACAGATTTGGGGTTGCCCATCCCAAAGAACTGAGATATAGACAAGGATGAAGAGAATGAGACTGTTTCATAGATTCAGGGATACTTCTCCAAGAAGTCCCCGGGGGCCTTCTGAGGCCACAGAAATTGAGTTTATAGCCAAGAAAATGGCCCAGAAAGGACTAATAGAGCCAGAGGAATCTAGGAGGAGGTGGTTGAAAGCAAAGGGAAAAATGTTGACTTCTTGCTCCCTCTACCTACAGAGAATTGCTAAAGCGGCCAAATGTGAAACTAACAGTAGCCAGGTCCTGGTGCAGTGTCTCAGATCCAAGACTGAGGCAGAGATTCAAAAGGTGTCTAACAAAATGGTAGGTGGAACCAGAAAGGAGAGGAAAACAACCGTTCTCATTAAGCTAGGGCTGATGCCCCAGCCCTAGTCATGGGATTCACAAAAGTTTGACTTTAGCCTGGCCCCTTCCACCAGATTTGCCAGCTGACTTTCCTGACAACACCATAGATCTATGGTTTCCAGAGACATCATTTTCCTACTTTTTTCCCCACAAAGACTTTCTAAGATCATAGAATTAGAGCATTTATTTATTAGAACGTTTATATATAGTGCTGGGCACTATACCATGGAAGGACAAAGAGATAGTCCCTGCTCTCAAGTGAAGGGTTATTAGAGATCATTGCCTCAAACCCCTCAAATAATAGATAAGGATCCTGAGGGCCAGATGCTAAATGACTTGATGCAGGTAACCCAAGCATCAAACACAGTCAGGTCTTCTGACCAGGTCTTCTAAACTCTTTTCCCAAGCCCTCTTCCATGATTCTGCGTCAGCTCAGGATCAGTTTGTGCTTCTGGGAGCTGTGCCTTCCTGCAGAACCCCTGGCCTCCTGGAGGTCAGATCCCCTTGTTGTGGAGAGGAACAGCATCATCCCTCTCTCCCAAGGCGTCCCATGCTGCTTCCAGAGGTAGCACTGCCTATTAAATATACAGCTGAAAGACCCTCGTTTAGGCTACAATTCTGCCCATATGTTTGCTTTGTAGTCTATGGAATTCTTTTTCCATCCCTGACCCTCTCAGTATCATTACTGATAAAATGGACTAACGATCTTTAAAGTTCTTTTTCTGCTTGAAATCCCCTGAAAGTTATGCACTCCTTCTTCATGACCACAATGGCAAAGACAGCACTGCCCCTGCCCTTGGCAGGGTTCCTGAATTGGGAATCCGTGGTCCCTGTGTCCTGCTTTCTCCCCACAGAGTCCCCCTCTCAGGGACCCATTTCCTCCCCAGGAAGGAAAGATCAGTGGTTTCTGGGGATGGCTCTGATCACTAATGTCAAAGAGGGCTCTCTGTCTGACTCTGACTTTATCCTGGCCCCAACCTTGGCCGAGGAACCTTACATGGTGTCCAACGTGGTGGAAGCCTCAGAATTTGGCATTTACCTTAATTTTTCAATTTGTGTCTAGGACCTCAGTTTCTCTGACTCCTTCCTTCTTTTCCTTTCACTCTTCTTTCTGCCTCCTTTTAAATTTTGTTGATTTCCCTAGAATCTAAGGGTTAAAATTTAAGATTTCTGTCTTTTTTCTGAGTCTGGCCTTCAATCTTTGTCTACCTTTTCTTAGCAACCCTTTTTTCTTCTTTTTCTTTGGTTCAACTCTATATGTCTATACCTGTCTCCCTCTGCCCCTTAGTTTATGAGTTTGTGTCACTTCTCTCTCTCTCTCTCTCTCTCTCTCTCTCTCTCTCTCTCTCTCTCTCTCTCTCTCCCTCTTTTTCTGTCTCTCAGTCTGTCTGTCTCTTTCTGACTCTGTCTCTTCTTTCTCTCTCTCTCCCTCTTTTTCTGTCTCTCAGTCTGTCTGTCTCTCTCTGACTCTGTCTCTTCTTTCTCTCTCTCTCTCTCTCTCTCTCTCCCTCTTTTTCTGTCTCTCAGTCTGTCTCTTTCTCTCTGACTCTGTCTCTTCTTTCTCTCTCTTCTCTCTCTCTCTCTCTCTCTCTCTCTCTCTCTCTCTCTCTCTCCCTCTTTTTCTGTCTCTCAGTCTGTCTGTCTCTCTCTGACTCTGTCTCTTCTTTCTCTCTCTCTCTCCCTCTCTCTCCCTCTTTTTCTGTCTCTCAGTCTGTCTCTTTCTCTCTGACTGTCTCTTCTCTCTCTCTTCTCTCTCTCTCTCCCTCTCTCCCTCTTTTCCTGTCTCTCAGTCTGTCTCTCTCTGACTCTGTCTCTTCTTTCTCTCTCTCTCTCTCTCCCTCTCTCTCCCTCTTTTCCTGTCTCTCAGTCTGTCTCTCTCTGACTCTGTCTGTCTCTCTTCCCTCTCTCTCTCCCTCTCTCCCTCTTTTCTGTCTCTCAGTCTGTCTCTTTCTCTCTGACTGTCTCTTCTCTCTCTCTTTCTCTCTCTCTCTCTCTCCCTCTCTCTCCCTCTTTTCCTGTCTCTCAGTCTGTCTCTCTCTGACTCTGTCTCTTCTTTCTCTCTCTCTCTCTCTCCCTCTCTCTCCCTCTTTTCCTGTCTCTCAGTCTGTCTCTCTCTGACTCTGTCTGTCTCTCTTCCCTCTCTCTCTCCCTCTCTCTCCCTCTTTTTCTGTCTCTCAGTCTGTCTGTCTCTCTCTGACTGTCTGTCTCTTCTTTCTCTCTTCTCTCTCTCTCATCTCCCCATCTCTCCCATCTTTCCTTCTCTCAGCATTACTCATCCAGTGGAACAACGTCCCCGTCAGGTCTGTGCTTTCCTCTCTCTCTCTCTCCCTCTCCTCCCTCTTTCCTGTCTCAGTCTGGTCCTCTAGCTGACTCGACTCTCTCTTCCCTCTCTCAGGTCTCCTCAGGCTCTCCCTTTTCTGTCTCTCAGTCTGCCTCTCATGACTGTCTGTCTCTTCTTTCTCTCTCTCTTCCGTCTCTCATTGCTCAGAAACTAACTCATCCGCACCCCAAGAGTGCATCGCTTCTCCCAGCCTTACGACTGGGCCCATAGCTGCATGCCCGGAGTGAGAAGGGCAAACTCAGAACTCGGGACCTAGGAGGAGCCATGCGCCCCTAATAGTACACACGAGGGCATGAGATGAGGACATAGTGTGTCCCCTCTTTTCCGCAGTTCATGCGCCTGCCTTTTGACGTTTAAGATCTGGGCAGAGCATAGCTGAGTATTCCGTCCCTCCTCCCTCAGGTCTCCAACAGAGGGCGCTCCCGCGTCTCAGTCTAGCCCCCAAGCCTGTTCGAAGGCGCCCTGACCGGGTCTTCTCTTCGCCCGCAGAACTTCTTCAGAATGAACTGCACCGATCACCCTGAGGAGGTAGCTGGCTGTGATTCCCAAGCCTTAGGGGACCTGGGCTGCCCAAGTGGTCTGCATGCCCGGCGGCGGCCGGGACCCAGGGCAGAAACCACGCCTTTGCAGAGACTCCTGGGAAGGCCTGCAGGAGGGGGACGCGCACGCGCTAGATAGATAACACACGTGGGCACCCATTGAATGACATACATATGTGTGGGTTTTGTTGCTCAGTCATTTTCAGTGGCGCCCGGCTCTTTGTGACCCCGTTTGGAAATTTCTGGCAAAGATGCTGGAGTATTCGCCGTCTCCTTCTCCAGCTCATTTTACAGATGAGGAAACTGAGGCAAGCGGGGTGGGGAGCCCAAATCTGAACTCGGGTCTCCCTGGCTCCGGCTAGCATTGGCGCCCTTCTATGACGTATATCCGTACGGATGGTCATGACCACATAGTGTGCATAGACGCGGTTACAGGCCGCAGATGCGCGCATGTCTACATTTTGGGGTTTAGGTTCATCAGTGCACACGCACACATTTAGAACACGTGTGCGCATATGCGCGGGACGGTCGCGTACAGACGCTGCTTGTGTCTCCGTCCGTAGGGCCGCGCGTACGCGTGGGTGTGCGCACACATTTCTCCCCATATGTATGCCTTACACGCACGTGTATGTCACGAGGACAGACCGCCCCCCACGGAGCGCACACTCCCTCCCTCCTCAGCCCAGAGGAGGTGCAGAAGCTGGCTTCCGGGAAGCCTGGGTCTGGCCGCGGGTGGGGGCCCACGGCCGCCGTGTCCGCCCTTTTCCCAAGGCTGACGGCGCTGCCCGGACGCCGCGCCGCGCACCCCTCCCTTCCCCGAGGAGGGGCGGCGAGCGGAGTCTCAGCGTAGGGGCCCCGCGGAGGGCCCTCAACCGCCCTTTCGGGGCCTCGCTCCCGCCGCGCGGGCCCGGACACCCGGGCTTCAGGGAGGGCCGGACCGGGGCTCCCCGCAGCGGGCCTCCCGCGGGAGCCCTCGGCGCCGCCCGGCCCGCTCCCGCCCCGGCCCGGCCCCCGCTCCGGGGCTCACGGCCCCCCCGGGGTCCCCTGGTCGGAGCCGGCGCCGCCCCGCCCCGGGCCCCGCGTACTTTGGGGCTCACGGGCCTCGGGGTCTGGATCTTTCTCCGGGGCGGGAGGGGCGCCTGGGCTCGCCGCGGCGCTTTGGGCGGAGGGGAGCGGAGAAACTGCAGGAGCGTCTTTCCTGCCATGCGGAGCACCTCCGGCCGCCAGGGCACTGGCGGGCCCAGACCGCTACTGGCGGTTGAACCGCTGGGGCTGGACCGGGGTTTGTCTCCAGACCCGCGGCCGCGTGGGCGCATTTCCCGGACCCAACCTTGAGGAACTTCCGGCAGGTCCCTCCTTGGGGTGACCACTAGAATTCACTGGCTGCTCCCTTGTGAGCAGCTCCGGGAGGGAGGGGCGGGGGGACTCCAGCCTCCCGGGGTTCGCTCTGACTCCTCGGGACATGGGAGGGAGGGGGAGGGAGGGGCAGGGGGGGACTCCAGCCTCCCGCGGGGCCTCGCTCTGACTCCTCGGGACATGGGAGGGAGGGGGGAGGGGCTTCGGGCTGCCCCGGGCAGCCTGCCCCCTGCAGTATATTCAGGGGTGGGGAAGGGGTAAAGAAGTAGAGATAAAGATTTCCCCTCCAGCCCCAAAAGCTAGCCAGTAGTAAACTGCTGAAGGCACCACGGCCCATAGGAAAGCAAACTGGATCATAGGAGATGCCAGTTCCCGCGTCTAATTTCCTCCTTGCTGCGTGTCTCAGGGGGAGCCACTTCTTCTCTCTGGCCTCAGTTCCCTCATGGGCCAACTGACAGGATTAGACTGGGCCCTAAGGCCACTCCTAGCTGCCCATACTCGGTTCTAAAGTCTCTTCTCGCTCTGACTTGTTGTACTCTAAGCTCCCTTGCTTCTCTCCTTCTGATCTGAGATCCCCTGTGTCTCCTACATCCCGTGTTCTAGCTCCCTTGCCTGCTGACATCCCGTGTTCTCGGGTCTCTTTCCTCTCCTACATCCCGTGTTCTAGCTCCTTTGCCTGCTGACATCCCGTGTTCTCGGGTCTCTTTCCTCTCCTACATCCCGTGTTCTAGCTCCTTTGCCTGCTGACATCCCGTGTTCTCGGGTCTCTTTCCTCTCCTACATCCCGTGTTCTAGCTCTTTGCCTGCTGACATCCCGTGTTCTCGGGTCTCTTTCCTCTCCTACATCCCGTGTTCTAGCTCCTTTGCCTGCTGACATCCCGTGTTCTCGGGTCTCTTTCCTCTCCTACATCCCGTGTTCTAGCTCTTTCCCTGCTGACATCCCGTGTTCTCGGGTCTCTTTCCTCTCCTACATCCCGTGTTCTAGCTCCTTTGCCTGCTGACATCCCGTGTTCTCGGGTCTCTTTCCTCTCACCATCCGTGTTCTGCTCTTTTTCTGACATCCTTTTCGGTCTCTTTCCTCTCCACATCCGATGTTCTGGCTCTTTTGCCTGCTCATCTTCTGGGTCTCTTTCCTCCCACCATCCTGTTCTAGCTCCCTTGCCTCTGACATTCCATTTTCTCGGTCTCTTTCCCTCCACCATCCCGTGTTTCTAGCTCCCTTGCCTGCTGACATCCTTTCTCGGGTCTCTTTCCCTCCTACATCCGGTTTCTGGCTTCTTTGCCTCTGACTCCGTGTTCTCGGTCCTCTTTCCTCTCCTCATCCGTGTTCTGGCTCTTTCCTCTGACATCCGTGTTCTCGGTTCTTTCCTCTCCTCATCCAGTTTCTGCTCCTTTGCCTGCTGAATTCCGTGTTCTCAGGTCCTCTTTCCTCTCCTACATCCATTTCTGGCTCCTTTGTCTGACATCCTTTCTGGGTCTCTTTCCCTCTCACATCCGTTTCTGCTTCCTTTGCCCTCATCCTTTCTTCTCTTTCCTTCCCCATCCTTTTTCTCTCCCTTCCTTACATTCCCTTTTCCTTTCCCCCACCATCCTTCACTCCAACCCCCTTTTGACATTTCCTTCTCTTCTTTCCTCTCCCTACATCCTTTCGCTCCCTTCCCCCATCCCCAATTTCTTTTCCCTCCCTCATCCGTTTTTCCCCGGCTCCATTTTCCCTCCCATCCCCGGTTCTCCTTCCCTTTTCCTCCTTTCTCCATTCCTTTTTTTCCCCCCTCCCCCTTTCCTCTGACATCCTTTTGGGTCCTTTCCTCTCCACATCCTTCTTCTTTTCCTGCTGAATCCTTCCGGTCTCCCTCCCATCCATTTCTACTCCTTCCGCTCCTTCCTTCCGGTCCTTTCCCTCCCCATCCTTTTCACTCCTTTCTTCCTTTCCGGGTCTCTTTCCCCTTCCACATTTTCCTTCTTCCTCCTCCTTTTCCTTTCCCCCTCATCCTTTCCTCTTCCCCTCCATCCTTTCTGGTCTCTTTCCTCTCCTACATCCCGTGTTCTAGCTCTTTGCCTGCTGACATTCCGTGTTCTCGGGTCTCTTTCCTCTCCTACATCCCGCGTTCTAGCTCCTTTGCCTGCTGACAATCTATAATCTAAGGTCCTTTGCCTCTCTGATATCCTGGAATTCTCTGATCTGGACTAGGAGATCCTGAGGGGAAAGAGTGGCTGGAGTTTGCCTTAGTGTTAGACCTATCCAGCCTGGCCAGCTGCTGGCCACATCACAAAGCCCTAACACCCCCTTTCTGTACCCTCCCCCTTTAAGGTCCTGTTTCCCTCTAGAATGAAAGGTCCTTCTCTGCCCCCTTTCTCAGAACTAAGGAACTAGAGGAAGGCTAGCTTCCTCTTCCATAACACAGTAGAGTTTGCCACTTTCCATTGTTTTTTGGGGTCTATGCAACAGGATTATTATAATCCATTATTATTATTTCCATTTTTCTAATGAGAAAACCAGAAACTCAGAGAAATGGAGTGATTTAGCCATGGTCACACAACAAATAATTAAAAGAGTCAAATCTTGGATCCTAACCTAGCATTCTTCCCACTCCCCACCATTAGGATGTTAGTTTGATTGAATGCGTGTTCTCTCTTTTACGGGGAACTCTGATCCTAAAGTTCTCCCTCACTGTATTGTTTGTCCTTCATTCTCGAAGAGGACCCAGACATCAAGGAGCTGGTGCCATGACATGCAAGTGAATTGGATTTTAGTTTGGGAGGGCTCTGCAAGGCCACCTGCCTCCCTTTCCCCTGCAGAGCCATCTGGGACAAGTGGCCAGATAGAGATCAGAATGACTGGAGATGGCCCTGGATGAAATAAGAGACCCTGGCCTTTTTAAGCTAAGATCTTCAACAGGTCTCAGACTAGGTAGCAATTGAGGCAAAGAATCTCCTCTTTCATCTAGCCCCCCCCCCCGAAAAAAAATAAATAAATAGATAAATGAATGAATGGATAGATAGATAGATGGATGGATGGATGGAAGATAGATAGATAAATGGAGCTGCAAGGGGAAGACCCTCAGGGTTTCTGGTCAAAGCAGAAATTACTGCTATTTACATTCAATCTTAGTCAATATGAACTCAAATAATGACCAAATGGGGCTTGGCCTAAGAGCTATTGGTGGCCAGTGAGAATCAGATTGGTTTTGGTTTAAGGTATGTCCTTAAACAAAGAAATCTAGCCAGTAAATCCCAAGACATATTGGGAGGGTTCAGAGGTGCAAAAGCAAAGGGAAAAATTGCTTTTAAGAGCATCTGTGGGTACGGATATGATATCCTATTTGGACAGAGGGAGGAATGAGAAATATAAGGTTTTGTCTTTTGTGGGAAGTATTCCAGGCACCAATAAGCATCAAGAAGAGGCACTTTTAAATCACACGGTTTTCCAAGGAACCCCCTTCCCTCTGCCCATCTCATGGATGTCTCCCGGCAAGACAACCAAGCCCATTTCCCTCATGTTGATGCTTCAGTGCTTCTCCAAAAGTGCCATAAGGCTGTTACCAGAAAGTAAAGGCATATCAGAGTAGAGAGGGTCTTGGGTTTGAATCCTGCCTGTCACATGTGACCATGGACCAATCATCTGTAAAATGGGAGTAATAACGCTTGCCCTACTTTGCTCCCAGAGTTGTAGTGGGGGAAAGTGTTGAAGTGTTAGCTTTCATAAGACAACAGATGCACCTGGCCTTTATCTTTGGAATCCCCAGGAATGTGTAGTTATAGTTAGGGAGGGGATGGGACCAGCCCCAAAGCCCTTTGTTAAAATTTCAATGTGAGCACTTATACCTCTGCAATTGGCAAATGCTCCAAATTAGGGCTTGGTTTATTGTTTTGTGATTATCTAGATTTATGAAAGTGATAAAGAAAATATTAATAATGCAAGTTAAAATTAAAAATATTTTTTTTTTTTTTTTTTTTTTTTTTTTTTTTTTTTTTGGAGAGCTAGTTGTTAAACGTTTACCAGAGCCCATCTCCTTGTAGGGCAAGACATGTGTCTATATATGTGTATTGGGAGTGTAGTGGACATTGACCGTGTTACTGGCTACTTATGTGACCTCAGATAAATCATTGTCCCTTGGGCCTCTTTTTCATTTCTATAAAGTGAGGGCTTGAGACTACATGATCTTGTCCTGTCACTATAAAAACCTTCCAGGTTTATTCTAAAACCAGAAAAGTAGAGTCCAATAGGGTCTCCCAACACCTCCCCAAAAAAGCAGGTTCCCTCCTAAATCTTTTTATATGATTTTACCCTCTTTTGCATGCATATGTACTTGCACCGTGTCCATGGTCACCTTAGACATTTCATTTCATCATCAGATCATGCATATTCCGATCCAGCGTCAAATAATAACTAAAACCAAAGTCGTTGAACTGCTATGGAACGCCTCTGCGCTCCTGGTAAGAAGCCATCTCCGGGGGCAGAGAGACAAAACAAGGGCAGGGAAGGGTGTCCAGGAGTCACTTCTCCCAGTGAGGGAGCATTCCATGAGATGAACTGAAGGTCATCTGCAAACTTAAATCAAATAACTTTCTTTCTAGAGCTTTGCATAGCTGAATCTGGAGGACTTCTTTTTAATGGAGCCTCCCTTGGCAGAGACTCAATTAAAAGGTAAAGGTAGAATGAAAGACTCCTTTGGGCAGAGGACTGAGGGACTCTGGACACACCATTGCCCCCCTCTAGAACTCGTACTAGAAATTGCAGAAGTTGAACTGGATGGTTTTCTGAGATCCCTTCTAACACTAAAAACTAGGAGCCTTCTTTAAGGCTTTCCAACCAACCCTAGGCTGTGTCAAGGCCAGACTTTAACTGGTATTGCTTCAGTTAAGAAGGGTTCAAATTTAGGCAATCATTCACGTAAGGAAGTGTGGGAGGAGTAGAGTAAAGATGAAGTTGGACAGCCTTTTTCCTCTTGAAGGAGGAAATATTTGTAAAGCAGTTCAGCACAATGCCTAGCACTGCTTAATTAATGTTTGTTCCCTTTAAAGCACTTAAACTCAATAATCATGGAAGATGCTGCGTGGTAAACAGCTAGGTGTTAGTTTGTGAAGTGGTTATATGTATTCACACTATTCAAAGTTATAATTATGTAAAATATGGTCATTGCTTGCAGCCCAATAAAAAACTGACCATTGTAGGGGATTTCTTATTTGCAACAATTAGGACCTAACTAGGTCTAACTAGTGGAAAAATCCTAGGGTTTGGAGTCAAAAGGGCCTTGGTTTGGACCTTAGCTTTTCTATCTATCTGTGTGACCTTGATCATAAGCCTCTAGGATCCTGAGTCTGTCAAATGAGGGAATTGAACTGGATAATCTTTTAAACCAGTCACTTTTAGCTCTGAATCTGTGATACTAGGACAGTTTACTTGCGTTCTGTTCTGTACAGAGTCCTGTACTGAGTGCTAGAGATAACAAATTTAGATAAAATAATCCCTGCCTTGCAAAATTTTGTACCCAACAGATAGTTACAGATTTCAGTGTTTGTAAGAACCATGATTTCAGTGATGTGATTAGTCCCTCCTCCAGGACAAATCTTGAATCCGTTCTGTTTACTCAGACTGTATGATCCCTATCCATGGTTGATTGAAGGCGTTGAAAGATTGAAAGCCTATCCATGGCTTCAATAAATCTCTTATAGAAAATGGGAATATTCAGACCATATTGAGGAGAACAAGTTTAATCCAGCTCAATTGCACCATAATATAGAAAGGAATAATATAAAGATCATACTGGAAAGGGGGGCAATTGTCACATTGTGGAGGGTCTTGAATGTCAGGTAAGAAATTTGAACTTTCTGTAAGAAATGATGAGTATACTGATTTCAGAAAATCCTGGAAGGACTTAGATGAACTAATTGATGCTGAGTGAAGTGAGCAGAACTAGGAGAACATTGTACACAGTAACAACAAGATCATGTGGTGATCAACTGTGACTTAGCTCTTCTGGGCAATACAAGATCCAAGACAAGACAATTCCAATAGACTTGGGATGGAAAATGCCATCTGCATCCAGAGAAGGATCAGATTGAAGCATACTGTTTTCACCATTTTTATTTTTTTCTTTCTTATGGTTTTTCCCTTTTGTTCTGATCTTCTTTCACAGCATGACTACTATGGGAAAATGTTTAAAATAATTGTAGATGTATAAGCCATATCAGATTGCTTGCTGTCTTGGGGAGGGCGGAGGAAAGGGTGAGAGGGAGAAAAAAAATTGGAACTCAAAATCTTACAAAAATGAATGTTGAAAACTATCTTTACATGTAATTGGAAAATAAAATACTATTAAGGGGGGGAAAGGTATGAACTTTATTCATTTGGCAGTTGGGAACCAGTGATGATGTCTGAAGAAAGGACTGATATAATCATCTGTGCAGAAATTAGATTACTCTGACAAGGAATGGTCTAAAACATGGCTCACAGGATAGAATAGAGGCCAGAAGGAGTTAGTTTTAAGCTGTCTTAATCTCCTCCCCTTCTTTTGTTCTTCCAGAACATCACCAAAGACCAGATTCCTCTGGTGGTGAAAGAGTACATAGGAGACTTTAACTTCCAAAGAGGAAAATTTAAGCAGCTGGTTCAGGTTTGAAACAATTTCCTGGAGTTGGCTGGGGATGGAACTTTTTTGGTAGCATCTATTCAGACAGCACGTTATCACAGAGGTGAGTCCCATCCCCAAAGCAATGACCATCCAAGTGAGACCCACTCTGGGTCATTTCAGTCACCAGATACTGTTAACTAAATACAGTACCCAGTGCTTGAATACTGGTCAAGGGTTGGGGAGTTGGAAGTAGGGAACATATCAATGAGCAGATAGAGTCCTGTTCTCAGAAGGGAGCAAGGGAGACAATATCCAAATTATCACTGCAAAAGGCAAGGCCTTCATTACAAGGCAATTCTCTATAGGGTCATCTCTTACTCTAATATTCTATGTCCTAACCCTTTTTCATTTTATAATCCATGTTCTGATAGTCCGTTCTCTGGTTATCTCCCAACATTGTAGCTAGTAATTTGAAGATCCTTTCCAGATCTAGCATTCTATGCTTAGGTTCCTAACAATTCTAACATTTTGCCTTCTAACATTCTAGGGCCCATTCTAGGCTTTCTTCTAGCTCTAATAGTCTGTATTCTAACTTAATTCCAAAGCTCCTTCCAACTAGAATATCTTATGATCAAAGATCTCTTCCAATTCTAACAGTGTGTTTTCCATGTTCTGAAACTATGTTTTAGGTCCTATTCAGCTTTATTATAACTATGGAACTTGAAATGGGGTAGCTGCCCATGCCACTGTTTCCTACCTTCAGAAACATTGTAGTACAGTAGAAAGAGTATTAGGAGTCAGAAGAGAATGGATCAGAATCTAATCCTAACATTTACTTAGTATATGACCCTAGCAAACCAAGCAGCTTCATCTCAATTTTGATGAATTCAAGTTTTTTCTTTTAAAACAGGGATAAAATATTTGTACCAATTATATTTCTTCCTTCATACAATATGCATTTATTAAATACCTATTGTGGGCAAGGAATTCTAGATGTTAAAAGACAAAAACAAATAGTATCTATCCTTAAGAAGCTTACCTTCTGCCAGGAGAATAAAAGACACAAGTAAGTCAATTACTTTTTCTTGTTGTTGCTGTTCAGTCATTTTTCAGTCGTGTTTAACTCTTTGTTTTACCCCATTTGGATTTTTCTTGGAAAAGATACTAGAGCAAATTGCCACTGCCTTCTCCAGCTCATTTCACAGATGAGGAAACTGAGACCAACAGGGTGAAGTGTCTTGCCCAAGAGTCACACAGCTAGTAAGTATCTGAGGCTGAATTTGAACTGCCTGACTTCAGACAAGTCACTTAGTGTACTGTGGCACCTTCCTGCCTACAAAATATATACAAACTAATTTATGGGCAGCAAGAGCATGAATATCTGGGATGATCAGGAAAGGCCTTTTCCAGAAGGTTGTTAAACTTTAAAGGAGCAAGGACCCTGAGGGCAGCCAAAGTGGTTCAGTGGTTAGGGTGCTTGCTGGGCCTGAAGTCAGGACAACTTGTATTCAAATTCAGCCTTAGATTCTTACTAGCTGTGTAATCTTGGGCAAGTCATTTAGCCTGTATACCTTAATTTCTTCATCTGTAAATTGGGGAAAATAATAACACATAACCTTAAAGAATCAGTGAGATAATAAACTTAAAGCACTTAGCATAGTGCCTGGCACATAGTAAGTACTATATAAAAATTGCTTATTATTATTTTTTTCCTAAGAGGCAGAGGTAAGAAGAGAGTATATTGCTGGCTTATACAAAGGATTATGCACAGGGAACGATAAATTGGGCCAGGTTAGACATAACATTGACTGGGGAAGTAATGTGAACCCAATTGATAAACAGATTTGAGCCAGATCATAAGGAACTTAAATACCAGGAAGATTATTATTCTTGAAGAGGACCATGACATCAGGAAGATGATGCTATGACTTGCAAGCGAATTTGATTTAAGTAGGGAAGGCTAGGCAAAGTTACCAACTCAGTTTCCCTTCTAGAGCTCTCTGGGTCCAGTCGCCAGATATAGATCAGAATGACTGGAGATGGCTCTGGATACAGTGGGAGACCTTGGCCTTTTTAAGCTAAATCTCAACAATTGTGATTAAGGCTAGGGAAGAACTAAAGCAAAGAATGATCTCTTTTATCTAATTCTCCCAAAAAAAATCTGGGAGGGGAAAGACTTAGAATTTCTAGCCAAAACAGAAACAATTACCATTTATACTCACTCTGAATCAATCAGGGCCCAAGTAATGACCCACAGGAAAACTATCTTAAAAGTACTAGGTAGCCTGTTTTGTTTTCTGAGCAGAATGATATGGTCAGAGCTGGGCCTTATGAATATGAATTTAACATCGCTAGAGAGGATGGGAATGAGATCCTGCAATAGGCTGGTGGCTATAGGAGAGAAAAGGGAGAAAAGATGAAATGCAGATATGATCAACAACACTTGACACTGATTGGATGGGGTTAGTGAAGATGAATGAGACTTGAGGATGACTGAGATTTTGAATCTAAATCACTGGAAGAACTCGTTGTGGGAAAACATACTGCAAACTTTTAAAATGTCACAAGATGTAAGAGATTTTGATTTGGTCTTTATCTCGGCAGATGCTGGCCTTCCTGTCTACTTTTATGAGTTCAACCATCATATAAAAGCTAAGTTCATTATCAAAGCCCGAACTGATGTAGCCGACCATGGTGATGAGATTGGTTTCATTCTTGGGACTCAACTCCACAACGGTAAGATATCCTTTCTGCCCAGTGCCTTCAATAATAAGATTCTATGGCCATTTGGCTGGAAGGAATAGGAGCTTCTTCGAGTAGTAGATGTCCTAGTAAAAAGAGTAAATTGGATACTTCCTGCCTAGGGCCTAGGAGCTCACTTCCATCTTGCTTTCCGGGGTATACTTTTTATACCCTGACTGAATCAGTGAAGGTCTAAGTCAGCAAAGATATCCATAATTAAATGAAGCCCCCAAGAGAGAATACAATGAATCTAGGGCTACTGTTCTCAAAAGAATCCCTACAGACTCATCAACTGGAGAATAGCTAAGAGCAGTAGCCAAGATGAAAAAAGACAGTAGCCCTACCAGCTGATCCTAAGGAAGGAAGGAGACACATGGTACGATTTGCCTTCCTGACTACTCCCCATCAAAAAGCAGAAATGTTGAATCACAGAATATTAGCCCTGAAGGGACCACAAAGTATGGAACATCACTTTAGATGTTAGAATGTTAGAGCTAGAGAAAATCTTAGAACACACACTGTTCTTGGAGGAGCCTTAGAAATTGTTTAATCTGGGGCAGCTAGGAGGGACAGCCCTGAAGTCAGGAGGACCTGAGTTCAAATCTGATCTCAGATACTTAATTCTCCCTACCTATGTGACCCTGGGCAAGTCATTTAACCCCAACTGCCTCAGCAAAAAAAAAAAAAAATTATTTAATCTAGCTCTTTCATTTCATAAATAAGGCATAGCTGAGGTCCAGAGAGAAAGCTAAGTAGTCAATCCATCAATAAGTATATATTAAATGCCTACTGTGTGCCAGGCTTTGTGCTAAGTTCTTGGAGTACAAAGAAAAGCAAAAAACATTCCGTTCTCTCTTGCAACTCAAAATCTAATGGAGAAAACAATATGACAACTACTATATTACAAATAAGATAGAGATATAGGCTAAATTGGGTGTGATTTCAGAAGGAATCATTAGGATTAAGGGAGATCAGGAATTACTTCCTCTAGAAGATGGAATCTGAGGGGAGAGGTGAAGGAAGCAAAAGAATCCAGGAAGCAGAGATGAGAAGGGAGAGTATTCAGACATGAGAAAACCAGCTTCATCATATCTGTTTGTCCTTCCCCACTCTGGGTCTCAACTTCCATAATCTGTTAAATGAAGTGGACTAAATAATCTCTAAAATCATCCTTCTAACTCTCAATCCCAAGATCCTAGGTGAAAGGATTGCCTTCGAATTCCAGTTTTCCCAATAAATCCAATGCTTTTTTCCTAAGTTAGGAAAGGTTTTTCTTTTGTCCTCTCACTCTCCCTGCCACTGAAGACCTAATGTCCTATAATTATATTCTCAGTTACTCAAGGTACCCTCACCACCCCTAGCCTGCTCAGTCAAGCTCACTTATGACCCAGATGCATCTTTTGCCCAGTCTAGCTCAAAGTCAGATATCTAAGTCTCCTCCCCCAAACACTCCAGAGAAGAGAGTTGATCTGTTTAATTATTCCATGATAAAATAGCAGAAGATGCTAAAATGAGGGGCAGTGAGGAGCAGCTGGGTGGCAAAGTGGATAGAACACTGGCTCTAGAATCAAAAGGAGCTGAGTTCAAATTTAGACTCAGACATTTGATGCATCCAAGCTGTGTTACCTCGGGCAAGTCACTTAACCTCACAAAATAAATGACAAAATGAGTCAATGAAATGTGAAGTCAATGTGATCTTAGGCAGCAGAGGAAGAAAAGTGACAATTCCACTATACCACTACACTCAGATCCTTATCACCAGTACTGAGTGTCATATTTTAGGATGGATATGGACAAGCTGGAGGGCAATCAAGATGGCAAGAATCAGTCAGCCAATAAATATTTATTAAACGCTAGGCGCTGAACTAAGCATGAGAGTACAAAGGCAAAAAAATATGGTCCCTGAATCAAGGAGCTCATATTTTTATGAGAAAGACGAAATGCAAATAATTAGGTACTTATAAGATATATATATATATATATATATATATATATATATATATATATATATATGAGGGCATCTGGGTGACACAGTGGTAGAGCACCAGGTTTGGAGTCAGGAAGACTTATCTTCCTGGGTTCAAATCCAGTCTCAGACACTTAGTAACTATATGACCCTGTCCAAGTCATTTAACACTGTCTCAGTTTCTTTAGCTGTAAAATGAACTGGAGAAAGAACTGGCAAACCACTTCAATATCTCTATTTTTGAACCTCAAATAGTGTCATGAGAAGTTGGAAAGATAGAAAAAGGACCCCAACAACAAAGATAAATGTTCTAAAATATATACTAAATGGGAGGTGATCTCAGCAGCTGGAGTCAGGGAGAGGAAGGATGGCAAAGTCCTGTCTAAGGAAAGGTCTAGAAAATGTGCTGTACAAGAATCAGTTAAGGAAACGTATTCTTGAGAAAAGAGAGTTTAGGAAAGATCACAGTCACTTCTTCAATGATATGAATGGGTCAATGATATGAAGATGGACAAGGAATCTGCTTCTGTTGAGAGGAAGAAGGAGCAAAAATCTCTAAGAATACAGATTTCTGCACCTGACAATTAGAATTATCTAAAAATAAAATGGGCTGTCTTTCGTGGCTAGGTGGTGCAGTGGATAGAGTGCTGGGCCTGGAACCAGGAAGACCTGAATTCAAATATGACCTCAGATATTTAGAAGCTGTGTGGTCCTGAGCAAGGCGACTTAGCTGCTATCTGCTTCAGTTTGTAAAGATAGTTTTCAACATTCATTCTTGCAAAACCTTGTATTCCAAATTTTTATCTCGCCCTTCCTCCCACCCCCCTTTTCTAGACAGCAAGTAATCCAGTATACGTTAAACATGTGCAATTCTTCTATACATAGTTCCACATTTATCATGCTGCACAAGAAAAATCAGATCAAAAGGGGAAAAAATGAGAAAAAAAAGCAAGCAAACAACAAAAAAGGTGAAAATCCTATGTTGTGATTACACTCTCAAAGTGCAGATGACTCTCCAAGTCTATTGGAATTGGTCTAAATCACCTCATTGTTGAAAAGGGCCAAGTCTATCCCAGTTGCTCATCACATAACCTTGTTGCTGTGTTCAATGTTCTCTTGGTTCTATTCACATCAGTTCATGTAAGACTCTTCAGGCCTCTCTGAAATCATCCTGCTGATTGTTTCTTATAGAACAATAATATTCCATAACATTTACATACTATAACTTATTCAGCCATTTCCCAGTTGATGATTAGATAAGATGATATTTGTAAACACTTTGCAAACCTCAAATGCTAACTCTCATTATTGAAAAATAGTAAGTTCCCCATCTCTGGGCTTGTTCAAGAGGCCAGAAAATCATCTGTCAAGCATGAAGTCCTAGATTCATGTGTTCCAGACCGTAGTAGGATAGTAGAAGCAACATAATACAGTGGATAGAGAGAACATGCAGTCAACAAGATCTAGATGCAAAACCTGCCTCAAATACTAGCTGTGTGACCCTGACAAGACCCTTCATCTCTCCATGCTTCAATTTCCCCATCTGTAAAATGAGATCTCTTAGGTCTCTTTCAATTCTAAATCTAGATCCAACTCTCCCTTCCCATTCTAAGAATCTATAATTCTGTGATTCTGAAGGAGTTCCTCTCCCATGTAACACAGTTTCATTTTTATATGGACCTTTTCTGAAAACAAGTGCTTTAAACGAGAAGCGTGATTTTATACTTGTGGCAGGGAGGAGAGTGTGGGCAGATTTCATGGGAGGAGAAACTGTCTTAGCAGATACCTTTCAAATTATACTTCCCAGGCCCCCTGTTCCTGCCCACATACATGTCCTGTAAATCTAGCTGGGTCATCAGCTTCAGAGCACTGGCTGGACATGCTCCTTCCTCCAAAGCCCCATTGCCCTCAACAATTTCTCTTTCCTCAGGGTTTGCTACGGAAGAAGAGAAAAAACTCAGTAGAAACATGATGAAATAACTGGGCCAATTTTGCCCGCACAGGGTGAGTGCACAAGCTGGACATTGAGGGGTAGGAGGCTGACGAAAAGAGCCTTCCCTAATGTTTGATGGCACTCTCTCCTTTTCCAGGAACCCCAATAGCCATGGCCTGTTGGAATGGCCACGATATGAGAATGAAGAGAAGTACCTGCTGCTGGATTTAAAACAGAGTGTGGGAACAAAACTGAAGGAGAAAAAGGTGGCTTTTTGGAGTAGGATCCAAAACCATCACCACAAGCAATCTCAGCATGGAGGGGAGTTTTGAATCTGGTGGAGCTGCTGGTGCTGGTTTAAGCTTAAAATACTGAAGAGACAAAGGAACTCCTTAAATCCTAATCCCTAAGGTTGGGGGATGAGGGTAATCTGAGCAGACTTTGGGGAACAGATGAATTATCAACAGAAACTTTTGGGGAAATTGAGGTCCCCCTGAGGTAACTGCACTAAAAACTTGGGGTTCTTAAAGGTCATTGGTTTCTGTCTTCACTGGACTTCTGAGTTTTTTCCTCCTCAAAATGCTGGCTGTCATCACCATTCCCCCTGGAAGCAGCAGCTCTCCTGCAATAGACTTAGCTTCCTGCCCCCTTTACTGCAACCTGGGTTCTTATTCCTGGGAGGCCAACATCTACCTTATTCCCTCCTCCACCACTCAAACTATACCTCCATCAATTCTGAAATGCCCAGGAAACCCTAGACCCATCTTCTGTGACTGAGAATGGCACACGCCACCCCCCCGGCATGATCCACAGAGAGGGTATCACAGCATCCCTTCCTCCAGCCCCCTCCCCAAAGAACCACATACAAATATGGAAAGTATCATCCATAGGAAAGGACATTGGATTTAAAGGGAAAAGATCTGGATTCTCTGCCACTACTTAGCTGTAAGTAAGTAAATAAATAAGTAATGGGCAGATCACTGAATATCTCTGAGTCTCAGTTTACTTCTCTGTAAAATTATGACCTCTTAAGTCTCCTCCAGCTCTAAATCTATAATGAGTTATTAACCTACAAGTCAAAGACTACTCAGATTTGTAATCAGAAGACCCAGACTCCGATCCCAGCTTCTCAGACACTTACTAGCTGAGGGACCTTGAACAAACCCTTTCATATTACTGAGTCTCAGTTTTCTTCTTTGTAAGATGTAACATGATCTCTCATGTTCTTTCCCCCTCTGACGGTCCTTAAATTAATTTACATTCCTTTCTTCACCTAGAAACATTCCAGACTTCTCTTGTCTAAAAGGTCAGATCTGAATTCCTTAATGCAGTATTTGGGGTTATTCATTTACTAAGCACCTACTATGTGCCAAAAACATAATTAAGGACTGAGGATATAAAGACAGTACTGTTCTCAAAGAATTCACATCTAATTGGGAGAAACAATCATATGTATGGAATAAATTGGAGATAATTTGCACAGGGAAGTTACTAGCACTGCAGGGAGTTAAGAAAAGCTTCTTATAGAAGGTGACATTTTAGTCCCCTATTTAGCCAATCCCTTATAGACACTAGATGGCATACTAGACAGAGCACTGGCCTCCAGTCAAGACCCGAGTTCAAATCTAGCCTCAAGACACTTACTAGCTGTGTGATCCTAGGCAAATCACTGAATCCTGTTTGCTTCAGTTTCCCCATCTGTAAGGTAAGCTAGACAAGGAATTGACAAACCACTTTTGCCAAGAAAACTCAAAGTGGAAAAGACTGAAAAATGACTAAACAACAATCCAACCTTATCGCTCCTCGAACCTTTCACATCCAGTGGGTCCTTCACTGACCCTGTATGTACCATATTTGTGCCTATTATTCCTTTCCTAGAATGGCCTTTCCACTATCTCCTGTCTCTCCAAATCTTACCCATTTTTCAAGCCTCAGTTCATGCTACCTCTTTTATGAAATCTCTGAATGTCTCAAATGTCAATGATCCCCTTCCTCCTTTGGACCTTGTACATAGAGGTCTCTGGAAGGCAGGGAGTTAAGAGCAGAAAACGCACAAAACTTAGATCATAAGAAGGCCCTACTTGTTAACAGAGCTGTCCAGAAATGTGTGCACACACACACACATGATGTCCCAAAAATCTAAGTTCAGCTTTAGCTTAGACTTTTGGAACACCTTGCATCTACTTTATAGCAAGCAATATAAATTCATTTTACAATATTTTACTATAAACCAATCAACATGCATTTATTAAGCATCTTGTATGTGTGTGTTAGAATATTTAACATATGTTTGGAATACTAACCCAACAAATGGAATATATATATATATATATATATATATATATATATATGCAACTGTGTGTGTGTGCATAACGTATAAACAGAAAGAGATTAAATAGAAAATGGTCAAACCTAAAAGGGAGGTTATTGGCAGCTCTGGGGAAGGAAGGGAGCATCAAGAAAGGCTGATTCAGCTAAGTCTTGAAGGAATAGAGAGATTATAAGGTAGAAGGGAGCACAGGGACAGCTGGTGGGCAAAGGTATGGAGGTGGGAATAGTAAGTTATTGTGTAAGGAACTAGGAAAAGATCAGTTTGGCTTGATTGCAATAGCAATTGCTTTTACAGGATTCTTAGAAGCAAAAACCCAGTTGGAAGGGATCCTGGAACTGCAGAGAGGAGACATTGTGGAAAACATTGCAGAAATAAGAGTTCTGTTGGTCCTGCCACAGATATTTCCTGGTTGTGTGACTCTGGCAAGTCTTACTTCTCTGACCCCCAGTACTCTTATATATGACAGGGATTATCATACTTGCACTACCTATGTTGAAGAATTATTGTGATGTCTAATAGGGTTGTTGTGAGAATTAAGCATCAAAATAGATCTAAGGCATTTTGCAAAACTTAAACTGCCATGTGTTAGCTCTTATTTTTTAATAATAATAAACCCTAAAGTACTATAAAATATGATTTATAAAGATCACCGAAAGTTAAAATTGGAGGATTCTTAGAGTACAAGTTCAGAGTGCATGAAATAGTCATTCCTAACCAGTGGGGTTCAGACTCCTGAAGACCAAAAATTGGGGCAGGGGGACAGAAAGGGTCAGGCAGTCCCCCCCCCCACCATGTAATACAAGAGTTATGATAAGGAATCCAAAAAGACATACTTCAAGCACTATAGTTTTTATCTCTAGTTCTAATGGATACATATGTATTACTATTATTCAAATGTATTTAGGTAATGTTGTGATTAATAAAATATGAATTCATTTAAAAGCATTATGTGTATCTTTTGTCATTCCATATTTTCTTGCCTCAGTCAAACTGAGACCTATTAAAGATCTTAGCTTCAAAAGGCCCAGGTCTCTGTCTTACTACACCCAGGGCCATCTCCAGGCATCCTGATCTATATCTCACCACTAGACTCAGATGTTCTGGAGGGGAAAGTGAGGGTCCTGACTTTGTTAGTGACCCTCTCTCGCTTAAATCCATGCATGCCATAGCATCACTTCCCTGATGTCATGGTCCTCCTGGAGAATGAAGGACAAACAACAAGAACAATCAAAAATGCTAATAGCACAATTATGTGGATCTATATACATATGTATACACATATGTATATGACATGCAAGCATATATGTATATAATTTCACTTGATCTTTGAAACAAAGCTATTATAAATATACATATACATAATTTCCTTTGATCCTTTGAGACAATGCTATTATTACACACACACACACACACATACATATATATAGGGGCAATTAGATGTTGCAGTGGATAGAGCACCAGCCCTGAAGTCAGGAGGACCTAAGTTCAAATCTGATCTCAGATACTTAATACTTCCTGGCTGTGTGACCACGGGCAAGTCACTTAACCCCAATTGCCTCAGGGGAAAAAAAAGAAAAAGAAAATACACACACACATATATAAATATATATGTGTATATATATATATATATATATATATGTAAGTATATATAAGTACACACACATATACATGATTTCATTTGATCCCTGAGACAATGCTATGAGATGCTATTAGTCTCTGTTTTACTGGTCAGGAAACAGACTGAGCAGCAATCAATGGCTTGCCCAGGGTCACCTACCTAGCAAGTGTCTGAGGCAGGGCTTGGATTTAGGTCTGTCCTGGATCCCAGTCCAGAGCTCCATGCCTTGTGACCTACATGCCGCCTCCCAGTTCTAAATGGGTGGTCCCATGATCAGTAAAATCTAGCTCTAAATTCTACAGTTTCAGAGCATAACCGTCCTAAAAGTGTGGCCAATCAGCAACTGGAGCTTTGAGAAGTCAATTCTGTAAGCATTTATGAAGTCCTGCCTTCAGTAGTGGTTGACTCCCCATGATCCCATTTGGGGTTTTCTCAACAAAGATACTGAAGTGGTTGGCCATTGCCTTCTCTGGTCATTTTACAGATGAGGAAACTGAGGCAAACAGGGTGAATGACTTACCCAGATCTGAAGCTAGACTCCTGACCTGGTGGATAAAGTGCTTTATCCACCACCCCACCCAGCTGCCTTATTTTTGTGCCATTCACTGTCCTAAGCACTAGGAATACAAAGGCAAAAACAAAAACAAACAAAAGTCCCATGGAGTTTGTAGTCTACTGGGGGAAACAACCTGGAAACAACTGCATATCAATGCAGGACAAATTGGAGATAATTAACAGAGGGACGGCACTGAGATTAAGACTGAGAAAGACTTCTTGTCGAAAGGGAGACACCAGCAGGCAGAGAGAAGGAGGGAGAGAGTTCCAAACATGGGAGAGAGCCAGAAAAATGAGTTAGGAGATGGGGCAACGGTGGAAGAAAGCTGAGCAGCTGATGTCAGATCAATGCCGAAGGGTCATGGGCACATACCCTGGCAAGAAACCTGCTCAGCCTAGAATTCCGTGCCCCAGCTACGCTTGGGGCAAAGCTGATGCTTGGCAATGAGGATACCATGGTCCTAAAATAGAGTGGGATATAGGAAGAGGGAGGGAACCAGAGTCAGGAGACCTAGATTTGAATCTCAGCTTTGCCCGGTGATGTTTCTATGACTTATGGGCCTGTCTTGGAAACTACTCAGAGTCTTAGTTTTTCTCCTCTGTAAAATGGGGAAAGTGACACTTACACTAATTAGCTCACGGGATTGTTATAAGGAGAGCACTTTGTAAAAGCTAGCCCACCACTCATAAAAGGTGATTGGGCCAAGTCAACCCCATCTCTGAGCCTCAGTTTCCATGTCCATCAAATGAGATCTGCTCACATCACTAAAATCTCTAGGGAAGACCCTTAGCCATGAGACATTCCTGGATCCCACATATCCCAATGGAGACTGAGCTGTTCCCTAGGACCTCTCTGCCACGGATCCCCTCGACTTCCTGAGCAAAAGGCGTTTCCTTGTGGGAAGGAACCTGGATAAACCAAAGCTCCACCATCTCCCTGGCGCAGTCCTGCTCCTGAGCCCGTTTCCCTCACCCCCTGCCCCACATCCTACCATTCACTCGCTCCTAGTATGTGGTTTTCATCCCCTGCAGGGCCAGCATAGGATACTAATAAGCTGGCTTTTTACCGAAGCTCCCGCCCAGGGCCAGCCCTTAGAGAGAACAGGGGTCTGATGTAAGAAGCTTAATGGACTCTAGTTGTTGTCTTTCCTGAAACCCAGAAAGGCTTCGGGGAATCCATTTACCTGAAATGGCTCAGTCCACTGGGCTCCAGGCCCACCCACCCTCCTGCCTGAGGTAAGCAGGCCCAGGGCCCTGCCTCCATGGCCAGGACAGTAGCTCCTTAAAAAGGCTGGTGACCTAAGGGGGGTGACAGCTTCGTCTGACGCCCTCCCCAGAGGAGGAGAAGCCCGGAGCGCTTTATCTCACCGTTGGAAAAATTCTTCCTGGTGTTGCTCGCCCAAGACAGGCCTTAAAGAATGGGTTCAGGACCTCTCCAATCTGAGTCTTCATTAATTCCATGTTGATGGTGTCAGTGCTAATTAGCTGGTCCACCCAATCCTCTCAGGCACCTCCTGGCTGACTTTGGGGCTTCTGTGATGTTTCCTGTTCCCTTTCATCCTCTCATTGGCCATTCTGCTCTCTTGTTTTTCAGACAGCCTCCTCCAGAGGCCCACACTCGGGTCTTTATGCTTCTCATTATCTCACACTAAAGTCCAATTTTTCTGCTGAACAAGGCAAGATACACCTAGGTCTTTCCTAAAGTTTAGTATCTAAGTCAATTCTCTTTTCTGGGCCTCGGTTTCCCCACCTGTAAAATGATAGAAAAAGGAGAGATGCCCTTCCAGCTTCAATTGCTTTTCTTTAATTTATGTTCTAAGTTTTATTCTAACATTCTGTGCTCTGAATTTCTTTATCCTAACATTCTGTTTTCTAGGCTTCTTTATTCTAACATTCTGTGTTCTAAACTTCTTTAACATTCTGTGTTCTAAGCTTATTTATTCTAACATTTTGTGTTCTAAGCTTTTTGACTAACATTCTGTGTTCTAAGTTTCTTTATTCTAACATTCTGTTTTCTAAGCTTCTTTATCTTAACATTGTTTTCTAAACTTCTTTAATATTCTTTGTTCTAAGCTTCTTTATTCTATCATTCTGTGATCTAGGCTTCTTTAACATTCTGTGTTCTAAGCTTCTTTATCTTAACATGCTGTTTTCTACACTTCTTTTTTCTAACAGTCTGTGTTCTAGGCTTCTTTGATATTCTGTGATCTAAGCTTCTTGACTCTAACATTCTGTGTTCTAAGCTGCCTTAACATTCTATGTTCTCTGCTTCTAGTTCTGACATTCCATATCCTATCATTCCATGTCTTGAGATCCTTTCTGTTTCTAACAAGCAACAATCTTAAGGTTTATGTTATAGGCATTCTATATTCCAAGGTCTCTTCCATTTCTCATATTCTAGGTTGCCATAAATCTAGTCCTTTGAGCAAAAGAAGCACACATCCACCGACCCACATCTAGTCTATACCTCTCCCCTTCGTTCCCAGCCCCAGCTGTAATCCTGAACTAACTTGTAATGAATAACTCATTTCTCCATAGTTTTAGTGCAGGTGCTAGCTGTGGAGTTAAGAAGATCTGAATTAGAATTCAGTCTCAGATACTTACTAACTGATGACTTTGGGAAAATAATTTAAGCCCTATCTGCCTCGGTTTCTTTAATTGTAAAAATGGGTATTATAATAATAGCACCTGCCTCCCAAAGTTTTTATGAGGATTAAATGAGATCATATTCTAAAGTCCTGACTACAATGCCTGGTACATAGTAGGTGCTTAATAAATGTCCCTTTCCTTCTTCTCTTCTGTATCTAGGATTCTTTCCATCTTATTCTGCTCCCTCATCACAGCCTCATAAGGTGGAGTGTACAAAATTTATTCTTCCAATTTAATACAGAAGGAAAGTAACTCTCAGAAAAGTGATTTGTCCAAGATCATACAGCTGGCAAGGGATGGAATTAGGATCTCAAGCCAGGGTGGATTCAAAGGCCGACCCTCTTTATACTAGGGAACCAGCAAGCACCCATACCTTCTGGAATAATAACAGCTGGCATTTATATGGAGATTTCAAAGAATTTTACAGGTATTCTCTCACTTGACCCTAATTGGTCCTAAGAGGCCCATAATTCTTTTTTTTTTTTTATTTAATAGCCTTTAATTTACAGGATATATACATGGGTAACTTTACAGCATTAACAATTGCCAAACCTCTTGTTCCAATTTTTCACCTCTTACCCCCCCCCACCCCCTCCCCTAGATGGCAGGATGACCAGTAGATGTTAAATATATTAAAATATAACTTAGATACACAATAAGTATACATGACCAAAACATTATTTTGCTGTACAAAAAGAATCAGACTCTGAATTATTGTACAATTAGCTTGTGAAGGAAATCAAAAATGCAGGTGTGCATAAATATAGGGATTGGGAATTCAATGTAATGGTTTTTAGTCATCTCCCAGAGTTCTTTTTCTGGGTATAGCTAGTTCAGTTCATTACTGCTCCATTAGAAATGATTTGGTTGATCTTGTTGCTGAGGATGGCCTGATCCATCAGGACTAGTCATCATCTAGTATTGTTGTTGAAGTATATAATGATCTCCTGGTCCTGCTCATTTCACTCAGCATCAGTTCGTGTAAGTCTCTCCAGGCCTTTCTGAAATCATCCTGTTGGTCATTTCTTACAGAACAGTAATATTCCATAATTTTCATATACCACAATTTATTCAGCCATTCTCCAACTGATGGACATCCATTCAGTTTCCAGTTTCTAGCCACTACAAAAAGGGCTGTCACAAACATTCGTGCACATACAGGTCCCTTTCCCTTCTTTATAATAAGAGGCCCATAATTCAAATGGTATTGTCCCCATTTTATAGATAAAGAATCCAAAGAGATGATTACTTCCACTAAGAACACAGAATGAATTAGTGTCAGTGTTGAAAAGTTAATCCAAATTGTAGAACTCCAAACCCATCACCTCTTCACGCCCACCTGTCCATTTGTGCCCAACAGGGCTGAGCTCTGCCCTCCAAAGTCAAAGAATGCTTTGATTCCCAGAGGCAGGCACTGGGGAAAGTGTTTCATGCCCTCCCCTCTCTGCTGCTGTAATTATCCATGCCTGGGAGAGAGGAGAGGAGGCTCCGGGAAGGTCCAATTAGACCAAATGTAGAATATGAGCTGTCATTCCATTAGTAACCCAGGGAGGAGAAACAAACCACACTGTTGGCTGCTCAGGGCTACTCAGGGCTGCTCATTCCACTTGCGTCAATTTGATAAATCTCAAGGCTCTTAATGAGACACTTGGGGAGAAGAGTAGGGAGAGGGAGTTTGCAAAAAAAATTAAAAAATAAAAATAAAAAGCAAGAGGTGGATATTCATCAGAGCTAGCCTCCTTGCCAATGGCTGTTGGACCACAGGTTCCTAGATTGGAATGGAAGATGGCCACTCTGGGAATGCTGTCACTATTCTTATTCAACTTTAAATGATTAGTCCTAGTTTGTCAGCAACTCAGCAAACCCACCTGCTAAAAAAATCAGCCCTTAACTGGCTGTGGATTTTGGTCTAATAAATTTCCCCTACCTTAGGATCTTAGTTTTCTCATCTGTCAATGGAGAGGATTACAGAATGTCAAAACAAGAAGAAAATAGAGATCATTTAATTTCTCATCATCCCTGTCCCATTTTATGATGTGAAAACAGAGGTTTAAAGTAACTTGCCAAGCTAATAGGTGGAAATGTGAAGTCTTAGATCTAGAATCACAGACCATAACCAGTGGACTCTAAAAGCTCAATTCATAGTAAGATTTAATGGTACGATGGCACTTATATCCCTGCTTGTTGCCCAAAATAAGTAGACTTTTTAACGACAGTTTTCCCCAGGAGAATCCAGAAAACTGACCTATCATACAGGGAGATTTGGATAAAAGTGGCCTTTCTAGGCTCTTGGAGCACCCTATTCCGGGATGTTGCAAAGGGACCCCTAATTGGAAAATTCCCTCTTCTGCTTGTTCACACAGAGAAACTCACTATCTTTCTAAAGGACCTAATGTCTGGAAAACATCACCATGCTCCTTCCATCATGACCCTTACCTCTAATTAATTACCTGTGTAATGAAGAAGGGATGGTTGTCGGGCTGATATAGGGGCTGGGGGCAGGAGGACTCACTTGAGAGAAAGTGAGCAAACTCCTAACTTAATTGTTTGAGAACAAGTTAATGTGGTGAAAAGAACTCTTGGCTTAGAGTCCAAGGCCTTAGTTCAAATCCAACCTCCAATAGCTGTCTGGCATTGACTCTGACATTCCACCTCACTTCTCTACTGGCCATGTCTGGTGCCTAGAACGTCATCCCTCTGTACGTCCAGACTGTTTCCTTGGCTTCCCTCAAGATTCAGTTCAAATTTTTGAGAGAAACAGAGAGGGAGGGAGAGAGAGAGAGAGAGAGAGATAAGAGACACAGAGAGAGACAGAAAGACAGAGACAGAGAGATACAAAGAATTGGAGACAGAGAGAGAGGGACAGAGAGAAACAAAGACAGAGACAAAGATGGAGAGAGACAGAAAGAGACAGAGAGACAGAGAAACAAACAGAGACAGAAAGAGAGAGAGACAGAGACCGAGAGAAAAGAAGCCAATTACAAATCTGAGTAGGTTTGATGGGAATCAAAACAAGGAATCATTTTCTCTCTCATGAACACTGACTCCATCTTATATTGCCACATATATTTTGTCTCTTGGGAAACCACATAGTTTAAGCCATGTATGCTTCATAAATACAGGTGAATGCAATTAATCAGCACCTCTCAATTCTGGGAATAGAAAGATACCAAAGCCTATTATCCCCCCTCCCAAATCCATTGAAACTCGTTCTTTCTCTCTTCCAATCTGGAAAGCCCCAAATATTTTCTCCAATTAGAAATCAGATTATCTAATTTTGTATTCTGGTTTGTATCCTGGATGCTTGTTTTCTTATAATTAGTTGGTTTTATTTGATTGTTTTTAATACACTAAAAACTGTCTCACTCTGTATTCAGGGTCTTTGGACTGACTGAGGAACCCACTGACCCATATATTATGCCTGCCATGCTAAAAAAAAATCATATTACTCAGACTGATTCTTCAGTTATTATTAATTAACCATCACAAAATCCCACCTTCAGCAAAAAGCCTTTCTCGGTCCCCTCAGTGGCAAGTACTTCTGAGAATACTCTCCATTTCCTGTGTGTGTGTGTGTGTGTGTGTGTGTGTGTGTGTGTGTGTGTATGTATATATATATTAAATGCTTCAATTTTTTAAAAAACACACAAGCATTTGTTAAGCACCTAGTAAGGGCTAGGCCCTGTGCTAGGCACTTTACAAATATTTCATTTGATTTTCACAATGCTGGTGAAACAGGTGCTACTAAATTAGGTTAATCTTTTTTGACAGTCGAGGAGATTAGAGAACACAGAGGTTAAGTGGCTTGTCCAGGCTCACACAACTAGGATAGACTGAATCAGATGTGGGGTAGAATTCAGATCTTCCTGCTCCCAGGTCCAGTTCTCCACCTACCACTGGACCTCTTGTCTACTCCACTGAAATGTAAGTTCTCTGAGGCAGGGACTGTTTCGGACTTTGTATTTCCTATGTTTAGCACAGTGCTTAGCATGCCTACAATAAGCATTTAGTAAATCCCTGTTAAAATTGCAATTAGTTACCTTGCATATTTGCATTTATTAACTTTATATTTATGTTGTCTGTATTTACTTATTTATTTTATATGGCCTTGTTTTCTCCCTAATTAAGTCCCTTGTGAGTAAGGACTGTTTCATTCTTTAGGTGTCAAAATAGAGTATTCGATTTAGAGTCAGGAAGCCTTAAGCTCAAGTCTAGCATCAGACACTCACTACCTGACTGTGCACAAGTCACTTAATTTCTCAGCCTAATTTTCCTCATCTGTAAAAAGGGGACAAAAATAGCACCTGGATCTCTTAGAATTGCCGTGAGAATCAAATGAGACGATTTGTAAAATGCTCTGTGAACTCCATAGAGCTATATGAATGCAATTATCATTATTATTCTTTGTACTTCTCTCTTTAAATTTTGGTTGCTTTTATTCAGTTGCCTAACACAGCACCTGGCGTGTGAAGAGGTGCTTAATAAATACTTGTTGATTAGTTGATTGACTCACTGACTTTCTGAATTTCAAGACAAATCTGCCTCCAAGTTCAATGTTCTTTCCTCTCTCCTATTGTACCAAATCTTACTTGTCAGGAGACTTGGATTTGACCCCTCACTAACTGTAAGCAGTCACTCTCTGAGCCTCAGTTTCCCCATTTGTAAAATGGAGACAAGAGTATCTGTTTGTTACCTCACAGGATAAAACTAAATTATTCTCCAAAGCCATTCTTTAAGGGCTCAGAGATTGGCAAATGGATTCAAGGGCTCCTAACCCTTGGGAGTTTTTTACTAAAGGTCATGTGGCATGAAGGAAGAGAAACTGGTTTTGAAATGGAAAGACCTGAGTTTCTGAATTCAAGCTTTGACATTTAGCCATGTGAGTCTCAGTTTTCTCATCTGTAAAATGGGGATAAAAATACAGCAATTGTACAACCTCAATTACAGAGATAAATTTTAAGAAAGTCAATGAATTAATGGAAGCAGATTGAATACAGAAAGTTCTCCCTTCTCCCTCTGGGCCCAATTCAGTGTTCATCTGAAGTACCTGAACTAATTTTATATGCTGCCCATTCAAGTGGGGGAAATTTTACTTATAGCACAGGTTTAGACTCAATTTCAGGATTTCTCTCACAAAAGGAAGAGTAGAAATATATTTAAGGTATGATACAAATCACTTAAGAGATATGTAGCTTACTATTATACACATAAAAATTGCTAAACAAAAAACTCACAGTTTATATTAAAAGAATGATTTAAAACTATATTCAGTCATTTAATTTATAACTACTGCTAAAAAAAATATCCTGGGAATCTGATACTTAAATTTCCTCAAAATATAAAATGATTTGCAGGACTGCTAACCAGACATGTTATACTTCACCTTGGCTCTGTTCTGACCCGACAAGGGCTGGTAGAACAACCAGTCTTGAGCTAATTCTTTTCTTGATAGCCATTCTCTCCAAAAGTACTCAGTTTTCAGAGATTTAGACTTTTGCCATCCTCGAATACCAACTTGATGGGACTGAGGATCTCCATATCCCTCCAATTTACAAAGCTTCTCTAAGTCTGAATGTGTCCAGATATTTTATAAATCCAGAAGAGGAAGCCCTAACTGAAGCTTAAATTTAATTAATTCCATCTTTCATGAGAAAACTTCTTCTCCCTACCTCCTCTTGCATGGAGTTTAAAAACAGAATACATACTTGCCCCATGGGAGATTTAAAGCCAGCCAGAAGCTGTTTCTTTTATGTGATGTGATATTCTATCTCTCCACCATCATCGAGAGATCATTCAGTGTTTGCTGTGTTCTATCATGAATCACCAGTCAGCCAATAAACATTTAGTAAACATCTACTATATGCCTTGTGTTGTGCTAAGTACTGGGGAATTTAAAAACAACAACAAAAGCTAGTTTCTAACCTCAATGAGACTGTAATCTAACAAAAAGAAATAGAAAATGGAGGGAAGGGAAGATACCTTGTTCAGGGTCATGACAGAGGATTCCAAAGGAGAGCAGCCAAGTTGGATACCATACGTCCAGAAGCAAACAGCCAAACTCCTACAAATAAATCCACAACCAGGAAGCTCAGTTTTGAGGATGCTCTTTGAAATGATCTTGTTTACACCAAGAAAAATCATCTCAGGCTAGATGACCGGAAAAGAAGATGAACCTGTTAGAGCACTGGGTAGCTCTCTGAAAGATTTATGGGAAGACATCCCTAAAGCATGAATATGGAAAAGACCTAGTAATATATAGGCAAGGCTTTCACAAGATTGGAAGGAATATATGAGTTGTAACCTACATTGGTGAAGAGAGTAGTAATCATATCATAAAATTATAGGGCCACTGTTGTGTTAATAAAATAATGGATAAAAAGTCAAAATGCTAAGTAAATGCTTAAGTATATGCATATATATATATGCATATATATATCAGTAATCTATATATCTATCTAAAGTCATCCCCTCTGTTTTATTATCATTCATTTCATTGGCTCTTTAACATCATCATTATCATCATAATTCATTTTTATCATCTTGTTCAACAGAGTTCAGGTAGAAATTGTTTTGTAAGAAGTAACTCTTATTATTTCTTACTTAATATACACATGTGTGTATATATATATATATATGTATGTATGATCTTGTTCCATCCTGATATTGACATCTTCCACAAAGTCTCTATATTTTGAGGACTTCTCATTCCACAAAAGTTTGGAGAATATGAATATTTGGAATGATGAAATCTACTTGAAATTGTGTTCTTAAATTTTATGACTAAATGTTATGTTTAGGTATCATAATCAATACTTCTTGTCCATTATGACACTCCCAATACACCAGTATAATTTACTTGGTCATTTCTCAAGGATATTTTGAGGTTAGTATTTTTGTTAGTATGGGTATTTGTTGGCTGCTATTTTGTGAAGGACAGAGAGTTTTTAGTGCATATTTCTGACCATGTGAGTAGATCCTCCTTGGTATTTGGTAGGTGCTAAATTTCTGCAATCTGCAATACCATAGTGTCCATAAAAGTGATGTCTTTGCTCTTCTTTAAAAACAAAGGACAAATAACAACAATCGGGAAAGAAGGGAAAGAAAGAAGAAAGGGAAGGAAGGAAGGAAGGAAGGAAGGAAGGAAGGAAGGGGAAGGAAGGAAGGAAGGAAGGAAGGAAGGAAGGAAGGAAGGGAGGAAAGAAGGAAGGAAGAAAGGAAGGGATGCAGGGAGGGAGGGAGGGAGGGAGGAAGGGAGGAGAGAAGGAGGAGAGAAAGGAAGAAAAGGTGAGAGGGAGGGAGGAAAAGAGAGATAGAGAAAGGGAAGAGGAAAGGAGAGAAGGGAGGAAAAGAAGTAAGTTAGGGAGGAGCAAAGGAAGGAAGAAAAAATCCAAGCTCCTCAGAACAACTTTTCTGTAATGATAATGATCTATTTCTCTTTCATTATCATAAGCTCCTATGTTTATATAATCATATTTACATATTTTAGTCATTTGTTCATTTTGTTCATTGTTTCTTTGGCACAGTACTGTTGGTTGAGTTTATGCTGATCCATTAAGGTCCCTTCAGCTCCATTCTTAGATTATCATCCATTTCATAGTCTCCATAATATCATCATCATAATTATCATCTCACCATCATTTTAATCATCTTGTCCAATAGAGCTCGGATATAAATTGTCCTGTAAGAAGCAATTATATTATTATTCCTTCATGTTTTATAAAGTATTACACTATCTGATAATAAAATAGCTACTTTTTGTAGTTGCATAAAAGTATTAGGATTGTAAACTCATCAGTGGTTAAACTCATGGTAAACTCAGCTGCGGTTCAATGAATTTTTTTTTAAGAATTTTATTTTATTTTATTTTATTTTTATTTATTTATTTAATAGCCTTTTATTTACAGGTTATATGTATGGGTAACTTTACAGCATTAACAATTGCCAAACCTCTTGTTCCAATTTTTCACCTCTTACCCCCCACCCCCTCCCCCAGATGGCAGGATGACCAGTAGATGTTAAATACATTAAAATATAAATTAGATACACAATAAGTATACATGACCAAAACGTTATTTTGCTGTAGAAAAAGAATCAGACTCTGAAATATTGTACAATTAGCTTGTGAAGGAAATCAAAAATGCAAGTGGGCATAAATATAGGGATTGGGAATTCAATGTAATGGTTTTTAGTCATCACCCAGAGTTCTTTCTCTGGGCGTAGCTGGTTCAGTTCAATGAATATTTTTTGATACAATTCCAGTAACTTGTAGATGATGCAGACGATATGGACCCTATCCCACTTTCAAATGATTTTGATCTTTTCTGCCAGATCTCCTTATTTTTGAAAGTTTTTTTTGTTTAATACCACTTGGGGATTATAAGCAATAGATATTAAAATATTAAGTTTTTTGTGAATCAGCATTACATTACAACATTTAGGGACAACAGTATAATCAATGATAATTATATTATCACAATAATATTTTTATTATCTATTGTCATTGACATTCTATTATCACAATAATAATTCTATTCCAATGTAGTTTATTGATGGAATTCTTGAGGATATTTTAAGGTCTATATTTATAGTATGGGACTTTATCAATCTGGACAGTCGAACAGTTCGAGACACAAGTTCACTTCCTCCTTGGTAGTTTTTGCAGTCCACACTTAAATTTTGCAAAGGTTTTACCATTTCTTCGTGTGATCTTCTTTAATCACCTAATCTAATCTCCGTTAAGATAACTTTTCCGTAAATTCAAGTCATAATGGTTTGGTCCTGAATAACCACCAATGATTCCTCTGTTTCCAGAAATAAATCTGCATGATTTGGTCATTTGTTAAATGCTTTTTTATCAACATGAGTTCATGCAGACATTACCCATAGAGGGCTTTTTGATTTTGTTCTTATATCTCAACCATTTTATAGGCTTTATCCAAAGATAATTCACTTTTAGTTACATTCAACAAATCCAATGTCATATACGTGTTATCATATCAGCCTTTATTATCGCTTGGTAAAGTGATATCTGTTGGTTGCAGTGGTTCTGTAAAATTCTGACCTGTTTATCATATGTTCTTAGGATGCCTCACTCTTTCTCTTTTATGGAAAGAAAGTATTCATACTTCTACAGCTGTTTTAGGCTGACATGAGCCCAGTGTTTTGTTAATCTTATATGGTGGGGGGTTTTTCCAGATCTGTCTTATATTACCAAAAATACACATTGATATTGGCATTGCACAAGTGCTAATTAGTTTCATTTCTTCCACTTGGAATTCAGGATGTCAATAAGTTACTTAATATATTCCCCCAAATCTTTCTCCTTTGGGCTAGATCTGTGTTGCTTAAAGGAGACCAAATAATTTGTAGATGCTATTACCATTCACAAGTTCATTGTAACCTCTGGGTTCAAATTCAATGTTTTCAAAGTCCATGTTCCCCTTGGTGCACATTAAAAATCTTATACTTATAGAGTTCAAATAATAATTTTATATCACTAAAGATGAAGATGAGCTGTTGATGTTTTTGATGGGGCCATGCTTTACTCACCAAACTTGGCCATCAGGCTTTAGTGACTTTTCTCCTCTTCCTTTACAACCCCTTTCTCCCATTAATGAGCTTCTTTTGGAATCTCCATTTTGTAAAATAGCCAAATTAGCCATGTTTCAATCCCTAGACTTTGTCACCTTGTCTTGGCATAGAAATTTTGTTTTACTCTTATTGGGAAGGAGGCTCCAGAGAACAAGGATTTTCGTCCTATTTTACTTGTATTTAAGTCTCCAGCACTTAGCACAATTCCTGGCACATAAATGTTTGTTAATTTGATTTGACTTGAGATATATGACTTGGTGTCATCTATGTAAATCAAGTGATTAATAAGATGTTTTGGTTCAATTTCTTTAATTTTAAAGACATACATTATTCTCTTTGGGAGAGAAAATATTGGATTTAAAGTTATGCAGAACCACAATGGGCTTAAACTGCCTCCCTGGAAAATGCCATATTTTGTATCAATTATTTTTGCCATTATCTTGTTGGTGGCCTGTTTTATTTAAAGAACAGTTTTCCATATGGACATCAAAAACTATAGCATTCTCACTGATCCAGTATATTTTACACATTTGCATTCATGAGTAAGCCACTTGTGTGGAACTTAATCAAAGGCTTTTAAATAATTGACAGAGGCAATGTAAACATCATGGCAATTTGGAGCAGCTTCTTTAATTATTACCAAACTGATAATAAGTTACTCTTTATATCCCTGGACTTTTTGGAATACACTTTTTGTTTAACATATTGTTTTCTTGTGTTGTAGAAAGGTTTTTTTAAAGTGATACAAGCTGTGAATTCTTGGTATAAAGTGCATAATAAATATGTAATTGGTCAATATTTGTAGAGACCACTGGTGTTTTCATCTCTTGATAACACCTCCTGTTAGAAAAAGAGGCATTAAAGCTGGTAAAGTACCTTGGAAATAATTCATGTGCCCCTGTAAAACATTTGAGTCAATAATTAAGGGTCTTTTCAGACCCCTCAGCTTTCCAGTTTTACAGAGATGCCAGAGCTTTAATTATCCCCTTTAACATAACTGTTCTGTCATTCATTACATTAATGGTAGCCAAGCTTTATGTTTCTTGTTTGATCCAAATGACGTTCTCATTACATTAGACTTCTTGAGATCATAGAGACAACTAGAAATTTCCCACATCCTCTCATTTTGTGGGTTCTCTCTCACTTCAGATTCTTTTTCTTCTCAAGCCCTTGTAGTAAAGTTTTGGACAGCTCATCATCTGAGACTTAAGTAAAGGCAATTATCAAAACAGCTTTCAATCTGAAAAAAAAAAGGCAATAGCTATTTTCCTAAGCCATAGAAAGCTAAACTAGGACCTTTGGGTAGAAGAGGGAGAAAGAAATATTTGAGCTTAGTAAAAGGAAAAACTTCCTGGTAATGATAATTATCGCAAAATGGAAAGAGCTACATTGGGGAGAGGGATTTCCTCTTCACTAGAAGTCTTAAATCAGACATTGAATGGTGACTTTTAAGGGATTTAATAAAAACAATTCCTAGTCAACTATAGTAGACTCGATGATGTCTCAGGGTCTTCCTAGCTCCAAAATTCTATTAATGAGAAATAAAATGCTCCGAAAACAGTAGTTTTCAAAGAGGAATTCTGACCTCTTGGGAATTTTCACTCTGCCAACTACCTTCTTCTCCTGGATACGCTCTCCTCTCCTGATGGACATGTCATTCTTTTCTCTGAATTTTCCTCCTAAATGTGATCATTCCTACTTAGTTTTCTTTGCTATGTTAATAAACTACTCTCAACACACTAAATATAGATATCTCCCAAGACTGTACTGGACAGTCTTTTCTCTATGCTCTCTCAGTTATTTCATCAGCTTTGATAGGTCTTATTATCATTTCTATTCAAATAACTCCTGAGTCTATATATCTAGCTCAGATCACTCTTCTAAACTTTAGACCCACATTGTAATAGTGGTGGTAAGTAGCAATAGTAGTAGTGGTGGAAGTAGTAGTAGGAATAATAGTAGTAGTAGTAGTAGTAGTAGTAGTAGTAAAATAGTAGTAATAGTACTAGGTAGTAGTAACAGTAGTAGTAGTAGTAAAATAGTAATTGTAGTAGTAACAGTAGTAGTAGTAAAATAGTAATAGTAGTACTAGGTAGTAGTAACAGTAGTAGTAGTAGTAGTAGTAGTAGTAGTAGTAGATAGTAGTAATAGTAGTGGTAGTAACAGTAGTAGGTAGTAGTAGTAGTAGTAGTAGTAGCAGTAAAATAGTAGTAATAGTACTAGGTAGTAGTAACAGTAGTAGTAGTCGTAGTAGAGTAGTAAAATAGTAATTGTAGTACTAGGTAGTAGTAACAGTAGTAGCAGTACTAATAGTAGTAGTACTAAAATAGTAATAGTAGTACTAGGTAGTAGTAATAGTAGTAATAGTCATAGTCAAATAGTAATAGTAATAACAGTAATAGGTAGTAGTACTAGTAGTAGTACAACAGTAGTAATAGTAGTACTAGGTAGTAGTAACAATAGTAGTAGTAGTAATACTAGGTAGTAGTAACAGTAGTAGTAATAGTAAGAGTAGTAGGTAGTAATAGTAGTAGTAGTAGTAAAACAGTAGTACTAGCTAGTAGTAGTGGTAGTGACAGCAGCAGCAGCAGTAGCAGTAAAGCACACATCTGCTTCAAGGTTTGCACAAACTCTCTCATCGGAGTCTTACAGCAGCCTGTGGAATAGGTTCTACCCCCATGTTATAGATGCTGAAGTTGAAGAGGCTCAGGGACACATCCATGGCCACCCAGATTGCAGTCCTGGGGGTTGCAACCGCAGCTCTTTTTCCACTGTTCCCACTTCCTCATCACCAGCTGCCTGCAGGACCAGTAGCATCTGCAGTGCTCCAACCAGGAGGGGAAAATCTAAAAATGCACTGGGGGTTGGGTTCTCACTGGCCGGCCCCCCATATGAGTGCGCTTGACAATCACTTTGTCCCTCTAATTACTGACCACACAGGGTATTCCAGCTTCTACCTTCAGTGCCAGGTTATGTCCCACAACAAGACTCCTTTCTTACCTCCACCACCTCATAAAATTCCTAGGTTCCTTCAAAGCACAGTTTAGCTCCCACCTCCTATCCAAAGCCTCCATTCATTTCCTTGCATCCCCTTAGACTCTCACAACCAGGATATTAAAGATCATGCCCTTGGGCAATTAATTATTTAGCTTTGGCACTTCCACCTTAAAAATGAGCCATCTCTAGATGGTATAGCCCTCTATATCTAGCCAGCCTCAGATTATAAAACCACGTTTCTTAACCTCTAACCCATCATTAAAACTAAATTTGATTTCCACAATTTCCACTCTTTTGCTCCTAATTTCTGCCCTTTGAGTGGAAACAAAATAAATCCAATCCTTCATCCACATAACAATGTATAAAATACTTGAAAAGAAGAATCAATGGAGTGGCCCCATGGAACGCTGTTTAAATTTCTAACAAATAATTCAGATAACAAGATAGATGCCATCACCAAATTTTCAAATAAGCCAAAACTGGGAGAAACCTACTGGACAACCTTTTTTCTTCCAAGGGTCTTTTGGATATTTATAAGGTCATTCTTGGGCCATAAAAAATTGTCAACTTAAAAACTCAAGCAGTGAGGGCTTGTTGTACCTAGTTTTCGGCTCATCATTGCCTGGGATTGCTTTATTAGGGCCAGACCAAATGACTTTGCCGGCCTTCTACAGCCCACAGACATTGCCCACCCAGAGTCTAGAGCATCAAGCTAAGACTAATTAAAGGAAATACAATCCTTTTAAATGTAAAGTTTTACAATTAGGTTTAAAAAAATTAACTTCACAAAGATAGCAGAGGTATGGTTAGACAGTAATCCTGTAGCTATAAATTAGATCACAAAAAAAAAAAAGCTAATAAATTTTCTGTAGGAAAAATTCTAACAACTATAATTTAGTGGCTTTCCTCCACTGGTGGAATGTCATTCCTCTTTGGGATTTTTCCTCCTGTCTGACTGGTCCTACTCAGTTTTCCTTGCTGTATTAGCATCCTGCCGCTCTCAGCATATTAAATGTGGTCATTGCCCAAGAAGGCAGCCCAGTATTAGCAGCACTGTGGGGCACAGTAAGAGTCTGGGGACAGTAGGTTTCTGTATCTAGGAAATTTTGACTATTATTCAGCTTGCTGTTCTGTTCTAACTAAATATGTATATAATTTTTTTTTGCTTTGAATTACTATGTAATCTGTTTTTGCCCAGTAAAAGGAATGCATCAGTAAGAGCATATGAGATAGATTTGAAGATAAAACCTTGAACCTAGTTGCAGCTTTCAGGCACCCATGTTGAAAGGACCCAGTATAGATTATACAGATGATAAATTAGAGAGCTATGCATGTATACCAGTCAAGTGTTGTATGGCTGGAATCCCCTGTGGAGGCTAAAACTAGTACATCACTGGAGCTCTAGAGTTCTGAGCTCCAGTCGGTTAAGTCACTCTGGTTTCTGTATATCTGGCTCCAAAATGGTAAGCCCTCTCCACTTTGAAGCAGGGGAAGGACTTCCAGACTGGCTGAGAAGGGGTGAACTGTTTCAAAAAAATAAAATAAAATTTTATAATTTCATTAAAGAAGTACTAACAAAGAGCAGCTCCCAGGATGAAAGTAATGCACAGAAAGAAAGCTAGGAAGGCTTTCCAGAGGAAGTAATATTGGAGTTGGGTGTAAAGGATGAGTAGGAATTCAAGGGATGAAGAAGTGAACAATGGGGCATTTCCAGGTACTGAAAATAACAAAAACACCAAAACTGAAGGAAAAGAGAGTTTAGGTCAAAGTGTAAAGTTTTCTCATATGCAGGACCCCCAGAATAACCACTCCAAGTTTTAGAAAGTTCCAGGATCTGAATCCACTCAAAACCATACCTCTGAGTCCCTACTTATGACTTCTGTTCAGCCAGAGAACACAATTAGTTAATGAGAAAGCATTCCCTGAGGCACACTCTCCCACAAATACACAGGCTGTTCATGGAGAGGGTGGGTACCCACAGTGAGCACTTATGGGATTTACATATGGGGAACACATGTGGAATACCTACAGATAGGTATATATCAGCCTCCAACTCCAAAGGACCATTTATCTATATCATCTTATTGCTCTCACCAGACCTCATCTCTATCTCATGAACACTGGCACAGATTACTATGGGCTAGATTTTACTCAGCTGGTATCAGATAATCTCATGGTAACCTCTAGGCATATGGTCTACTTTGGAAATGTTCCCCTCTGGCTTTCTTCTCTTTGGGGCTAATTGCAGGACATCTTATTTCCAGGCTGCTGGTTTTTAGGGGCCAGAAGTTCTTCCTGACAAAGGTAAACCGACATCTCTTAAATCACAACAACCACACCCAGTTAACAAGAGTCAAGAAGAATATTCACAGGCTAAGACTAAATCCTTTGTTTTCAATCCTGTATCTGTGCCAGGATCACAGACTTTTCTAAGCAATTGCCTCATTTTCCCAAGATCCTTTTGGACTTAATATGCAAATATATTTGAGCTAAGATCAAAATTAAGCTTAGAAAACAAAGCCATCATTCTCTATCTACTTAGCTAGCATTTCTGACTTTTATGGTATATATATTTTTATATATATAAAAATTTATATATTTTATAGATATATATTTTTCCCTGGACAAAATATATTAACAAATCTGTTGTAATTAACAAATCTAGTAATATATTTATTAATATATTTTGTCCAGGAAAAGATTTTTAAACTTCAGTGTCTCTCTAATATGGAGGGAAGTAACACGAGATAGGGTGAGGAAAGGTAGCACCAAATTGTGAAGAGCCTGGAACACCCAGCAGAGATCAGCTTGGAGGTTAGTCAGTTGAGAAAAGGACTAGTAACTGAAAATCAGACACTTTGTCTAACATGTTTCAAGGAAAGTAATACTTGCATCTGGCCTCATTGTGTAGTCACTGGACCAGATATTCACAAAGCTTAGAGCATTAAATAAATGTGTTATTATTATTTTGCTCAGTAACTCCTCTCTTCATGGGGAAGGAGAAAAGGTACATTCCCAATTTAATAATAATAATTGATATTTATATTGAATTTTAAGATTTACAAAGTGCTGTAAGCTTTAGTAGTTTGAAATTGCCCCAAGACTTTTGGAACAGGTTGTATTTATCTTATTTAATCCACTAGTATTTTCAATCTATTCTTTTCAACAAGAAAAGGATGGAAAAGCTCTCTGAAATGGGTGGAAGGGAAACACTCGGGGAAAAATGAACAAAGACAGAGAGAAGAGAGAGAAGACTGAGTAGAAAGAGATGGAGAGAGAGAAAAACTGAAAAAGGTAGAGAGAGGCAGGATCAGGGAAAAGAGGTCTGGGAGCAAGGAAGGCCCCAGACTTAGACACCCAGTCCCTAAGTCAGGAAGGAGTTTTGAGCCAAGAATAAAAAAGGGTGATCTCTAGGCTTGCCTGGACACCCTGAGACAAATCAAGGTGAAGGTGGGAGAGACAAGACGGAGCCTTGGTGCCAGGTGGGTTCAAGATGCTGGGAGTTCATGGGGGAGAAAGAAGCATCTCAGAGCTGGTTTAATTAAAGATAAACCACAAGGATTATTGGATCAAACAAGTTGTGGCAGTTAGGGGAATTTGAGTATGAAGAAAGCAAAGCACAAGAAGAAGCCAGAGAAAAATGGGTTAGAAAGGAGAAAGGGTGAGAGTGCCAAAGTTTGGTTCAAGATTTAAAATCTTGGGAATTGTTGTATGTAAAAAGCATCTTTAGTTGTGAATTGATCAGGCTCTTTTGAAAGACAGAATGGTATTATACTATAAAAGCTAGAAAAATTGCACTTTGATCCAAAGGCTTCATTTTTATATTTGACCACTAAGAAAGATAGTGACTTGAAATGCAAATTTTCACAAAAGCAATAATTTATAAGAGCAAAAACAAAACAAAACAAAACAAAAAACCCCAACCCAAACAAAAACCTATAAACCATCAATGTCTCCCCCTCCCCCAGAAAAAATTCAATTTCAAGTAAGAGATATGAAAAGACATCTTCCCCTACTCTTTTTTAGAAGCCAGGGTTCCTGGATTAGAAACATTACATAGACATTTAACATTAGACTTTTTTCAGTGTCATGACAGGTTTTTGTTAATTAAAAAAAATTCTTTTCTTTCTAGTTTTTTTTTCTCCCCTCAAAAAATGTCTTTGTTAAAGGCATGATTCTCTTGGGGTAGAAGGAAGGAGAAGAAGGAAAATATAAGTAATGTAAAAAGGAAAAAAATCAATAAAAATCTATGAAAAAAATTCACAGCCAGGAAAAAAATAAATATTTATTGAACTGAATTGAAGTTACTCCACACTTTGAAACTTCTCTTTGCAGATTCACCCATCTTCTCCTCCTTTACTTACAACCCAGAGGAAGAAGTGGTTCTCCTTGCCAATGTCTGCCCCTATTCCTGGCCCTTGAGCCCACTGCATGTATCTTCCAGAAGTTTGCCCCATAGATCATTCACTCTCTCTCATTTTCAGTCTCATCTTCTGGCTTGTTTCTGACTTCCTACAAACAGTTGGGTCTCCCTCATCCTTAAAACACTCTGACCTGATCTTGCCATATTAGGAAACCATTGCTCTCCATCTCTCCTCACTTTCACAGTTAAATTCTGGGCAATGTTCACAGTTTCTACTTCCTCACCACCCATACTTACTCCCTTGCATTTGACTTCCAATCCCACCAAGGCATTGAAACTGCTCTTTCAAACCATCTCTTACCTGCCAAATAGGAGACCTTTTGTCCATCCTCATCCTCCTGCATCTCTCTTCAGTGTTTGATACTAATAAACACCCTCCTCATCTTGACCACCCTTTCTTCCTTTGGCTTATATCACACTCCTGGTTCACTTCTTAGGTCTCTGATGGCTCCCTCTCAGACTCTATTGCTGGATTATTGTCCACCTTCTGCTTCCCAGGCCTTAGACACTTATTAGTTGTATGACTCTGAGCAAGTCACTTCCAGTTTCCTCATCTATAAAATGAGCTGAGAAGGAAACGACAAAGCACTCCACATGGGGACACAAAGAATACCACACAAGTGATCAACAGTGATTCGTTAGTGGGAATATCTCCTAAAATTCTTCCTGTATTCTTGGCTCTTTTCTTCACTGTTTCCTTTAATCTACTGCCATGTATTCAAATATCATTGCTATGCCCATGACTCCCAAAACAACAAATTCATTTTTAATCAATTCTGAGTCACCAATAACTTCCTCCTGGATGTGATTCTTCTGAATATTCCCTTGATTTCTACGTGATAACTTTCTTTAAGAATTTTCTTGTTTCCAGTCTCTCCTCTCTAACTAATCCTGCACATAGCTACTAAAATCATATTTTTTAAGTTTGAGGGGTTTTTTTGATGTTACTTCTCTGCTCAAAAATTTTTAGCAGCTCTCCTTCTAAGATATAATGCAAATTTTAAGACCCTGCACTGAGTCCCATCTACTTTTCCAGGCTTATTTCATAATATACCTCTTTAGGAACTCTGCATTTCAGCCAAACCAAAGTACTTAGCTATACCCCCAGAAATCAACTCTCCATTTCTCACCTCTGTGAACAAATAAGCAGCAGCCCACCGCCTTCCTGCCATGAATTCCACCTCCTTTCTGCATCCTTGTCTTCCTTCAAGGCTCAACCCAGTTTAAGTGTCTGAGACTTTTCTGATACCCACCATTGGTAGGTGTCTCAGTTTTATCATACTGTCCTTATTTTGAGTGCTGGTTCTATTTTTTACTCCAACTCCTCTCCCCAGAGGAGGCAAGTGAATTTAAAGCAAAAACAGTTTCACTTATATTCCAATCAGAGCAGTGTTTTCTTCATAACAACTACATAACAACTACAACAAACTACGTTTGTGGAATTAATTGAAGTCACTTCCTCCTCTCTCCACCTCAGCTCTCAACTGCCAAACCAGGATGTTAAACCAGACCTTTAAAACAGCCAGCCAGCTCTGACATTCTCTGACCCCACAAACACCTACAGAGGCTGATCATCCTAAGTGTCAAAACAGATACTATTTGATTGGAAAAAAAAGTAAGGAAGATATTCATTATTTGACAAACACTTAATAGGCACCTACTAAGCATAAAGCACTGATGAGAAAGAAAGAAAGAGAGAGAGGGAGGGAGGGAGGGAGGAATAGAGGGAGGGAAGGAAGAAGGGAAAGAGAGAGAAAGGAGGGAGAGAGAGAGAAAGAAAGAAAGAGAGAAAGGAAGGAAGGAAGGAAAGAAAGAAAGAAAGAAAGAAAAAGAAAGAAAGAAAGAAAGAAAGAAAGAAAGAAAGAAAGAAAGAAAGAAAGAAAGAAAGAAAAAAAGAAAGAAAGGAAAGAAAGAAAGAAAGAAAGAAAGAAAGAAAGAAAGAAAGAAAGAAAGAAAGAAAGCGCAAATAGCTTAATTTTTATTAGGGAAACATCTGATAAATACATCCAAAATATATACAAAGTAAACCAGGTTGAAGAAATGCAGTATGATATCCTATGTGGGGCTACTAGGTGGTGCAGTGGTCAGATATCAGCCCTGGAATAAAGATCTGAATTCTAATTTTGCCTCAGACTTTCTAACCATGTAACCTGGGCAGGTCACTTGATTTCTTTAGCCTCAGTTACCTCATCTGTAAAATGAGAATAATAATAGCACGGATATCCCAGAGATGTTGTCAAGATTAGAGATAATGGAGTGTTATTGCTGCGGTTGTAGTTGCTGCTGCTACTGTTTCTTCTTGTTATTTTTCCAAACATTAAAGTCCTAGTATCTATATAGGAATAGAGAGGGAAGATGCTAGATGATTGTGGCAAAGGAATTGCAGCGGAAAATCCTCCATGATCTGCACAGCAATTTCCTGAGTGGCAAATTTCAAATTACAGTTTAGGATGACAAATGCATCCCCATCAAAATTCTCCTAATACAGTGGAAATTATCCCTGAAATGCTGTGTGGTCTCGATTCTTCTGTAATTCATCATCCTATCTAAGCACTCTTTCTTAGTTTAGCTGTTCTCTGAGATTCTTCCAACACTAAGATTCAATTCAATTCAATTTAATTCAACATTTGTTAAGTATGTAGTGATGTGCCAGGCCCTGAAGATAAAAAGATGACAAATGGAATATTAGTCATTGACCTAATCACTGGCCTCAAGTCACTTATAATTTAAAAGGGAAAAAAATCGGAGACTATGCGAGAGTGGAAGTCAGGAGACAGGCGGTCCACTTTTAGCTTTGCTATTTGCTAGCTATGTCACTTTGAACAAGTCCCATTCTACTTATGAGATTTGCTTTCCCCTTGATGAGAATAAGATGAGAAAGTCTTTCAAGATCCTTTCTGGCTGCTTACTCTTTGATCCAACAGTGTCTCTACTGGGTCTGTATACTAACTAAAGAGATCATAAAAGAAGGAAAAGGACCCATCTGTGCAAAATTGTTTGTAGCAGCCCTTTTTCTAGTGGCAAATATCTAGAAACTGAGTGGATGCCCATCAGTTGGGGAGTGGCTGAATAAATTATGGTATATGAATGTTATGGAATATTATTGTTCTGTAAGAAATTATGAGCGGGATGATTTCAGAGATGCCTGGAGAAACTTATATGAACTAATGTTAAGTGAAATGAGTAGAACCAAGAGAACATTATACACAGCAACAAAATTATGCGATGATCAACCCTCTCTTTTTAACAATGAGATGATTCAGACCAGTTCCAATGGTCTTGTGAGGACTGTCGGAAATGAGTGTGTAACAAAAAAATAGTATTTTCATCTTTTTGCTGTTGTTTGCTTGCTTTTTTTTCCTTATCAATTTTTTTCCCTTTTTGATCTAATTTTTCTTGTGCAGTATGGTAATTGTGGAAATATGTACAGAAGAATTGCACATGTTTAACATATATTAGATTTGGGAGAGGTGGGGAGAAAGGGAAGGAGAAAAAAAATTTGGAATACAAGGTTTTGCAAGTGTAAATGTTGAAAGCTATCTATGCATATATTTTGAAAATAAAAGTTTTAAAATAAATAAATAAGATCCCTTCTTGCTCTAATGTGGGAAGCCCCAAAGATGCTTCATTCAGACAGGCCTTCTCTAGAGTTTCTATTTTACGATCCTTCTTCCATGTAAGAGGAACTCCTCTCTTCTTCTCCTTCCCATCCAAAAAGATTCTTTCCATGTTCCTATCTTCTTGGATTCCGCATCTCCATTAATGTAAGACAGGGATATAGAGGAAAGATTCCAGGTCTTAGCATCACAACATATGGGATTCGTCACATCATGATCTCTGTAGACTTTAGTTTCCTTATCTTTAAATGAGGTAATGAGATGTATGGGGTGCTTAAGGGAGACCAGCACCTCTAGTGTGAGGGCTTGCCAAGCCCTTCTCAGGGATGCTCATCCATCTTTGGCATCTACCTGCCATTCAGCTCTCACCTATGGCTCCAAGTAGCAGCCACAATCTGTTAAAACCATCTCAGCAGATGAGCTGAACCAGATAGGGGGTAACCAAGGGGCATCAAGCCTGTCTATGAGTTCCAGGGGTGTCTATCCCTAGCATGTGATGACTTTCCCAGGCAGAATGGATGGATAAGAACACTTTGCTTCAACAGCCATAGAGGCAGCTAAACCAGGTGCTGTGGAGAGCTCAGAGCTTGATGGGACATCACATTTTGACTTTTGTCCTGACACTGAATTTCAATGATTGGAAGGGAAAGTGAAGCTGAAGACTCTGTGGAACTCCATCTCTCTTCAAGTCAATTCTTGAGCAAGTTAAGAGGGAACCATCACCCTGTGATGTCATTGGCCCTCTTCAAAAACAAAGGACAAACAACAATTGGGGTAGTAGAAAAAAGACTGAATTCGGAGGACCCAAACTCCTGTCTCAGCTGTGAGTTACTGCTGTAGGACCCTTGCTACCTCCTGGCCCAAGAAAGTGAGAAGATAAGAACTGATGAACTTCTGAATCTAGCTCTAAATTCTATGTATGACGTGCAAAATGTGATCAAGATAGAAACCAATATAGGTAAAGGAGAGAGACAAAGTACTCTAGAACAATTAGGAGAGGGATATTCTGATTGTTTATGGAAAAGTAGTTAACTCTGGAACTGTATTCCCTTAAGAGAAGCTACTCAAAGGAATAGAGACCACTCTCCCTGAATGTTGAGAGACTTGGGGAGGAAAGGAAAAAAACATTTTAGAAGACAGCCGATCTTCCAGATCCCGTGGGAAAGGAAGGGGTTAAATACAAAGGCAAATAGCCCCCTACAGCCCAGAAGGGGGGTCTGGTAAACCTGATTTGTAAATGAGAACATCAGGATACTGATGGAGCAGGGAAGCGCCCGCGCGTGCACACACATACACACACACACACACACACACACACACACACACACCCTAGGTCCAGTCCCCGAACACTGGATCCAATAACATAGCCCTTTTACATCCCGTCCTTACCCCTGAGGCTGGAACAAGGTCATATCCACTGGACCCTGGGCAAGGTCTGTATCTGAGGTTACATCACCACTTTCAAGGAGGTTGGGAGGGTGGAAATGGATGGAGTGAAGCAGGAAGGCCATTACAATTCACTGCAGAGTCAAGTAGCCCTGAGGTAGAAGAAAAGTGTTTCAGGAAATTAGCAAATGTGGCAGAAAAATTCATCAAAAAGCCTGGAGGGGGGAAGGGATGAATGCCTCCTGGGGGAATGGGTTGGGGTGGGTCAGGAGGCTGACAGCTCCAGTCGCTGGCTGATTCATGGCTCCATCTAATGAGGGGAGCTCCTGAGCATCTCACTGCTGCGGGCAGAGAGAAGCTGGTGGCAGCAGAAGGGGAGGATCATAGAGTCATAGGATTATAGGAAGTCCAGCTTCAAGGAACCTTTAAGATCATCTAGTCTAAGGCTCTCCTTTATTTTTTTTTAAAACAGAGAAAGAGACTTAGTATCCCATGCTTGGAAAACTAAGAAAATAATTCTTTATCTTGACCATTTCTCAGAATTATTGTAAACTTCAAATGCGATAATGCTCATTAAAAAAAAAACCTGATTTGGGTCAATGCTGTAAAATTACCCATACATATAACTTGTAAATAAAAAGTTATTAAAAGAAAAAGAAAAAGAAAAAAAAAACCCTGAGAAAAGGATGAAATAAATAAACACTAAAAAGGTATAGAGTGGAGCGTTTATTTCTAATGGTACATTTATTTTTAACCACACAGACAAACTCCTCCCAGGAAATACATTAGGCAGAAAGACGTTACAGGTGGCCGTTCATTACTTAGGAACAATGTTAAAATGGATGACGTCAGACAACATTCCAACAGGGCTTCATCACCTTAAAATAAAATGTAAAGTCTAAGTATAGAAAGATAACCAGGGTTTGGTCCTGGCTCAACCACTTACTATATGACTTTAGAAAAATCATTGCTTTCTTTGGGGATGTTTCCTCACTTTTAAAAGGATAGAATTGGGATCTAAGTGAGTCCCTTTCAGTTCTAATATTCTGTATTTACTAAGAAATTTTCCAGCTCTGATGCACTCTGTTCTAAGGTCCCTGATAGAACAAACATTCCTATGATTCTATATATTAATGATGCTATTTGGAAACTACATTGGTGGGATGGCTATCATATATAATCCCAAGCAGACAGCCCCTGACCCTACCCAACCCTACCTCAGAGGAGTCATCCATCTGCGGATCTCAATTGGAACCCAACCTTTTCTACAGCAAATAAATCAGAAGGAGCCAGAGAGTCTAAATAGCTCTGGGAATCAGTGACAAGGCTACAGACCCCCTCCCCCGAGGCCAGGGGCGGCTGCCATGGTAGAATAATGTCTGAGCCAGAAAACAATGCTTTTCACTGGCCATTCTACACCTGGCATACTAGGTTGAAGTCTGGGTACCATATTTTAGTGCAATCGGCATATATCAAGGGCATAATAAGCCAGGTCTGGGGGCATAAAGATTAATAAAAGGAATCTTCCCTTTCATGAAACCCACAATCTATTAGACAGGGGTAAAACAAGAACTATAATATATATTAACTTCTAGGAGAAGGAAGAATCAAGATATAGGAAAGAAAGACTGCCTGGCATGTGGGGGTGGCAGGGGATGGGCAGATGCTTCAGGGAAGAAGGGCATTAAAGAATGGGGTAAGGGGGCAGGATTTGAATAAATAGAAGTGAAGGAAAAGACAAGATAGGGAATGATGAGTAATCTAGTTTGGTTGAAGTATATGCTATCTGAAAGGAAAGAGGAAAAAGAAAGGTGGGTAAAATCTAAATGCTAGGGTAAGGGATTTGTTTTATAGGCCAGGGGTCCCAAACTTTTGTAATGAATCACTCTATCTTTTGCAAAGATGGTGGAAAAGGTTTTCTCCCAGCTATCTCATTTATCTATTTTCCTTCAGACTTTTTTTTCCTAATCCCAACTCCAAGGACTGACTAGCTGTGACACCTGGAACATGTCACTGTTCTAAATCCAGGATTTATTTTCTCCCTCTTGGAAAAAAAACAGGGGGGGGGGGTTGAATTGCATGGCAAAGGTTCCTACCATTTCTGAAAGTCTTCTAAGTCCCTTTCTACCTTTAACTGGCTTTGTTTTAAAGTCTCTCCTAATTCTATCATTCATTCTATGCTCTAGGGGCTCTTCCAGTTCTAACATTCAATGTCCTACATTATAACTTTCTGTGTTCTCAGGAACCTTCCAGCTTTAATATTCTATGTTCTGCCCAGGAATGGAATGGGAGCAGCTGCCAGTGTGATGTTATTTCAAGAACCCAGGAAGCCTTCTCCACCCAAAGGAGTCCTCCTCTACCTGCTCCTCAGGTAAAGTGTCTGGTTTCTTGAGCCTCCCTCCTTTGAGAAAGGCTACCTCTATTCTAGACTGCATTATTTCCTGCCTAAGAACCCTCCTTAATTTGGAATATTCTGTGTCTAGAACCTTTCATGTTTCATAGTATAGCAGAGACCTGGCTGGGGGTATTCCCCAGAATCAATCAGACATACCTAAGTGAGGCCCTATCCTTTCCTATAAAAGTGAGGCTCTTTCCTGTTGTTAGGCCTCCTCTAGGGTCCTGAGGAACCTATTTCACAGTCACTACACTTAAGAGTTGTACCCTTTCCCTGCTTGAATCTAGGGGTATGAGCTGTTATCCAGATTTTGGGGGTGACAGCTACCGCCCTGCTTACAACCTGCTCTTGTTCTGCCCAGAGCTAAGGGAGAGCTCAGCATGACTTAGAGGTACCAAGCCTAAGGATGGAGCCATCTTTTTGTCCCCTTCTTCCTGAAGATAGTAACAATTGAGACTTGGTAACCTCTTCCCCACTCCCTTAACTTTCTCCACTCTACCCCTAGCCAAAAAAAACCAAAAAAAACTCCCACAAAAACCCCAAAACCCAATGGCATCCTTTTCCCTGAACCCCTCTTTTCTAGCCTCTCCTCTCCCATACCTCAGGCCCTAGTATTTCAAACTGGACCTGATGCCATCCCATAAGAAAGGCCTTCTGCTAATAGCAATCACTGGTTGGTCTAATGATTTTGTGAGAGCATCTAAGTCCCAAAGTAGGTGCCATGAACTGGACACTGTAGAAGAAAAAATAGTGAGAAAGCAGAGCTTTAAGAATATATTTGATAGAAAAGGGAGGCAATGGGAGAAAGCACTGGCTATAACTAAAATATTCAGGACATAATGCAGAGGGAAGAAAGACTACACAAAGGGGGTCTTGGCAACCAATTAGGGAATTTACCATTGGAAATCAAGACCAGATCCTTTCATTTTTCAGGGGAGAAGACTGAACCACAGTATTTATTCAAACTCATGCCATTCATTTGGAACCAGAACTGGAACTGCTTCCAGGTCCAGCTTTCTTAAGTCTTTTCATGGAACCAAACTACCTGTCTCTGTCTGTCTGTCTGTCTGTCTCTCTCTCTCTCTCTCTCTGTTTCTGTCTCTGTCTCTCTCTGTGTTTCTGTCTCACTGTCTCTTGCTGTCTCTGTCTCTCACTCTCTCAACTCACTCCTGTCACCTTGAATCCTCAAAAACATTTAGACCTCTTCACTTTCAGCATTACAAGGGGAATATACTAAGACCTGCACATAGAAATCAATGGATCGATAAGGGAGGATGAATAATTCAACGCTTTCCTCTCATTTCCTTTCTGTTCCCAACCCAAACTCAGTTTCATTGACCTGTTTTTCTCTCCCCTCCCTGCTAGTGACATTCCAGCCCCATTTCTTCCTCTGATTTCCTTTCCAAGTGTTCATTACGATCTCCAGGCCTGACTTCGGGCCAGCCGGACCTGGGATTAGTGTTTCCATCAGTTTTCTGTCTTTTCTGGGCCCAACACCCTTTCATATTGCTTGATAAACAAGAAGGGAATGCTATCAGCCCAAGGCCATCTCACCTGCCCTACCTCTCCCTCAAAGACAAAGGTAGAGAGATGGATAGAACTCTTCATCTGGCACAACAGCGTTTTCAGGCAAGAAGCAGCATGTTCCCAGACCTGCTCTATTTAAAAAAAAAAAAAAAATTAAAAAAGCTTTCTCTCATCCTCATCTAGACTTGACCTAGACATGATCTAGGATTACCTTAGACCTGACCTGAACCTGACCCAGACTAATGAGGTGTTGTGGTGAAACCACTTTATATCTCTGTCTTTAAATCTTCTTACACTTTCTGCTTAAATATTTTTAAATTGTTTGATCTGGAAAGGAATCTGACCTTTTGGGGAAACAGCTTCTGGTACATGCTCTGTAAAATGAGGAAATTAAACTAGGTAATTCCCTAAGGTCCCTTAGAACTCTAATATTCTGTGTTCTAAGATCTCGTTATATTTCTAAGATTCTTGTGTTCTAAAATTCCATTGTATAATTTTAGTGTTGTCAGATTCTAGTGTAAAATTTTAAAATTCCAAGATTCTATTGTAAAATTTTAGTGTTCTAAGATACTAGTGTATTTCCACCAGTGAGGAGAGAATTCCATACCAATAGGCTTTAGGACAGAGATTACACTAGAAATGACATTCTATGTTCTAAAGATCACTGGTCTTCATGTTCCTTGTTCAAGGCTCCCTTCCAGCTCTGAAATTCTATGGGTCAATTCTCTTTATGATTCTAGTCTTTATCGGAGACCAGGTATAAAAGCTGCTGATGGCTAGTGGATCTAACTTCTGTAGGCAAATTTCAGTTCCATTAAATATCTTAATTATAAGGATTAGACTTAATGCTGTCTGATTGCAGAAGGTAAAACTAGGGATGAGTAAAAGTTGCCAGGAGGAAAATTCCTGAGGCAAAGACAGTTTCCTTCCAGAAAGACCTTTTCTAGTACCTTTCCTAGCAGACAGATCTGCTTAAACTTTTTCCACTCATGATCCCTTTTTTGCCCCCCAAAATTTTACATGATCCTGGGTATATATAGTTATATAAAATAGGTATACAGACCAAACATTTACTGATAATAAATCACAATTTACAGCCCCCACATTCAGTTGTGTGACCCACAGTTTAAGAAGGTTTGCATAGCATTCTCACATTCATGGAGACAGTGTTGAACTTCTTATTTAATGTTCTGAAGCTATGATACAACATGGCTGTAATTTCTGTCTTTTACCGCCATGAAAGCCAGGGCATCAGACCAGGGAGTTAACCTAGCAAGCTCAGCCTTTCAGGATCCAAATCCAGTTCCTGTGATTCCAACTCCAAGGCTCTCTAACATACCGCGCCACCACCCCAGACCAACCGTCTCATTTTACAGAGGAAGAAATAACTTATTAAGAAATAACAAAAGCTATTTCCTTAAAAGCTTAATAATTCTTCCAATTATTTTTTTAACTGATATTTAAGCAGGGGCAGCCATGTGGTAAGAGAGGGTTAACAGATAAACAACCTGCCCCACTGGTATGAGTAATAGCCAGAGAGGACAGAAGGAGGGAAAAGGAGGGATGATGGAAACAAGCACTTATTAAGTACTTACTGTGTTCTGGACACTGTGTGAGGCACATAGTGTAGGCCCTTATGGAAGATTTATGGGAGGACATGGACAAGAGTAAAGGCAGCCAGGTGGCTCAGTGGGTAGGAGTTCTGGAGTCAGGAAGACCTGAATTCAAACATGACTTCAAACACAGGATAGTTGCGTGAGCAGGCTAGCCACTTAACCTCTGATTGTCTTAATCACTGGAGAAGGAAATGGCAAATCACTCCAATATCTTTGCCAAGAAAACTCCAAGGGCAGTGCTGGCTGCTGTGGTCCACAGGGTCACAGAGAGTCAGACACGTCTGAAAGTCTAACATACCTAGGCCAGAGTGGCTCAGAAGAAGAAAGAATAAGGCCTGCTGGAAGGAGTACTGACACCGAGGGATGGTGGAAGGATTAAGCACAAGTAACAGGTGAAATGTTCCAGGGAAGTCCGCTCCTGGTCCCAAGCAGCCTGGGGTGTGCAGGCCACAGATATGGCCTGGGACTCTTTTCTTCTCAAAAGAATCAGTTCCCACACTAGGGGAAGGCCGGCACAGACAGGCCCTTCCCTCCCTGCCTCGAGGCACGATTTTATCAATAAAAACCACAACAAGGGCACCAGCTGATGCTGTGGGGAGCAGGGAGAAAGGATGACACAACTCACCGGCTCTGTGGAGTCACTGAACATCAGAGCAGAAGAGAAGCCTGGGACAAGGACCGTGATTGCTCCTGGGAATCCCAAGGAGGGAGCCAACATTTATCTGGAGCTTGGATTTAAGGTTTGCAAAGCATTTTATAAAGGCTATCTCACTGACCAGTGGAATAATGATGATACCAATAATAACACAATAGCTAGTATTTATATAGCACCTACTGTGTGCTAAGCACTTTACAATTATTATCTCTTTTGGTTCTCATGAAAATCCTGGGATTAATACTTATTTTCCCCATGGGGATTAAGTAGTGATTTGCTCAGTTACACTACAGTGCTTAAGAGAGACTCTGAACTTTTCTTTCTGGCTCCTCCATCCACTAGACTGCCTTGTCTACTGTCTCCCCATTCTCCCATTTTACAAGGGGGCAGACTAGAGTCACAGACTCTTTGCAGGACTAGAACCCAGGTCTGCTGCCTCTCAGGCCAGAGCCCAGTCCACCCCACCATAGCCACAGTGTCTCCTCCTTCCCTTTTAGCTCATATGTAGACAAAGTGCAATCTCAGAGCATGACAAAGAAGCCTCTTTGAATTTGAAAAAGTCAAACTTGTAATTACAAGGATGAAATCATCTGGATCCTTTTAAGTAAACTGCCTTATTGATCCTAACATTGAAGAAATGTATTTTAAGAGAAACAAGTTGCTCTATTTCCTTTGGCTGGGGTTGGGGGAAGGGAAGGTTGCAGACTGAGATTTCCCCGCAATACAAAGGTTTTAGGAGCCTCCTTCTCAAGGCAGACCCGTTGTGACATGGGTTTAGTTTTAAAAAATAAAACCAAGGGCAGGGGCTGACAGCAATGCACTGCTTCAGGGCTAGGTGAGCACCAGTTTCTAACCATTCCCAAACGAACCTTATTTCTGGTATGAATTTTCATTTTTGTTTCAACATTTGCAACATTTCCTCAGTGACCAAAGGGAAAATATTGACTTAGAAATTTAGCAAGAGAAGGCCCCTGGTGTGGTGACCACACCTACGTGAGAATCTTGAAGAAAATGCTTCTCATCTTCCCTCAGCAGACAGGTCAGTGGGCAGAGCAGGAAGGTGGGTTTCTCTAGGCCACCATGATGAAGACTCCCTTTCTTTACAACTTCAGGGAAGAAGCAGGGACTCGCCCTTCAGCTCTTCTCCTCCTGTGGCTTCCACTGCCCCCAGACATCAAGGCCGCCAGAACCACTAGCCCTCAGTTACAGAGGCCAGATTGAACAAACAGAACTGGCTGGCCTGTTTATGAGAACGGAGGGTGAAAGGGGAACAAGAGGTGGTGGGGGATAGTAGAAAGAGCACTGGACTGGAGGAGGAGGTCCCACCGCTGGCCTTCACTGACAATGGGATTTTGGACAAGTCCCTTTAACTCTCTGTGTCCCCGTATCATCTTCTATAAGACATGAGAATTAGATTACATATTTATTATGGTTTCTCCCAACTCTGTACCTTATTACTCTTCCCTTTTCTCACTGTTCTCCTCCTTTATTCCATTTTCTAAGGAATGCATCTTTTGGCCAAGATCAACATTTCTACTTGAGTAGTTTCCCACCAGAGTCTGATCCTTCCATCATCCATTCCTTCTCTCTCTTGTCTGGGATTTTTCTATGAAAATGAATGAATGTGTGAAAAGTGCATATCAATTAAATAAGTAGAAAGCATTTATTAAATGCTTGCTATATACTAAATACTATATTAAGCTGTAAGAATACAAATATGAAAAGCAAGACAGTCTCTATCCTCAATCACCTTGCATTCTAATGTTGGAGACAACAAATATGGTGGTGTGATGGCCAGGAAGGAAGTTATGGCCTGGGAAGGCCCAAAGATGGGGAGTGGAACAATAGGACAATTAATGACATGCATTTTGGGGAGGAAATGGAAGTGTTGACTACAATTCTCACAAGAAGACGTGGAAAGCAAGGAGAAGGGAATGGGTTCACTTGCAGGATGGGAAATCTCCAGATGAAACATAGCTCACATTGTCCAAAGGATTGAAGGGTCAAATGGTTTAGCTCTTATCAAGTCGGATGTCAAGGGAGAGCCCTAATCAGTCAAATCACTTCCCTCCAATGTTCCTCTCTCTAGCCATTGATAATCTCCCAGAACTCACTCCTCAGACTAACATACTTTCCTCTTGTCATGCTCTCACCATTCCAATGACTTTGAATCCCCAGATATTATTGTATAAACTTTAGGCCCTTACCTATTCCTTTGCTCCCACTCCCTTCAATCGTACTCCAAAGCCCTCCCCACATCCCTATGCTCTCTGGAATACCTATTCCATAGTTAACAAACTTGCTTTCATCTTATAATTTTTCCTTGCTCACTCCTTCCATCTTCTGGCACTGAGAGAGATCTGGCTCTCAACCAATGACACAGTATCTTGATCCACCCTCTCCAGTTCTAATTCCACAATGGTGGAGTAGTAACAGCAGCAGCTGTTTCAGAGAGGGGGAAAATTTTTAAATGCTTCTGCCTATAAACATTCCCAGATCTTCCCTGACATTAAGAAACAACTTTATTTGACTCTGCCATCCCATTAAGCTAAAGTCCTAGATCTCCTTCCTTTCATAGTGAAACTTCTATAAAAAGTTAACTACACTCTTTCATCTGTTTTTTTTATCTCCAACTCACTTTTCAATCTCTTGGAATATGGCTTCTGACTCTTTTACTGAACTAAAACTGCCTATCATTGCCCCCAGATCCTAGAGACACAGCTGAAGTATCAAATACATAATTCTGGAATTCATTCCTCTCAGGTGTTTGGCTAGAGATTCCCTTGGGCCAGAATCATTCCACTTGACTTACCTGAGCTCCATGAGGATACTAACATGTGATTTGCTCATTTGAATTATAATCTGAATCTTCACCATAGGAACTATCATAGCCTGACTTCACTTGCAAGCAACAGAAAGATCCTCCTAAGAGTCCACTTGGCCCATCCTCCATCATTCTTATCCTCATGATCACCAGGGAGTCTGACTAATTCTCCTATGGACAATGAGTGGTTGTGATATATTGTCCTTGAAGGGTCCTGGCTGTTCTCCAGGGCTATTTTTTTATACAGGCAGACTGCCCAGTCTTTCAGCTACTTGGTATGGGGTAGCTTTCCACTGTTCAATTATCTTCTGTTTTCCTCAGATGCTGAGATTTCTTATCAGTACTCTATCTCCTGGCTGAAGTTCTTGCCAACAAACTCAAGAGTCATGTCCCTATTCATTCTTTTCCAAGCTTTTCTGAGTTAAGGATATAACTGAGCAGCAAGTCTCTTTCAACTGATCTCTCAACCAAGAGTTGCACTGATTGTAAATTTCCTATACCTTTCCACAATTTTCAAGACCCCAATGCAAAAATCAGCAAATAAATTTGCCTCTCACCCAAACACCAATAAGTAGAGAATAAAACATGGTGGTGCTGTTTTTCATGGCATAATATGTATGCCCTTCACTGAATTCTAAGGGAATCCAGGATCTTCAGTAGAATACAATTAAAAATTAAGAAATTTTATTAAAGATAAAATGTTGCTAAAAAATAAAAATCCTTTAATTATAAAAAAAAAGTTTTCTTGAAAATAATGAGATATAATTCTGGATTCCTACCAAAGCTAACACCTCCTTGAGTAGCTTGATCTCAAAATCTCAACCTTGGTCATAGTGGATTCTGGCACACAAACCATACATAGAGAAATAAATATCTTAATATCTATAAGTAACTTCTTAGTTTGTAGTTTGTTATACCTGCACAAACTAAATAAAATGGTCTGTTACTACTAGGATATCAGATATATTCTTCCTCTCTCTTTCCAGAAAATAAAGAAGACTACACACACAAGCTTCAAAGGCTTGTTAGATCTTATAGTCCCCAGATAAGCAGTATACATTAATAGTCCGTTCTTTTGAAAGTATCAACTGTGGGACTCAAACTTCCTATTTAGCTCTCCCTTCATATTGGGCCAGCAGAATCTATTTTGTACCAAAACCAAAAAGAGAACTTTGGACGAAATAACCCAAATCATCATGCAGTGACTTCATGGATAGCATAAGCTGCTCTCTTGTGTTTGACATTAGCTCTACAGTATGACATTGCACAGTTCCAGCTTGGGCCACTTACTCAATAAAATGGCAAATGAAATCTGAGAATCTGAGATTTGCAACCCTATTTCTTGGCTTCTTATTTCTGATAGAATTCCATCATATAGTTTATGCTTTTCTGGATTAGAAAAATAAAACATCTCATCTTTATCATGAAAATAATTTTGACCCTCTGAAAGGGCTTTTCTTTTGCCCTCATTGTCCTCAACAACTGGGTTCCAACCTACTATCATGCATCCCTGAATCATACTTTGAGAACCATTGATAGAAAGAACTCTTAGCTGAGAAAATTCCCTCTACTAATGCAGATCAGCACTTTTCTGCAATTTATAGTCTTAATGCCTAGGACATTGAGAATTACATCATTTGCTCAGGTTCACATAGCTAATATGTGCCAAAGTCAGAACTTGAATCCAGCTCTTTCCAGTTTCAAATACAATTCTCTAATTACTATTTATTGTTCAGTCCTGTCCAACTCTTTGTGATCCCATTTGAGTTTTTTTTGGCAAAGATACTAGAGGTTTGCCATTTCTTTCCCTAGTTTATCTTACAGATTGAGGAAACTGAGACAAATAGGACTAAGTGACCTGCCCAGGATCACCCAACTGGTAAGTGTCTGAGGCCAGATTTGAATTTAAGAAGAATCTTCCTGACTCCAGACCCAGCACTCTTATCCACAGCAAATGATCCAGAGAACATTCATTAAGTACTTACTTTGTGCCAGGACTTTTGTTAAGCACAGATGATATAAATAAAAAAAATAACAGAATATAGTCCTTGTTCTCAAGGAGCTTACATTCTAATGGGGGAAGAAAACACAAAATGGTGTTTGGAGCCATAGTATGATATGGAAACTTCTGGGAAATCAAGTGAAGGCTTGAATCAAAACAGGATAATGCAAAATTCCACAAGGAATTCTAGGGATCAGACTCCAAGTTTCTCAGGAAGAAAAGGCAGGAATGAGGGCTGGAGCTTAGATGGCCAAATATGGAATCATAGTCTGGAAATGGCCAAGAAGCAGGATGATTTACTCTTTACCTTTTGATCATTTTCTCTTCACCTGGTCTTCCTATTCAGTCTTTCTCCCAGATCTCATTCCCCTCACAAGATTTTTATCACTCTATTTAAAACTGGTACAGATCAAGCTGCTAACTCACAAAAAGGCTTTTGGAGGAATTGATTCCTCTGGGCCCACCTAACCTCACATGGCTGTTCTAAAAAGATATTTTGTAAACTGGAAAGCACTATGGAAATATAGGCTATTAGTCGTGTTTCAACAGGAGAGGTCCAGTATCATATGCTGAAAGAATATGAAGAGGTAGAAAACACCTCCTCCCTAAAGAGTTGATTGCCCCATTGACCATAAGGAAAGACTCCTCCAAACATTTTAGAATATTTTATTTATATCTTTTATAATACTTAACATGCACTGGGCTGGTTTTATAGTACTTTTCTAACTGTCCTATCTACTTTTAGAGGCTGTGTGCTCCTTGAAGAGAGAGGTATTTCCTACTTCCTTCCATTTCTGTCTCTAGCTTTTCTTTGCCCTCATTGTCCTCAACAACTGGGTTCCAACCTACTATCAGCCTTCTTCCACATCACTCCCCTTCATATCTTTTACATGTCTTTCTAGCCAAAATGAGCAACTACTAATTCTCCAAACATGACTTTCCTTTGTTTCCTTCTCCATCTCTGTCTCTGTCTCCTTCCCTCTGTCTTCTCTCTCCCCCACCAAACTCTTAATCAAACTCTAACTCTAAATTGTCTATCTCTATCTCCAAACTTTAACACAAACTATCTGCCTTGATGACATACATTCTCATCTCATCCTTACCTTAATTTGACTCATTTCAGATGCCAACACCTCCTCCACAAACTCTTTTGCTGATCTGATTGCAATAGAAAATGTACTACACTTGGAAAAACATGTCAATCAGTCATCATTGGAATTGCACAAAGCTAGCAACTGACAAAAGTTACCCTCATTTATGTGATTTCCTTGAGTTCTTGTGAGTTTGTGTATTTCCTGAACGAATAGATAAAAATCCACCCAAGAATTACCAACCTTGGTAAAAATGGGGATTTCCTGACTCAAGCATGGTGGAACAGCTTTTCCAGATAAACACATTCTTGAAGACAGTGATAAAGAAAGCGCATTCTCATGGATAGCTAGATGGTGAGATAGAATATCATTCCTGGAGTCAGGAGGACCTGAGTTTAAATTCAACCTCAGACTTACTAGTTATGTGATCCTAGGCAAGTCACTTAACTTTAATTGGAGGGAGAGAGGAAGAGAGGGAGAAAGAGAGAGAGAGATCAAGAGAGCACAGAACCTCAATTTAACTTTCCCCACAATTGTGAACTATGTGTATAACTGACTCCTCATTGCTAAGGATTTAGAAGAGTGAGAGAAAAGGAAGTGAGGACTGTGATAGATATCTTTTTTCAAGGCCTTTAGCTGAGAATGAGAGGAAAGATAAAGGGGGAAGGTAGAATCAAGTGGGTTTTGTTTGTTTGTTTTTTAAGACAATGAGCATGTCTGTAGGCAGCAGGAAAGGAGCCAGAAGATAGGAAGACAATGTACTGGAGAAGATGAGGGGGTATGGGATGCAATTTGCCTCTTCATCTTTATCTTCATCAGAAACTGGGATAAAGGTAGAGATAGGAGGGGATGTCACATGAAAAGAAAGAGGTCTGTGATATAGATTTTAATTCCTTGTCTATTTACTGCCTATTCAATGAGATAGCTAGGTGATAGAGCAAATAGAACACTGGGCCTGGATTTAGGAAGACCCGAGTTAAAAATTCTCAGACACTTGCCAGCTGGACAAAGCACTTAACCTCTGTCTTCCTCAATTTCCTCCTTTGTAAAACTGAAATATAATAGCACCTATCTCCCAGGTTGTGTAGATACAATGCGATATTTGTTTTTTTTATTTTATTTTATTTAATAGCCTTTTATTTGCAGGTTATATGCATGGATAACTTTACAGCGTTAACAATTGCCAAACCTCTTGTTCCAATTTTTCACCTCTTACCCCCCACCCCCTCCCCTAGATGGCAGGATAACCAGTAGATGTTAAATACATTAAAATATAAATTAGATACACAATAAGTATACATGACCAAAACATTATTTTGCTGTATAAAAAGAATCAGACTCTGAAATATTGTACAATTAGCTTGTGAAGGAAATAAAAAATGCAGGTGGGCATAAATAGAGGGATTGGGAATTCAATGTAATGGTTTTTAGTCATCTCCCAGAGTTCTTTCTCTGGGCGTAGCTGGTTCAGTTCATTACTGCTTCATTGGAAATGATTTGGTTGATCTCGTTGCTGAGGATGGCCAGGTCCATCAGAACTGGTCATCATATAGTATTGTTGTTGAAGTATATAATGATCTCTTGGTCCTGCTCATTTCACTCAGCATCAGTTCGTGTAAGTCTCTCCAGGCCTTTCTGAAATCATCCTGTTGGTCATTTCTTACAGAACAGTAATATTCCATAATATTCATATACCACAATTTATTCAGCCATTCTCCAACTGATGAACATCCATTCAGTTTCCAGTTTCTAGCCACTACAAAAAGGGCTGCCACAAACATTTGTGCACATACAGGTCCCTTTCCCTTCTTTATGATCTCTTTGGGATATAAGCCCAGTAGTAACACTGCTGGATCAAAGGGTATGCACAGTTTGATAACTTTTTGAGCATAGTTCCAAACTACTCTCCAAAATGGTTGGATTCGTTCACAACTACAATGAGATATTTGTAAAGCACTCTGTAAACTTTAAGGCACTATATAAATGTCAACTATTATTATAGTAATAAAGTCACTTCCCCTTATTGGGCCTAATTTCCTCATCTGCAGAGAAGATAACAATCTTAAAGGTTTCTTCCAACTAAAAGGTTTGTGATTCTATAAGTGGATATTTCCTATAAATGTAGAGGGTTCAGTAGAAGTAAGATATATAAACACTCTGAGCCCTTTTTTTTTTCTTTTTAAAACTTTTTCTTTTCAAAATTTATGCATGGATAATTTTTTAACATTGACCTTTGCATAGCCCCTCCTTTTTAAACAGAACTTTGGAGCAAATCTTCTTACCCCCCTTTTTAAACAGAACTTTGGAGCAAATCTTCTTAAACTGTGGGTTGTGACTGCATATAGGATCATGTAACTGAATGTGGGGATTGTAAAATTACGATTTATTGTCAATAAATGTTTGATTTGTACATGTACTTTATATACTTACATACCCAGAGTCTCATAAAAAATTTCTTAGGTGAAAAAGTGTCATGAGAAGAAAAAGTTTAAGAAGCTTGGCTTTAAGGTAGCTAGATGATAAGGTAGATAGAGCACTAGCCCTGGAGTCAGGAGAACCTGAGTTCCAGTCCAGCCACAGGTATATTATACCAACTGAGTGAGCTTGGGCAAATCACTTAACCCCAATTTCCTAGTTTAAAAAAAAGATATGCCTTAAAGGACCCTAAAAACACTTAGGAAATATCTCTGGTTGCACTTAGAGGCTCTGAGGTCCTGTTGGGGGGGTGAAGTGGCAAGGGAAAGTGAGGAATCTTGAAGAGGCTACTTGGGCAGTAGTTTTGCCTCTACCTCCTTCCTCCTCTCCTTCCACGTTTGACACCCACATCCTTTTGCTGCTTCTCCCACGACCATGTTCCCTCCGCATAACTCAGGTTCTGTTTCCCCAAATACATTTTTCCCCCACTACACACATATTTTCACTTCCTCTTTAGTTTCTTACTCCAATTCCTACTTCCTCTCTCATTCTTCTGCCTCCCCACCCTCCACCCCGGTTCTCTTAATGTCTGCCTTGGGATCTTCAAGGAAAAACTGAAGTAGGAAAAACATCACTTCATCATCATGCAGGATAGCTGAATGTGGGATCCGATGTCAAGAGATCTCAGGTTGAATCCCAGCTCACAGAAATGTGCTAATGTTAATTAATGAATGTACACTATGTGCACTTATTGCTTTTGTCAAGTTGAAGGAATAACTTTCCCTCTCTGACTCAGTTTCTGCATATGTAAAATGGGAATAATAAAACTTGCTTTCCCTTCCTCACAGAATTGTTGTAGGAAAGTACTCTATAACCTGGGATGGATGAGATGTTCAAGGAGTAGCAAGTGTCAGGGTTGGGGGGGGGCGCTTTCTGACACCTTTTCAGAGCTTCTTATTCACCTTTGGGGTCCTCTTGACATCCAACTCTCACCTGTGGCTTCAAGAAGCTTTAGTACAAACAGCAGTCTCACCCAGGTAAAACCATCTGTCATGTGGACCCAAAACAGATTAAACTAAGTAAACTGAGGTAGGGAAGGGTCCTACCTAAAACATGTGAAGGCTTACTCCGACAGAACAATCAGATGAAAAGTTTATTCCATTGGCCATGAAGGTGGCTGAAGCAGGTACTGTGGAGTATCTTAGAGCTTGGTGAGACATCAAAGATGGCCTTCATCCCTGGCCATTACCATTCAGACTCTTGTCTTGCCACTCAATTTCAATGACTCTGGGAAAGGAAGGCTGAGGAGAGAGTATCTGTGCCATTCTTAAATCCAGTCCATTAGAAAGTTGACATCATCCCATGAGGCCCTCAGTCCTCGTGGAAAATGAAGGAGACCAACAACTGAAAAGTTGTAGAAATATGAGTAATTACTCAATGTCTATCTCCAGTCTTCCCAATGAAACTGTAAGTTCCCTTGAGTGTGGGGTGGGTGCTGAACAGCACTGAGCTTCATCTTGTATAGCTTATGTAGCCCCTAACTACCTAATACAAAGCAGGACTTATAATAACCTGAAGGGAATCCTTGTGAATTGAATAGAATGCAGGTAGAATTTGCCCTCTTTGATCCCCAAAGTAAACTCAGTACAGTATGATGTTACCAATATTCCAACTTTAAATATTGTCAAATCTACCAACAAACTTGTTTTATGACATTTGTTCTCTCCCTCAACTGTCAACTGAATAGACTGGATGCTCGAACATCATAGTTATGATCTGAGGTTCCTTCTGCCACTTAAAATTCTGTTTAAGGTTCCCTCCAGCTCTAAAATTCTATCTGCTAAGGTTTCTTCCAGACGAAACATTTTATGTTCCTGACATTTCATATTCCATGATTCTGTGATTCTAAAGCTATTCATTCTTTGTCACAGCACTGATTTCGGTAAATGCCTGTAAATGATGTGATGTCCTGGTTTTCTCTGCCTATGCTCTGTAGAACATATAGTAATATGTTCTATAACTTTTTTATGTTCTGTACATACAGAACATATGTTCTGTAGAACATATAGTAATATGTTCTATAACTTTTTTATATCTTCATTTTCGGGATCAGACCTGTGCGAATGCTGATGTGCTTGGGCAGAGGTCGCGCTAACTCTCTACAATCGAGCTACCTGGAGCACTGAGGGGATGAGCATTGAGAATATCATAGCCAGGAATTGCAATTCTCTAGCCACTATACCACCCACCCCTCCTTTCCAGTCTTATCTCACAAGTTATCCTACCACACTTGGTACTTCAGCCAAACTAATCTCTGACAACAGAATCCAATCTCAGGCCTCCCTGCCTTTACCCACGTAGTTCCAGATTCTTAGAATAAACTCTTTCTGCTGATTTCTTGTCTATCCTTCAAAACTCAATTCAGGGGCAACTAGATGGTATAGTAGTTCTAAAATACCTGCCCCGGAGTCAGAAAGGTCCGAGTTCGAATGCATCCTCAGACACTTAGTTGTGTGACCTCTGATTAATTTTTTTGGGGGGAAAAAAAAGACCTTAGTGGGTCATATAGTCATTACATGTGTGAGGACTTCCAAACTCCTGGCTTTCTACACATCACATCTTTATTTTATGTAGATTTTATTTCCAGCCCCTAGCATACACCAGGAGTTTAATAAATAGCTGTTGAATGGTCAGCATCACTGAGGCTTTTAAAAAATGTTAGTCCTGTATCTGGAGGGCCAGATGCTTCCCTGATTTTCTAGAAATGTTAGACGTTCTGAGCCAGGCTTGGAAGACTGGATAGCGTGAATGGGCTGTACAATGCCCACCGGGCCTCCGAGTCATGGACCCACGGAGCCATCTGCCCACATCACCGCTGCGGACGCTTGATAGCGAAAGGATTGACTGAATGTGCCATTTGACAGATGGGGAAACTGTCCCAGGGAGAGGAAGTGCATTTCCCCAAGGCCCTAGCAGAGCAGTGGGAGAGTGGCGGCTGCCGCCGGGTCATTCCTTGCGGGATTCCCGTCTCCTTCTCCAGCTCGCTTTACAGATGAGGAAACGGAGGCAAGCGGGGTAAATGACTTGCCTGGGGCACCCAGCTAGGAAGTGTCCGAGGCCAAAGTGGACTCAGGTCTTCCTGAGTGCAGGTTCAGCGCTCTCCCCACGGTGCCTCAGGCTGCGGGACATTAACGAGGACTGACCCCCAAAGGGGACGGAGTTCCCCGTTACGGCAGGCGTCCGAGGAGAGGCTAGTCATGGGATAGTTTCGGTGAAGCTCGGGCCACTGACTCTGAAGCCCCTTCCAGGGACAAGCCAGGCCTCTGGCCTCAGCCCCGCCCGCGTCCCGGTCACTCTCCCCTGCTCAGTGCCCACGCGTCCCCCCGAGATCCGCGCAAGGAGTCAAAGGGGCCTCTGCCCCCGACCCCCCCTCGGGATACGGGCCTCTGCCCGCTCTCTGGAAGCCGGACAGTGGCGTCAGCTCCGGGCTCTTCTCGGGCCGCGCCGCGGGGGCTGCCTTCAGCTGGGCTGGGGAGGGGAGCCCCCGGACCAGGCACACGCGGCGGCATCCAGGACCGGGCAGAGGGCGCATGCGTGGCGGCTGGAGCCTTATGAATGGTGCGACTTGTTTGCCAAGAGTTTGGGAGCAGGTGGGCAGGGTGGGGGGGGCGGGGCAGAGAGGAGGCGGAGCCCAGCCGGAGAGGGATGGCCCGGGGAAGCCAGCGCATCACCACTAGAAGAGGTAGGCGAGATCGGAGAGAGCGGGCACGCGCCAGGAGGGGAGGAAAGAGAGGAGTGCCCCTACTCTGGGGAAGTGGGCGGGGCTCGAGGGGGACCTGGAGGGAAGGAAGGGGGCGGTGGGCTGGGCCTGAAAGGGAAGAAACGAAAGATGGGCGGAGCCTGAGGGGGATAAAAGGGAGGAGCGAGGGGAATGGGCGGGATCTGAGAGAAAGCCAGAAGGGGCGGGTTCTGTGGAGGAGGCCGACGAAGGGAGCGGAGACACGGGGAGGGGGCGGGGACGCGGGGAGGGGGCGGGGACGCGGGAGGGGGCGGGGCCAGCGCGCGGGCGCGGAGGGGCTGGGGGAGGAGGGAGGAAGTCACCGCGGCGGCGGCGGCGGCGGCGGCCGAGGGGGCGGTGCGCTAGCTCAGTCAGTGCGAGGAGCGGGCAACGGCCACGGCGGCGGCTGCTGGGGCGTCCCACGGAGCCATCCCCATCCCCATCTCCACGCGCGGGAGCCGGCGGGGCGCGCGAGAAACAAAGAGAAGCCCCGGGGCAGGGACAGGGGCCGACCTGGGAGCGCCCGCAGCGGCCGGAGGCACAGCGGGAGCCCGACTCCGGGCTCGGAGCTCCGGCAGGCAGCCCGTCGGCGCGCGGGCGCCAGGCTCGTCCCCTCCGCTGCTCCGCTGCCGCCCCTGACGGGCCCGCCCCGGGGCGAGAAGATGCCGCGAGTCGTCCCGGACCAGAAGAGCAAGTTCGAGAACGAGGAGTTCTTCAGGAAGTTGAGCCGCGAGTGCGAGGTGAGCGGGCCGGCGGCTCCTGCGGGGCGCGGGGGGGACAGGCCCGGAGGGGGAAAAGTTTGGGGTTCTTGTCAAACTCGTGCCTCTCCAACTTCCTGGGCGGCGGCGGCGGCGGGGCCGGACTCCATCCGCGCCCCCCCCCCCGGCCGGGGCGCCGCTGGGGGTCTGCGCCGCGCTCCCCCCCAGCGGCGCCCCGGCCCTGGCTTACCGCGCCCTCTTATCTGCACCCGGGCTTGCGCTTCGGATTTGACTCGTGATTTCTGGCCGCTCTGTCGTCCGCAGATTAAATACACCGGCTTCAGGGACCGGCCGCACGAGGAGAGGCAGGCGAGGTTCCAAAATGCCTGCAGAGACGGGCGCTCGGAAATCGTAAGTGTCTGGGACCCCCTCGCTTCCCCTCCCCTTCCTCCTCCTCCCCGACCTTCACCTCCCGCCCGCTTCCCGCCTCGCCTCTGCAGACCCCCGCGAAGTGCACGCGCAACGTTCGGCTTTTACATTTCCAGCCTGGGACACATCCCTCCTTCTCCTTTATTACTCCCTTTTTCCCCCTCCAATAGCTATACATACACATATACCTGTTGAACTTCGCTTCCCTCCAGACTATTAGTGGAAAACGTAGCCCAACGCTTCGGCAACCCGGAACTGTGCGAAGCTGTGAAACCCGTCGTACTTCCTATTCAGATTTTGAAAATATGAAACCAGATACTGACTAGTTTGTGTTTTAACAAGGAGACGGTTTCCCTGTCGCCTCCGTGTTTGCGGCTGTGTTTCCTAGGCGCCGCCTAATAAACAAGTTTGCCAGTGAATCCCTTTTTAAAGCGAGTAAAGGGTGTTAGGAAGAAGAGGAGCCAAGCTGAACAAAGAATTTATCGTTTCATGATCCTTTCGTTTTGTAGAGCAGGGTAATATCCTGGTGAGGCTCTGGGTGTAAGAGACCCTCTTCTATAATTCGTGTGTTGGAAAACGCTTGGAAAGCGTCTACAAGACTACCCCATTATGTATTCATAGATTCACCCCCTTAGCTGCTAAGTTAGGGAGTAGTTCCATTCTTAGAAGCTAGATTTGTTTCCCCAGGCTCGTCCTTTTGCGATTTGGGAGCTCCTTATGGAAAGGTCATAGTGAGTCTGGAAGAGAAGCCCTCACTTAGAACTGGAAAGCTAATCTCAAATGCAAATATCTTCTTTAATGAAGAAATCGTTCCTACCCCTTAAAGAGAAAAGTCCGGGTGCCCCCAAGAAGACAAAGACTACTGATCCTTGGACAGAGTGTTTAATGATTCACGGTAGATGGAACTTAAAGCATGTAGATCACAACCACATTGTGAGAGAGATACTAGGATATTTCTCTCCACTTTAAAGATGCGAAAACTGAGCCTTAGAAATAGGGAGTGACTTCACTGCAGTCACCGAGCTAATAAGTGGGTTTCAACTCAGGTTTCCTCCAAGACCAGCGATTTTTCTACTGTACTCTGCTACCAGCTCTACTTTGGTGGTAATCATTGGCAAGGGTGGATTATTTAAATCTGCACGTCTTTTTTAATTCCCTACTGGAAGCCTTGATCTCTTCCTTTACCCACTCCACAAAAACCCCAGAAATTTCAGGTCTTACTTTTTTAAGGGCTTCATGAAAATGGAATTAAGTGAAAGAGGAGGAGTGGGATGTACTAATAGTAATGTCAAGCTGCTGTAGCTGGCCCTAGGCCTCTCGTTTGTTTCTACTCCAGTTGTCCTGTTGAGGGTGCTAGTGAGCAACAATAGGGCTAAGTAGATAGAGGGGAGGGGGAAGCCCAAGACCTAGGCCCTAATGGGTTATTTAGTGCTGAGTCATAGAATCATAAAGCTGGCAGGAAACGGAAGAGATGATGCCATTTCACAAATTCAGAAATTGAGGTCCAGAGAGGTATGATGATTTATCCAAGGTCTCACAAGGAATAATAGGGGCATTTTATAGAGATCTCCTGACTCTTAGGCAAGTTCTCTTTCTACGGTACCAAGCTGTTTGTAAACTTGGAAAGTAACAAAAACATATTTGCTGATGTAACTGAAGGTTTGTTTAATGGGGGGAAGGATTTAATTGTGTCCACTTCATCATGTAGAAAGACAATTTTGTACAAGTTAGGTTATATTAGAAGAGAATGCTGAAGAAATTATAAATATAATTAATTAATCTCATGAAGAATTTATGAAGGTTAGCCATTTAAGGTGGGGTAGAAAGGGAACATTTTTTCAGTATTTGGGTAAGGTGGAGAAGGTAAATTAATGGACAGAAGTATCAGTTTTGTTTTGTTACTGACTTAGTCTCATGAAAAGAGCCTTATTTTACCTCACTGGAACATAGTCTTTCAGAATACTACATAAATGAAATCTATTTATCACCTCTCATCCATAAAATGTGGAGAGTCCAACCCTCCCTATCTCTTGGGATTGTTGTGTGAATAAAAGAAGCTAGTCGATGGAAAACACTTTCAAAAATAAAAGCCTAGACTACACTGTGGTATAGAGGGAAAGCCCCAGAATCAATCAAGAAACTTAATGTTCTGATTTTGGAGTGATTTTGATCAAGCCGCTTCTCAGGGCCTCAGTTTCCCCAACTGTGTGGGGGATAAGGTGGATCAGAACATTTCCTGGTTTGCTTCCAGCGCTAAAATTCTCTAATTTATATATACTTAATATGTTGACAAGAATGGCATCTAGTGAATATGTGGAACAACGTTTTGTAGCCCAGCTGTAGGAGTAACACTTTCTATATAAGACCAGTCCTGTTATATGAAGCTTTTACTGCTTTATGCTTATGTTTTAGGGGTATAAGTTGACCTAAAGTAGATCCTAATCTTCTTAGTGTAAACGGTGTTACATGATTCTCTATTTTTTATGAATTTCTCTTTCAAGAGATCTGGGATGATTTTTTTGTTTGCATATCTGGGTTTAAAAATTATATGCCTCTTCAATTCTAACAAAATTGTTGAAGATCAGAGAAAGTAGACTAATTTATTAATTTGATGCTTATAAGGAGAAAATTATTAAATACTTGATTTTGCTGAATGATGCTGGGTTTTTCCTTGAGGGCTAGTTTATTATTTTTTTTTAATTAAAAAATAATTCTCAACATTTTTGCTATTGTTAAGGGTTTTGTGGTAATTTACATTTTAAAAACATATCAAGAAGGTTGTTAAAAGTTCATTTTGAACTGAAATTTGACCTACTCATCCAAAACATGTATGAGCTGATTTTAAAGGCTTTGTATATTAATTTTAATAATGGTATCCTCAGTTCTGTGGTACATATTGGCTTTTATGATTTTTAATTTATGAAAAGCTTATTACAAGGGAGGATTCTTTGGAGAGAGAAGAACACCATTGAGAAGTGAATTGCTTTCAATGTATATTTATTTTAAGCTTTAATAAAACAACAATGAAAAAAATCAGCATTTGCTTTCTAACCTTTTGACTTTTTTGGGGGAGGGTCCCCCAATATAAGAAAAGTGATCTTTAATAGCAGACTTATTAGTTAATGTAATAAATTGCCCCAAACTACTCTAAATTCTATACCTTATTATCTTAGTGAATGGCAGCTCTAAGCAGGATAATAGGAATAAATGAGAGAATTTTTTAATACTTGCTGATGAATTTCATTAAAAGGTATAAGGCCTGGCAACATTGTGAGACTCTTCTACTTTCTCTGTCCCCTCAGAACAGAAAGAGTGAAGAGAAAGTTGGAATCTATGAGGCACAATGTTTTCCATTTATATTAGGTTCTTTTCAGTGATGATGGGGTGGGCTAGATTTGTTACCTCAGTCTAGAACCTTTTCTTTGAATTAACGTTGATGATTTAGCTCTCTCATTGGTTGTGTATCCCAAAGCAAGCGACATTTTAGAGCCAGACCTGAGACTTATTTTAAAAGTTGAATTGCAAAAGTACATATTCCATTTCTACATAAGATGTGACTTTGTTTGGATATTTAAAATTTATAGCAGAGTTGGAATAATACTGGGGGGAATCTAACTATTTCATTTATTTTTCTCTTTGGACATTTAAGTACATTGTCTGTAAATTTTTAAATCTAAACTGGTCTATTTTAATCATCTTCTTTGAATGTAGAAGGATTAGGAGAAGAGATAATAGGCAGAAAATGTATTCTTGAAATTAAAAATTAAACAAGAGTTAAGGTGGTAAATCTATGGGCTATATTGATCTTTACCTGGCAGAGGCTGTCCGCTGGGGTCCATTGCCTTAGTAGAGGAAGACATTCATCAAATTTCATTTGCCAAAAGTTCCACTCTATTACAAGGACTGTTGGAAAACTAACATTCATGGATGCTTAATACTGCCTTTGCTTTGAATAAAATGATAATTAAAAACTGGCATTTATATAAGGTTTTCAAAACTCTTTATAATGAAAATCTTCCTATTTGCATTTTTTAGAATGCTGAAAGTATTTTCTGCTTTTATCAGGCCATTTTGTTTCAGTTGACATCTTTCCATTCAGTTTTTTGACATTTATTCTAAAATACTGGGGAAAGATTAAAGAATAGTATAATCATGAAGAGCCATGACAATGTTGAGACGTATTTAAAATATGTATTATCTGTTCAGATAAAGGAACTTTCTGTAAATGAGAAGAAAATATGACTTTGCAGTAACATACCATCAAGGGATTCTGTTAGAAAACAGCCTTTAGTTTATATTCTTAGGTAACAGGCATTCATAGTATTGAGATCTGGCAAAGGTATCTTTTGAGGGAATTTGTATCGTGTAATGGGTTTTTTTTGTTTGTTTGTTTGTTTTTGTTTTTTTGTCTTAAAACTGTGTTGCTATATGGCAGCCATAAAAACTATTGGAAATTCTTTAAGTGAATTATAATACCATCATGAAAGAGAATTGTTTCATTACACAAATATCAAAGCTAAAGGCATAACCATTTTTAAATGAACCTTGATCTTTGATAAACCAGTTAGATTTCTTTAAAATGTGTGATAGCCTTGATAATTTTATGTATAAAAATAATTTTTAGTTATTGTCGAAACAGTGGGAGGGTAAAGAAATTGGTGTGCTCTATTTAAAGGACTCAGTCATCTAAGGATTTTATAGGATTTCCAGCTCGAAGGATGTTGGGGATTCTTTCCATTCCATAAATAAGGAAACTGAAGGCCAGAGAAGGAGAGTGTCTTGCTTTGGGCTCAGTACTGATGAGAAGCACATTGCCTTTCCCACTGTAACCTACCTGTGGGATTTTTCCCCCCGAATCACCTGAGAAAGGCGATTTGTAAGGGCTTTGTAAATCTGGCATTCCTCTTGTTTTCCTGGACATTTAGATCAGAATCTCAATCTATTAGGGACTAATCTAAACCAAACTTATTTCACACGAGGACATTGAGATCCAAAGAAAGGGACATAACTCGCCCAAAATCACACAAATATTAAGTGGCCAGGCCCAGGTACTTTGACCTTTCCATTATATCACACCGCTTGACTTTTCTTTTTTAACCAAATTATATATATGTTAATTATTAGAAAAAAATTTAAAAAGAAAACATGTTTCAGCTCATTAGAAATATGATAAATTTTGGCCTTAACCAATGTGACAACTTGGAAAACTACTAAAGTTGGAGTGAAGACCTGAATATAAATCTCAACTCCAGTACTGAGGATTTTCTTAATATAGAGGACTCTCTTTCCTCATGCCAGTAGGTTTTCCCTGCAGTATGTGGTCTTGGAGACACCACTAAGTATAACCAGAACCAGATTAACATATAATTGGGAAACAATTAACAAAATACAAAAATTCATAGTTAATATTAATGTGGTTTTGTAAGTCAGTCTATGGCCTCCTTTTCTATATTAGTTTGACACCACTGGCCTGCAGTAATAAGAGGTTGTAGGACTTGGCCAAGGTCATACAGCCATTATGTGTCGGCAACAAGACTTGAACCTAGGTGTTCTTGGTTTCAGGGTCAGCTCTCCATCCATTAAACCATACTGCCTTGTCTGTAATATGGGGGTAATACTTGTATTACCACCTCACGGTTCTTGGGCTATTTTGTGCTTATTTTCACCATTTGAGTATAAGCTCCTTGGGATAAGAACTGACTTTCCCAATTCTTAGGACAGTACCTGACACATATTAAATGCTTAATAAATACTTGTTGACTTGATATAATATTTTAAAAATCTTTACAATTACTAAAATAGTTGGGGGGTTTTGCCCCTAAAATAAAGGGCAACTCCTGAACAAAAATTTTGGGATTTGGAGGGTAGGAGCTGGAATCCTGACCTTCCACCTTTCTATATGGCCTTGGACAAATTACCTGATCTTGCTGGGCCTGTTTCCTCTGTGAAATAAGGTTCTTGGGCTCAGTGCTTTAAGGTCCCTTCCAAATGTGAATACCTCCTAGGAGATTTTTACATCCAATGTAAGACTAGTTCTGACTTGAAACCAAAATTTTTAAGAGCTTTTCTTTGCTCCTTACTTAGAAAGAGACGGACACCAACTTAATACCACTTACTGATATATTCACCAAGTAATATTTTCATTTGGATGATGGTAATGTTTGTCAAATGTTGTTCTTCAGATTTGGGGTTTTTTATTAGTTTCCAGATTATCCCAAAGAAGTAAGGATAGTGTTGTTTCCACTTTGTGGTTTAGAAAACTCATTCATATAAAGCTAAAATTCATATTGTTAATAGTCTCAGAACATATGATGATGTTGGCCAATCATTTATAAGCAGTCTTCCAACTATATCATGTGTTGGGTGAATATTTTTATAGTTAAGTTTCATGTTGCTTTCTCCCCTATTTTTTACTCTCTTACTAAAAAATACTTTGGGAGATTGACAATTTCTGTCAATTTTAGAATTTTGGCAATTTTAGAATTTGGCTATTGCTTTCAAATATTTAAAAAGTGAAAATTTTATTTGTATCTCAGTTTCATGCATTTTTAGCACCAGAGGATTATCTTGAAGTAATTAGTAAATGGAAAGAGTAAATGGATTTCCAGTCAGAGCCACTTAGTTGAAGATATGGCTTTGCTAGGCTGCCTGTGTCACCTGAGCAAATCAGTTCATCTCTCTGGGCCTCAGTTCCTCCATTTATAAAATGAGAGCTGAACTATTTCATCTCCAAACTCTCTTCTGGTTCTAAATATGTGATCCTACTGTTAGCACAAGCTCATCATGAAGCCAGAAAAAAATAGAGAAATGTCTTATTTACAAATGCTTTAAAGACAAACAAAAAGTTCTGGGCAGTGTTTTCTTTTTAAATCATGGCATTCTATAAAAATCTAATTCTTTAGATGTTGGGTGATTTGTGTGTGTGTGTGTGTCATAATTTTGTATTTTAAAAATAACCATTTTTAAGTGTAGGGTTGATAGCCTCTAGCTCAGATTTTGCAACGTGAGATTCTAACGTCAGCAAAAAATGACCTGAAAGAAAGTATTGATTCCATGTCTTATTTTATATCTAAGCAGCCAATGGCAAATGTCGTCAAAATGGAATCAGATGTTTGTAACTTAATACTTAAGAAAAATGATGAGTGTGTGTTTTTGACTTTAAGTATTCCTTTTGCTGCCTGGCTTAAGACATAAACTGATGTAAAAATAAATGACTGCTTGCATAATTTATGTAATGTCTTGCTCCTGATCCTGTTTGTATTGATTTTTCTAAAAGGCTTTTGTGGCCACAGGAACCAATCTGTCTCTCCAGTTTTTTCCGGCCAGCTGGCAGGGAGAGCAGCGACAAACACCTAGCCGGGAATATGTCGACTTGGAAAGAGAAGCAGGCAAGGTAAGAGAAATATCTTTGCATTTTAAAATAACTAGTTCTGTGACTATAGACTGTACCTTTTTATAAGTAGAACACAAGTGTATTACATCATGGAATGGGGAGGCACATTGCATGTCATTTTGTTGCAATGAAAATGTTGTAACTTTCCAGTGTTTTCTAATGTAACCATTTGTTATAAAAACTTATAGTTCACAAAGAATTCTGTACTGTGCCTTCTCATATATGACATTCAAAACTTTATCCCTTTAAAAATGTTGGAAAAAAAGTTTTTTATATCGATTAACTGCTTTAAGGAAATTTTATAGCTTCAAAATTTGACTTGAGAAAACTGAGTTCTGTAGGTTTTAAAGAAATGTTTGCTCATGTAAAAGTTTTGAATGCCAATTGTTTAAATTTCGGTTCATTTTGATTTGAACAAAAATAGTTTTATTATGACAGATGTGAATATGTATAAAAGAGAGCAAGAAGCTTAAGCTATTTTTATATCACTTTAGAAAAATGTAAAAACCCAGAAAAAAATTTAACTATCAAGTGAAGAGAGCAACTTAATATTTGTTTTGTTTCCTGTGGGTTAATATAGAGAACACTGAGGGAAAACATTGTATAAAACATAACTTGTAAAGTTTTAAACTTCTTGGTTTTTCTTCTCTTTCCCTTCTCCTTTCTACCCCTATCTCCATCTCGCTTAATCTTAATAAAAATTTTCAGGAAGACAAGTAACTCAGTTGGGACGTTATTTTAATGGTAATAATTGAAGTGTGAGCATAGGATATGAAAATATAATTGGAAATACTTTGAACAGCAAACCCCTACCAAAATTGAAATGATCTCAAATGAATTTTTAAGATGCACACCTTTAGTTGATCTTTGTTAAAGTGTTTCACTCATTTTACTGTGGTGGTTGATAAATGAATTCCAAATTGTATACCAAGATATATAATTTGGAGTTTAGCATAGTATAGGTTAGCCATATTAAAGTTCTAGAAACCAAATTAAAATTATTCCCCAAATAGTCATTGGGCTGATTTTATATGCAGAATTGCTTGGCTTTTCTCAGATTTAGTTTGGTCCTGTACTTTATTTTTTTATTTATTTATTTATTTTTTAATTCAGTGACCTAGATTAGTTTTTCTTTATAAATTTTTGATCTGTGAGAAAGTTGTCATTTTACTTTCAAGAAGAAAAAACTTTTTAGTGTTCCTTTGAGAATATTTAAGCATTAAACCGTAGTAGGAAAATCATTTTTCTGTTTCTATAAATGCAAGTTATTATATAGTAATGGGCTTTTTTTATTTTTATGAAATTTTAGTTAGGTGTAGCTTATGAGCTTTTTTGTGGTTGGCAGACCAAACTAAACTTGGTTTTTGGATTTCAGTGAGAAAATATTTGACTAGTTTAGAAAAACTGAATGATACAATACATTTGTTTTCTTCTTGTTTATTTGTTAGTGTTGTCTGTTGGAGAAATTAAAGCAAAATGATTGCCTTTTTTCTTATTTCATATTACAGGAAAGAAGGAGAATTTAGACTATTTGTAAGAGTTTTTGGAGCCTTTTTTGGTTATCCTTTCTCATAAATATATGTGATAGTTTAGAAACTGACCTTGGTTTAAAGACTTGGTCCAAAGTCATTTAAGTGATTTCTAATGTCATGAAGTGGTAGACAATCTACATTCCCTCCAATTTTTGGTCCTAATTTAAATTTAATAGAAAATTTAAATAACGGACAGTTTTTAACAAACCTGCTTTTCCAATGATTTCCATTTTTCTGTTTTGTTTACTACTTTTAAGAAAGGCGTTAACTAATTTAAGGCCGAATTTTTGTAGTTTTCTGTAACACTTGGGAATATCGATTATCAAACCAGAAGCAGAATTTTCCTGGACTTAAGCCATCAAGCTGTTTTCAATTATAGGAACAAAAAGTGTTGTCTAAAAAAAGAGGGGAATCTAGTTTTTATAATATATTTTTGATTACCTGTGAAAAATCCGAAAATAATTCCTCTTAGTTTAAGAATGATGTTGTTGTTTATCTTTGTTATAGAATGTCTTTTCTGGAAATTTTGTTTTATTTGCCTTAGGAGAAGCTAGAAGGTTATATATATATTTTTAATCCTTTACACAGACTATTGAAATTGTACTTGACTATAGTGCTTTTCAGCTACCTCATTTTATTACATACAAATTGTAGAGGTAAGAAGAGATATGTCCAAAGTTAGACAATATTGCCCTTAGACTGATACAAAAGAATAGCCTAAAGAAGATCTGCTCTTTGTCTCTCATCTTAGCTAGTTCCTTTCCCCCCCACCCCCGAGGTGGGAACACAATAGTTTGAATTTCTTCTATTTTTTAAATATTTTTTTTAACCTTAAAATGCCCTTTTTCAGAAACTACAAATCTAGAGAAAACCAGTTTGACTAATACAGGTATAAACAATCAATAGGTAAAATAGCACATTTGTTGTGTGAAAATTTCTAAGATACAGTTTTCATATGTAATATATGGTGATGGACCATGTCTGTTTCTATAGGAAGGAAATTTACCAGCTTGTTCTCAGCTACCTTCCAAGTTTGTTCTGCCCTCACCCCAATCTATCCTGCCTCCCCAAATCATTTAATACCTCTTTGACTTTGAGCAAATCACTTCACCTCTAAAATGCCTCTGTTGAATTACTAGATGACTACTCCTTAAATCCCTTCCAATCTTGGTCTTCAGTCCTGTTTGTGTATCTACCAAGGCCTGGGGATGTGGCAGTCTTAGGATATGCTCACACTGACCATAGGTCCTTGAAATGTTAATGTGTAGTTTGTCTTTTTTCCTTAAGGAATGGGAAAGACACTTTGACTTTGAGGTCAGATATTAAATAAATATGACTTGATGTAATTTAAAGAGTTTACCAAAGCCTTTTTTTTTTTACTGAACAGATATGGAATAACAAACAGTAAAAATTGTTGTGTGTATCAGTGTCTTGATCTTTATAGCTTTTGCAAAATTAGATAATTTATGTAGGGGTTTTTTTTTTTTTAAACTTCATAATAGTACCTATATTTAAATAGAGAATTGGAATCTTACTAAGTAGGACATATTGCAGTTAGTTCAGATGTCAGAAAATGGCCCAAAGTTTTTCTGTTTGTTTTTACTATCCCTAGAGTAAATAAGTAATTGTGGAACTTGTCCATTATTCTAGAAAAGTTGAAATTATTTAATTATGCTTCCAGATATGACAGAGTGAGTTTCCCAGTAGGATTGTGCTACGCTTCTTGTACAAAATTAAAAGGACAGTTAGAAATGCTGTTAAATTATGTGTTCAATGTAGTTCTAGTATACTTCTGAAACAGATTGCATTTAAAATATGCTTTGGTACAGATCAGCCAACACTTCTACCTTCCTTTCCCTACTATATTGTTTATTCTTTTATGGAATCATCTCAAACACAATTAGAATGTTAAAACACGAAATAGGAAAAAAAAATCAGAACATTGGAAACAGATGTAAGCCATATTCAATATTGAAGAAGGTAATTCACATTGCTCTAAATAGATTATTTAAAAAAGATTGGTAAAGGAAATTCTGTGATTGAAGCTCCCTAGATTAATGAAATCACAGGTCAGGTACCAAAAAAAAATTTTTTCCCCAAGTATATATAGATGCTGTTATAATTAATAAAATATAATTCATTAAAGCAAAAAATTAACCAGAGAATTTTAGAGTAAAAGAGAGTATGGGAGAGTAGCTAGGTGGTGCAATAGATAGAGCACTAGCCCTGAAGTCAGAAGGACCCAAGTTCAAATCCGGTCTCAGACACTTAACACTTCCACACTTTCTAGCTGTGTGATCTTGGGCAAGTCACTTAACCCCAACTGCCTCAGGGGAAAAAAAAAAGAGAGAGAGATTATGGTTTAGCTTTTTTGTTTTATAGATAGAAGTTAATCAAAGTTGTCACTGTACCAAACTCACACAATTGGTTTGCACCAAAATCAGAGTTAGATTTGTCTTCTGGTTCCTGATTCATTGCTCTTTCTACATTGTATTAGAATAAGCAAAGAAGTCTAGAAAACACTTCTTGTGGGTTTGCCTTAATGAGTAAAATTTCTGACTTGCCATCATTATGCTGACTGATTTTTTTTTTTGTTTTTTATTTAATAGCCTTTTATTTACAGGTTATATGCATGGGTAACTTTACAGCATTAACAATTGCCAAACCTCTTGTTCCAATTTTTCACCTCTTACCCCCCACCCCCTCCCCCAGATGGCAGGATGACCAGTAGATGTTAAATATATTAAAATATAAATTAGATACACAATAAATATACATGACCAAACCGTTATTTTGCTGTACAAAAAGAATCAGACTCTGAAATATTGTACAATTAGCTTGTGAAGGAAATCAAAAATGCAGGTGGGCATAAATATAGGGATTGGGAATTCAATGTAATAGTTTTTAGTCATCACCCAGAGTTCTTTCTCTGGGCGTAGCTGGTTCAGTTCATTACTGCTCCATTGGAAATGATTTGGTTGATCTCCTTGCTGAGGATGGCCAGGTCCATCAGAACTGGTCATCATATAGTATTGTTGTCGAAGTATATAATGATCTCCTGGTCCTGCTCATTTCACTCAGCATCAGTTCATGTAAGTCTCTCCAGGCCTTTCTGAAATCATCCTGTTGGTCATTTCTTACAGAACAATAATATTCCATAATATTCATATACCACAATTTATTCAGCCATTCTTCAATTGATGGGCATCCATTCAGTTTCCAGTTTCTAGCCACTACAAATAGGCTGCCACAAACATTTTGGCACATACAGGTCCCTTTCCCTTCTTTAGTATCTCTTTGGGGTATAAGCCCAGTAGAAACACTGCTGGATCAAAGCGTATGCACAGTTTGATAACTTTTTGATGCTGACTGATTGTAATTCTCAAAGGAAACAAATATGTCTAAGATAGTTGGGGTTTAATATAGTAAAAAAAAAAAATCTTTTAAATGATACATTTATAGGCCATTTAAATGGAGTCATAGGAGGTGAGTTACTTAAAATGGAACTTGAACCATGCAGAAAGATTTATGATAAATTTAAATGTGAAAAAACAATTTCAGCTACTCCTAATGTTTTTCTATATCATAAATATGGTGGAAAGAGCACAAATTTGGCCTTAATGGACCTGTATTCAAAGTCCAGATCTGCCACTTAATATCTTTCCTCTCTAAGCATCACTTTCACCCATAAAATAAGGGGGTTAGATGAGATGATGTTTAAGATATCTTTCAACTCAAATTCAATAACCTATGGTTAAGCCCTCTGATGCTTGGCCCTATTCAGAAGATAAATTCAGTGACCTTTGTTGACCCAAGAAGGTATTGTAGGAGCCTTACCAACAAAGAATGATTCAGTGAATCATAAAACTGGAAAGAACCTCAGAGATCTTCCGTTCCTCATTTGTTAAGTGAGGAAACTTTAAGTCCAGAAATTTTAAGTGACTTGTCCAAGATCACCCCAGTAGTAACAGAGCTGAAATTCAAATGCCATACCTCCAGACCTAGCTTTCTTTCCACTGCCCTATACAACATCACTGAAAGGTGAAAACTGTTTCCTGGACCTTCCTCTCTGAAAGCCTTTTGGATTTCTCTCCATCTCTGCTCTGTATTCTCATCATTGATTCACATGGAGTCTTTATACTTCAATGCACAGGGATAGTCTTAGCATTTATGGGAAATGGGAAAGAATTTTTCCCAGAAATGAATATTGTTCTCTGATATTTGGACTGGCATTTCTCCTGATTCATTGAGCTTCTGCAATTTTGGACATTTCAGATAATTATTATTTTTCCCCACTCCAAAACAATGAGGATCACCATTTTGAATCTTCTCGGCTACTTATTAGCTCTGTGACCTTCACAAGTCACTTCCCCTGCTTGAGATTCAGTTTTCTTATCTATTAAGCAGATGATTCCTAGGGTTTTACTCAGTTAAATCCTTTGAGTTTCAGTAGCAGGCTCCTTTTCTTTGAACCCTCCCGTTTAGAATTCATAGAGGTATACTTTATCATTTGAGTCTTCTAGTTGCCATTCTCTAACCCAATATGTCCTTGAAATAGATATTCCTCTCTATATCTGTTCATTGCCTCGGGATACATAAAATTTGTTCTGGTGAGGGGATGGGGCTTCTTTTTTTCACCTTACCTTTATTCAAATCAAATAATAATAGCAGCTAACTGTGCTTACTATGTGCCAGGCACTGTGCTAACCACTTTAAAAATTATTTGATCTTTACAACAGCCCTGGAAGCTATTATTTTCCCTATTTTACAGCTAAGTAAACCAAGGCAAACAGATTAAGGGCTAACCCAAGGTTTCCATGTGAATTCCATAACAATAACCAATCACCTTTAAGCACCTCCTTAGTGCTAGGCATCTATATTAGTCATCAGGGATACAAAGGCAAAAGTAGGAAAAGTCTTTGTTCTCAAGAAATTTGTATTCACTGAAACAGCAAGATTTTACAATGATCAATTCTAATGAATATGGCTCCTCTCAACAATGAGACTTCAGGCCAGAACCAATAATCTTGTGATGGTGAGAACTAAGTTTCTTATGACTTTAAGGAAGTTACTTGCCTTTTCTGAGCTTCATTTGCTTCCTCTTTAATAAGTGATGATAGTGATAATGACAAAAGCTTTTTCATCAGTAGCAGGCGCCTTTTCTTTGAACCCTCCCATTTAGAATTCTTAGCTATACTTTCTCATTTGAGTCTTCTGGTTGCCATTCTCTAACCCAACCTGCCCTTCAAATAGATCTTACTCTCCATACCAGTTCATTTTCTGGGGGTCTGTAGGAGTATTTTGGTGAAAAAAAGGGGTTTCTTTTTCTCATCTTACCTTTATTCAAGCCAAATAATGATAATAACTAACTGTGCTTATTATGTGCCAGGAACCGTGCTAAGCGTTTTACAAATATTATCTCACTTGATCCAACAACTCTGGAAGGTAGGTGCTTTTATTCCAATTTTGCTGCTGAGGAAACTGAGGCAAACAGGTGAAATGATTGCCAAGGATCTCACTTCTAGTCTGAAGTCAGATTTAAACCCAGGTCTTCTGAACTCCAAATCCAATGCCCAATTCACTATGCTGTTTAAAGTTAGGGGGTGGAATTAGATGGCTTCTAACCCCCTTGCAATTCCAATATTCTATAATCTGATATAATTTCTAACTCTGATACTATGAAATTACATGTTCTGTAGCTAATTACTTTTTTTTATTAATATGAATTGAATATATATATTTTTTAAATCAGATAGAGTAAGGTATGTTTCATCATCTCTATGTCCTTGGCCTTGAATTTTTTAATGAGGGAAAAATGCTGTGCCTGGTTTGCAGGCAGGTGTTATCTCTAGAATAGTGCTAAATTTTGAATGGGGCAAGAAGGTTTAGTTCTTAGACAACTGCTACTGTCAGAGTGAGATCCTGAGTGAAATATTCCTTTGTATTCTTTGCCTCTGTAACCATCTGAATAAGGCTGTCACCCAAGGCCTAATGCCATTCTGAACAGATTAATAAAGACTGAGCATAACAGTGGCCACTGAAGTTCAAGTGAATTTAAGTGCTCCAGGACTACAAAAGAGTGGATTTGCCAATTCTAAATCAGAAGACCCTATTTCATTGTTGACATGACAGAATATTTAAAGGGAAGGAAGAAACAAGCACATGGTGAAACAAATGTTATCAGTGATTTATTAAGCACCTACTATGTTCTAAGCATTTTGCTAAGTGCTTTACAAATATTATCTCATCATTTGAATTGAGAACATATTCTCTACTTTAGAATCAGCCAGAATTGATAACATTGCAACAATAATGCACCATCAACTGGCCCAGAAAGGCCTAAAGAATTATAGTAACACAAAGAGTAGGGGAAATTCTGGGAGGCTGGAATCCTGGAAATGAATCTTAGCCAAACCAAAAATCTGGTCAGAGATAGGGAAATCTTACGAGAAAACTAATCACACTAGGACCAGATTCGATAAAGCAGGGATATCATTGGAGTAAGACAGTACACAAAGTAAATATAAAGGATAAATTTTTTCCCTCAATTTTAGCAATGCATAATTGTTTTGCTCCCTTCTTTTAATAGAGAAGTGAATAACTTTCTCTTTTACAAAGCCATTGTGAAGAATATTCTTACAGTCATTGTAATGTGGTTGGTAGTTCAATATTGGGGTTTTAAAAAAATAATGAATACATTCAAAATGCATATCCTGGTAACTAATTCACTTTGAGTACTTTTGTACTCAGTAATTTTATTGAGCAATTTACACTGACCATCTTGTTTAATAAAATGGACAAATCTAAAATCTAATAGACTAAAATTATAAATAATTTAGTCATACAATTTATTAATAGCTGAAGGATACCTGAAAAAATTGTCTTCATCTTAAGGTAAATGAATACTTAACCATCCTAGGTTGGTTTAGATTGTATATTCAAGAAGACACTAAGACCTGGAAATTTCTTAACATTCGGTAGTTGTCTGTAATCCAGTCAATTGAGAATATTCCATCTGTGGAAACTAAATTTCTCTTAATAAGTGGACACATAGAATAATCTCCTATCCTTCTTACAGAAAACTCTTCACAAACTCAAAAGACAAAATTCAAATCATGCTTTAAATTAAGCCTTTTCTTCCTTGGACTACAGTTCTTTGACCTTTCCTCATAGGACCTATTCCTAAGTGTTTGTTATTGCAAAAGAATGTAAATGGTTATTATAGTTAACTGGAAGCCATTAGTCTTGTGTAACCAGCTTAGTGACTCTGTGCATTTTGTGTTTATTCCCATCCTCAGTGGGATTTGAGGATTCTGTTTTTTTGGAAGGATTTTGAGTTAACTGTTAGTGTAATTTTCAGCTCATGCACAGTGATTGCTTTTAGTTAATGTGTTACATTTTTTCCTTCAAAAGACTAGAAAATGTGAAGTGGGAAATTTTAAAGAGCAATAAAATAAGCTTCATGTAATTACAATATTGTATTTGAATGAGCACAACTCCAAATCTGATGATTTAGATCACCAGAGTGAGAGATTAAAACTTTGCCTTTTGTATGCATGTCTTTTTCCTTTTAATTATGTGATTAAACAATATCACGAGCAAATATTCATCAGCTGAGGCATTGTATCATTCTCAGTTTGATCATCTGGACATTTTTTTGTTTCCTTTCTATGCTTTTGTATTTTTTTGTATCATCACTCAGGGGGCTTCAGTATAATATATCAAAGCTCAAATTTATAAAACTTATAATGAATGGGAACAGAATCCTGTTTTTAATAGTCTTTTCCAACAATTGGCTCTGTTTCTTCTGGAACATTTGCAGTAATTTGCCTGCAGGATCTTTGTCCCAGAATAAATATTGTTTCTGTTTATATGCCACCCACAATTTGGCAGGATATAACCAGGCCACTTGGATGTTAGCCCCAAAAAATCCCTAGTCAAACTCATCTAGTTCTTTCTTGCTAGTCTAGGTATGCAAGATAAAAATGTGTATTTTAGAAGTTCAAAAATAAGATTCTTCCCAAGTCATTTTAATCAATGTTAGTCATGTTGCACTAAGAACTGATTAATACCAACACATTATTATATATAATGCTGTAAAGATTACACAGAGTACTTCGTTCATATCTACTGATATGAGATGGATGATAACAATATTCTATAGAAAAAAGAATGGGGACAGGGGGGTCCAGGAAGTTCAACAAGTGTCCAAGATGGATTTGTTCTGATCAAGCACTGCTGGGATCTTTTCCCTTGACCATTCCATCTCTCTTAATTTTCCTAAAAGGAAAAGGTGTAGCATCTTTTTTATGTTAGTTTGTAAATGTATTAAAAATGTTGCCATTTTTTTCCCTCAAAGTTTGTGCTGAGTATTAGGCACTGGCTCGACATTCAGCTTCTCTATGTAGTTAACCTTTTTTTAATCTGTAAAATAATGATAAAATACTACTCATATGTAGAAACAGTAGTGAAAATAATGATTTATAACTAGCATGTCTAGGCTCCTTTGGAAAATAAATTTTGTTCAAATTACATTACAGTAGCACAAATAGTGTATGTAAAATGTTTTAAAATAGGTTGTTCCTAAAGTAAATAACTGCTCCTTTGATAATTTTTTAATATCTATTAATTTGCTTAGTGAACATCTTTTTTCTCTTAGTACAAAGGTGAAGTTTAGCCCCGGCCCTTTTTTAAATTGCGTGTTGCAAATTCTGAATTGATAAATTGTCTAGCCAGATCATCTTTTAATCCAAAATATTTTTAAAATTTGTTTCTTAAATTATCCCAATGACATTGAAGATATTGAAATCTTTTAACAACTAAGAAAGTTATTTTTATCTTTTAAATTTGATGTGCCCTAATTCTTCCCTTCTTTCCACCTTTTCCACTTAGAGAAACTCACTTCATTTTATAGGCATTATAAAAACCATTATTAATGTTACCCTCTCAGCATATTTCTCCTAAACTGAGTTTCTCAGGCTGTAGCTTTGCAATACACGTATGTAGTATATACCTTTTGGTGACATTCCTATTCTTTATGCTCATTTCTCCTCCCATATTAAAAGGTATAACCTTTATTGCTTTTTTTCCCCTAGAATTTCCTGATCTACAACTAGATTTACATCAGGAGCCAGGTTTAAATAGAGAAGTATTATTATTATTGGACTAAAACAGAGAATCCCAAGCTTGTTTCCTATTGCTGTTACTCAATTCTGATGTAATTTGGAGTTAGTTATTTTCTTTGCAACTCAATTTCCCTATCAGTTTTGTTTTGTTTTTAAGAAAAAGAAACCCATCGTTTGACAAGTTTATAATACTGGTGATGGTGTAAGTAAAGAACTTAGATTAAACTTATTATATTGTTCATTTTTATTTTATCTTCAGGAGACTGAACCTTGTTACATGTCATATCTGTTTCTTAGATTACTAAGTTTTTTTTCCCATTTTCCTCAGTTTTAATAAAACTAAATAAGTTTTCTGCCAACATATTAGTGAAACAAACTCCTCAAGGCAGGTTTTTTATTTATTTATTTAAAAATGAAGTAGAAAGGAATATAGCTCAGTGTTAGGACAAATGCTTGTCATGTATGAGGCTCGGGAATTGATTCCCCCAGTACTATGGAAGGATTAGTGGGCACATTAGTTCAATTGCAGTACAATTCTGCCACTAATTTGCTATATGACCCATGTCATCTCCCTGATCCTTGGTTTTCTTGTAAGTAATGGGGTAAAGCTTGATGAACTTCAAGATGTCTTCCAGCAATAATTTTTTTTGATTATATGGTAGCAACCAGGAGATTACTCTGTGTGTGGAATGAAACATTTTTTTTTCCCCATGAAGTTCACTATTAGGATAAGATGACTAAATGATTTGAACATGGAAAAGCTTAATGGACACATCAGGAATATATCCATCTGGAAAACTAGTTAACTTAACAGATTAACCTAGGAAACATTGATCATATCTGACAAATGGAAATTAAATCAAAAAACTTCCTTTGTATATAGATTACAATAGACATTTTAACCACAAGCATATTTTATGACAAAAAGTTTCTCATAACTGCCTTTGGATGAAATGTCTCAGATGCTTAAACATACTAGATTATTTACCTTTTCTTTCCTCTGATATCTGTTTTCTAGTGTGTTCCATGAAATCTTTATAAATATTAGTGATTGGGGCAAGAGTTCATCTGTAATCTTTCTTTGTGGGGGGGAAAAAAAGTAATGTTCAATTCTGTTTTACATGTAAGTACATAAATATTTAGCTTCATAGTCATATTCAGAATAGCTTCATATTCAGAACATAATTCTATATGTCACTCTTCCCCTTAACCTCCCCCCCCCTAAAAAAAAAAAGCCTGTTGGAAACCAGGAATTTCAATAAACGTTTTAAAATTATGTAAAGTATTGTTTTTGCTTCTTTATAAAATAATTTACTCATATCAGTTGTAGTATCAGTGTGTGAAACCAGTTTGAGCATATTCAGTTTTTTAACTATCTTAATTCATAGAGTGGAAAAGGACCTTAGAAATCTGCTCTGCCTACCTCATTTACAAATGAAAAAACTGAAGGCCAGAGAGTATAAGTGATTTGCCCAAAGTCACAAAGACAGATAAAGTGTCCAGAAATTTAACTTGGGTATTTTTAATTCCAAGTTCAGTTTTTTTGGTTTTTTGTTTTTTATGTCTTCCTACTTCTATTTAAGAAGGTGTAGCGGAAATAGTGGCTTTGGGATTTTACCTTGAAAACTTGAATGCTTTTATTTAAAAGGAGGTATTATGTATATTGGTTATAAGTTCATAACCAACAATAAGAAAAATTAGCAAAAAAAAAAAAAAAAAAGAAAAGAAAAGAAAAATTAGCTTCCACATATGACTTGCTGAATTCTCAGGTGTAAATAATGAATCTTTTCTGTTTTTTTGGATTCTCTTTGGCAGATCTTTCCAGTGTAGTATTTCCTATCACCTAGTGATTCCAGTTAACTAATGTTTCTAGCTATCAATCCCCCCACCTTGCCCTACTAGATATAATTAGCAATGTAAATAATATTTGAGACTGCCTTATAATTTCTGGGGAAATATGTATAGTTTCCCGTAGTGTACATTAATATCTAAATTCCTGGTGTCCTAAAATTGGAAAAAGCACTCAGTATAATTTTTAATCTATATAGATAAAGACAGCATGGAGTGGTGACTGAAGAGCCAGCTATTGAGTAAAAAACCTGGGAGTGAGTCCCACCTCTGACACCCACAGGCTGTGGAACTTTGTAAAGATCATTGCTCTTCTCAGTGCTTAAGCTGACAATGCTGTGCACTGGTAGAGAAGATTACTTACTAGGAATTATCTACACCTGTGAAATTAACAGCTCTAGATTTAAAAAAAAAATTTAATAGAATCAAATGTATGATTTTAAATTGTAATAATTTTATGTTTCTCTTGTTTGTGTTCCTTTTGACAAACTTGCCTAAATCAGGATCATAATTGGCAGCATTAAGTCCTCACAAATAATTAAGTGCTTAAAATGCAAAGCACTCTAATTCCACTATCACTTGATTCACAGCAACCCTGTAAAATAAGTACTGGGTAATATCATCCCCATTTTATAAAGGAGAAGACCGAGGCTCAGAAAAATTGTGGTTTATCCATGGTTACACAATTTATTACCAAACGGAATTTGATGTGGGTCTTCCTTAATCCTAATACAACATCTTTCCACTATACCATGTTGCCCATCACTATGAATACAGTGAAGATTTTTTTTTAGAAGTTAAAGATGGAGACCATCATGACAGACTAGAGGGAAGCAATACATTTAAGCCTCTTTCCACAGTTCCTCCTAGACAAATCTATAAAATTCAGCAGACCAAATCATAATGGAGGAAAAAAAAATACTGAGAATCTTTTGTCTGGCCCAAATCAACACAGAGAAAGAAGTTGGCAAACATTGGCATCAGGTTTGGAGCAATCCAGTGCCCCAGGAGAAGGCATTCACCAGTACAAAAGGACATCTTAGACTTATATTAGAGAGCACTAGAACAAAAACAGATGCTAACTGGAAGTTTAATCACCCACTACCCAATCCTCGGTTGCAGATACAAAACAGAATGAAAAGAGGACCTGTGCCCATCAATTCAATGGCTTCCCAGGAAGGCTGTGGAAATTATACTGAGAAGTAGGAAGTTCAAAAGGCTATGTCAACTGTGGTGTGGCTCAGACCCCAAGCTCAGACCTGGTTTTCAGGTTCTCACTTTTATCATATAGCCCAGCTGGCAGAAGAATAACAAGGTAGAAAGTCCAGACCAATCTATAATTCTGCCTCCTTCCACCCTACTCCTCCCCCAGGCAGTTAGGGTCAAGTGATTTGCCCAGGGTCTCATAACTAGTAAGTGTGAAGTGCCTAAGCCCATATTTGAATTCAGGTCCTCACGACTCTAGGGCTGGTGCTCTAATCCACTCCTCTCACTAGCTGCCCCAGTTCTGCCACTTTGAACCAACAACTTTTTAGCTGACTGATAAAAGAGCCCTGTAGAATTCTGTGCTTGTATAGACTCAAAAGACCAGGCCAGGACCTCCTTTTGGAAGAATTGAGAGCTTTCAAGTGTCCTCAAGATCCTGAAATAATGTTACATTCTTTTGTATCATTGCGTTATACCCAAGAAAGAAGCAAAAAAAAAGTCCAGTTCAGACTTGATGAGTGATAGAGCCCAGCCCTAATATCAAGTCCAAAGTCAAGAAGTAGACTGGAGGAATAGGCAAAATAATAATAATTCCACCATATTGATGTTTTATGGGCAGGGTTGCCCAAGACACCAAGGCAGATGATAATGATTCCAAAACAGGTACAAAGCCTCAAAGAAAGATGCACACACATAGTTGGAACTCAACTAGAATTCCTGAAAGAGATAATACAAGGGTTAAAAAATGTCTTTCTAAATGGAATGAGAGCTCTTGAGGAAGTAATTGGAAAAGAAATTAAGGTTTTAGAAAAAAGAATTTGGAAGGGGAATTAACAGCTTGGCACAAAAGATTTAAGATCTTGCCCATGCAACAAACTCCCTGAAAATTCAAATGGACCAAATAGAACCCAATGACTTCATGAGACAATAAGAAATATTAAAATTAAGTCCAAAAGGCGAGAAAAAAAAAGGAAAATATAGGGGGGAAAATAGCTGACCTGGAAAATAATTTAAATACCAAAGAACCAGAGTTAGGATCACACATGATTTAGCAGCCACTACTTTAAAAGGGAAGAAAACTTGGAATATGATATTCCAGAAGGAAATTATTGTGGGCTTATAGACAAGAATAATTTGCCCAGCAAAACTGAATATAATGCTTTGAAGAGGAAAATGGACCTTTAATGAGCATTATTGGACCTTCTGAGCATTCCTGTTGAAAAGACCAGAGTTATGTATGTATAAGTGGACCAAACAAGAGTAAATTGCTTTCATTCAAATATGGGGAGTTAGTACATGTCCCCGCTGAACCCTATCATCATTCAGTTTCCTAGGAATCTATTTAGACAAGGAATGGGAGTGATTCTGTTCTTTCATGATGATCCTAAGAAAATGATAGAGAAAAAGGGGGAAAAGATACACTAGGAAGAAAGGGAAAAGAAAGAAAATGGCCTAACATAATTGGGCTGCACAAGTAAATGTCTGTATAAACTTGCAAGAGGAAGTGGAGAGAATAGCTGATATTTAAATCTTACTGTCATCTAAACTGATCAGAGGAAATATACACATATTAGGTACAATTTTATTCAACAGGAAAATGAGTGGAATGCAAGAAATGGGGAAGAAATTTAGAGAAATGTTAGAGGAATACAGGGATGAACACTAAGCAAAATGTACAATGAACAAAATATACAGGATATGTGAAAATATATACCTGTACAAAAATATAGGTCTTTCTGTGATGGCACAGAATGGGGATCTGGAGTGCCTGCTAAATTGGGGAATAACTAAACAAATTATGGTATAGAAATGTGATTTAAAAAAAAAAAAAAAACTATTGTGCTGAATTCTTATCAGCGTAATGAACAAGTAGGATGCCAAAGGAATCCTGCTACCTACCTCCTTTTAGGTCAGGGGTGGGGAAACTTTTTTCTGCCAAAGATCATTTGGATATTTATAACATCATTCATAAGCCCTACAAAATTATCAGCTTAAAGAACCCAACCAGTGGGAGTTGTTGTCACCTATGGTTGCCTTGGTAGAGCCAGACCAAATGATTTTGTGGGCCTTATACAGCTTACAAGCTGAATGTTCCCCACCCTTGTTTTAGATGAAGAGCTCAGAATGCAGAATAAGAATTTTTTTTTTTTTTTTAAGAAATGGTTAATGTGGACATTTGATTGACTATATTTCTAATGAGTTTTGTTTTTCTTGTGTTTTCAATTTGAAGTGGACAGATGAGGTGGTTCTTGGTTGATTAAAAGAATTTTTTTTAATTAAACATTTAAAAATTAAAAAAGAAATTGAAGATAGTTGGTCCTGCTGTCTGAGATTATCTAATCTTGGTTGTACAGCTAGGAGACCTTTTTGTAAGACATATAAGTTAAGCAAATAGAGAGCTGCTGGGAAAACTGGAAAACAGTTTACAGAAATTAAGTTTAGATGCACATCTTATATCATCTATACAATGAACTAAAAATAGATGCACAATCTTAATGTGAAGTCAAACTATTATTTTAAAAATAGAGAATGACTCACTCTGTTGTTGTTTGCTTGCATTTTGTTTTCTTAATTTTTTTCCTTGATCCGATTTTTCTTGTGCAGCAAGATAACTGTATAAATATGTATACATGAATATGTTATAATGTTAAATCCAATATAACATGTATTGAATAACCTGCCATCTAGGGGAGGGGTTGGGAGGAAGGAAGAGATAATTTGGAACAGAAGGCTTTGCAGGGCTCAGTTTTGGAAAATTACCCATTCATATATATTTTGTAAGTAAAAAGCTTTAGTTAAAAAATAAATAAATACAAAATAGAGAATGAAATCAAGAACCTTTTGCAACTGGTACCTTTTGTATTTATGGATAGGAGTAGACCAAAAAGAAATCTAAAGAGCATCATAGAAGAAAACAAATGGACAGTTTTGGTTATTTAAAATTGAAAGCTTCTGTAAAACAAAGTCAATGGAATTAAAATTAAAACAGTTAACTGTAGATAAAAATTTTCCAAAGCAACTCTCTTTGCTAGAGATCAGATATTTAAGATCTTATACTCACTGATTTGACTATTAAAGAACATGAGCCATTCCCCAAGAGATAAAAGATCACAAGATATGAACATATCTAGTCCACTATAGAAGAAATCCTAGCTTAACAACAATTATATTCTTTAAATTTTCCAAAAAGCTAAAAAGAGAAATTCGAATTAAAACATCTCTGAAGTTCCACCTCTAAACATATCTGAATGGCAAAGATGGCCTAAAAATGACTTATTTCAGGCACTGGAAAGTTGGTTGTTATTTCTCCTTTATTATTTAAAAGGATTAATGACATCAACAGGGCAATTTAAATTAAGTGAAGTAGAGCTGTGCAAAGTCCTCAACTTCATTCTCTTCCTGAGTCAAAGTCCAG